>NC_052953.1:28887975-29227005 GCF_013358895.1 Oreochromis aureus
TTCCGGTGGCGCAATCAGTAATGACACGGCTCTGCAGCTCAAAGGTCGTGGGTTCAATCCCACCTTGGTCAACATTTTTTTTTTTCACTACAAATTTATACACTATCACAGACCTGTAATTTATATTGCTAATTTTTTCACTACAAATGAGTAGTACAAAACATACTATGTCTGCAACATCACAGTATATCTGTTATGTTATAGTATTACTACTAAATCACATTATTTCTGCCAATTCAAGGAGGCTGACTGTTACTAAGTGCATCAGTGTACATAGGTCATCTCTTGTGTTGGAGTGCCCTCTTGTGGCGCCTTTTGGGTAGTGCCTTAGTAAACATGAACACTGCAAAGAAGTGGTATCAGACTGGTTTGTAGTGGAGGAATTTGTTGCCAGTTTCTTTCATCTTTAATCCGTATTCATGTTGTAATGTTGTAACTTTTGTGGCACAAATACCACAATATGGCAGAAATACTATATTTTGGCACAAATACTTTGATTTGGTATACTTTAGCTTCTTCACCCCTTTTCAGCAAAATTTTCATTTTTTCACCCCTTTTTCAGCACAAATCCCAGCTTTTTCAGGTGTTTTCAACAGAAATCTCTTTTATTTCTGATTGCTGATGTCTTTGTTTTTCAGCCGCCCGCCCCCTTTCCAGGTGGCGCAATCAGTAATGACACGGCTCTGCAGCTCAAAGGTCGTGGGTTCAATCCCACCTTGGTCAACATTTTTTTTTCACTACAAATTTATACACTATCACAGACCTGTAATTTATATTGCTACTTTTTCTCACTACAAATGAGTAGTGCAAAAACATACTATGTCTGCAACATCACAGTATATCTGTTATGTTATAGTATTACTACTAAATCACAGTATTTCTGCCAATTCAAGGAGGCTGACTGTTACTAAGTGCATCAGTGTACATAGGTCATCTCTTGTGTTGGAGTGCCCTCTTGTGGCGCCTTTTGGGTAGTGCCTTAGTAAACGTGAACACTGCAAAGAAGTGGTATCAGACTGGTTTGTAGTGGAGGAATTTGTTGCCAGTTTCTTTCATCTTTAATCCGTATTCATGTTGTAATGTAGTAGTACCACAATATGGCAGAAACACTATGTTTTGGCACAACACGTAAAAACGGCTGCACCTGTTTTGGCGGGAAAAAGTACACAGCCTCTCTGATTGGTGGATTCAAATTCAGCAGCTCCCAGGCTGCTTGACTGACCTAGAAAGTTTCTTCTCTCTCCCTCTGTGTGTGTGTGTGTGTGTGTGTGTGTGTGACAGAGAGAGAGAGAGAGAGAGAGAAAGCCTTTTTATGGGATGATCTCATTGTAAGATTCAAATTCAATATATTTAGACTGGTTGACTGAATTTGATCCTGTGTGTCTCTCTGTACATGTGTGTTTCCATAGGTGTCCATATTTGTGATTGTGTGACTGTTATACTTTTTTTTGCTGAGTTTTTTTTTTTCATTTAACAAGTACATTTGAAGGATCCTTAGCATGATCAGCATTTTTTCAGCTGTCCATTTTGCTTTTCCAATTTTTCTGTTTAAGTTATTACTATTGTGCTGAATCATACTATTTCTGCTATTTTACAAGATTTGTGCTAAATATAGTATTTCTGCCAAATATAGTATTTCTGATTAATTATAGTTTTTCTACCAAATCATAGTATAGTATTTCTGCTTTTTATAGGATTTGTGCTTAATATAGTATTTTTGCTTTTTATAGGATTTGTGCTTAATACAGTATTTCTGCTAAATGTAGTATTTATGCTGAATCATACTATTACTATATATTTCTGCCAGGTCCCCAGGCAGCCAATCCTCTGAGGACTGAGACATTCAAATTTACATATCAGGGCCTGCACGGCTTCCCAGCCAGCCAATCATATCTGAGGTCTGCCCTTTCTTCTCTCGTCATATCTCTGCGTCGGATGTACAAAGAGCAATGAAAATCGCAGTCAAAGTACACCAAAGTCCGCTGATTCACTCAGTACAAGAATTATGCTTCTAGTCCACTTAGCTTTTGAGTTACACGACGTTTTGTAACTCCAAAAAACGGCATTCTTCGCCTCTCACCGCGATCTAATTCTGACTGCTCATCACCCTGTTTCCCAAGAGCTCACTGTCTTTCCCAGTGGCGCAGCTGGTAATGCCACGGGTCTACAACCCAAAGGTCGTGGGTTCAAGTCCACCTTGGTCAACATCTTTTTTGCCCTACAAATTAATACACTATCACAGACCACTAATTCATATTCATCATTTATTACAATTCTGAAAACTTTTTACCAGCTTTTCTAATATGGACCTCAGTTTCTTGTTAACACTCCATGGCACAAATACTCTTCCCTTTAGGCTCTGTGTATGTGTGTGTGTATCAATATTTCTCCCATTTTAAAGTATTACTCCTCCATAATTGTATTTCTGTTAAATCAAAGTACTTTTACTACATCTTAGTACTTCTGCTCAATCATAGTATTTCTCCTAAATCATAGTATTTTGCCAAATTATGGTTTTTGTGCCAAATCATAACATTTGTTTTATGTTATAGTATTACTACTAAGTGGAGGAATTTCTGTCATGTTACAGTATATGTGCTGATTACAGTATTTCTGCTAAATCATAGTATTTCTACTATATTATATTTTTCTTTCTAAATATAGCATTTCTGCTATATAATTGTATTTCTCCTATGTTATAATATTTGTGCTAAACCAGAGTATTTCTGCTGAAACATAGTATTTCTACCAAATGATAGTATTTCTGTCAAATTACAGTATTTGTGCTAAAACATAGTACTTTTTTTTAAATTTCAATATTAATAGTATATTACAGTGTCTCCGATAAATCGCAGCATTTCTGTTATGTTGTACTGTTTTTCTAAATCATAGTATTTCTGTAATGTTTAAGAATGTTTGGCTAAATATATTCTTTCTGTTATCTTATACTATTTCTCCTAAATTCTTGTATTTTTGAGAAGTTGTCGTGTTTCTGGTAAGTTACAATATTTCTTTTAAGTTCTGCTATGCTATTGTATTTCTGCCAAGTATTATGTTTCCTCTAAGATATTACAGTTCTGCTAAGTTACTACATTTTAGCGAAGTTCCTTTGCTTCTGCAAATTTTTTACAATTTCTGCAACTTTTAAGCTTTTTCAGCTATTTTTAGAAGACAGCTTCAGCATTACAGCATCCACACTGCATTTTCGCAGGAAATGCAAATTTTTCTAGTTGTGTGGATGCTGGAGGCATCCACACTATTGAGTTCCTGTTTCTCTTTATTGTGTGGATGCTGGAGGCATCCACACTATTGAGTTCCTGTTTCTCTTTATTCTTTATTATTATTCTTAGGACTTCCGTACATTTTTCGCCGTGGATCTACTTCCACAATTTTCAGCCGATTTTCACCGTTCAAATTTTAAACTATTCTGCTATTTCTGCTAATGATGGCTATATCTTTTGGTATTTTATACTATTATACTTTTTAAAATATTAAGCTTTTTTCCTTTAATTTGTCCCATTGAAATGAATGGGAAACTTCCGCAATTCTGCTAAAACTTGCTTGTTTTTGAAACTTAACTACTTTTTCCTACTTTCACGTAGAACAACCATTCAAACTTTAAAATGTTCTCAAATTATTGGGCTATTCAGGAATAAATCAGCTTTTTCAAATCTTTTACCGTTTTACTTTTATGCCTCTTAAAGTTTTGAGTTGCAAAATTGTGATTTTCACAAAATACATGCGTTGTTATGGTTGCTATGCACTTGGCTTCCAGTGTGCCACTGAAGGTTTTGCAGTCTTCTCTTCATGTCCGAACAACTTCTTGCTACTTGCTCAATTTTCACTCAACTTCCACACATTATACATCAAAACGTAGGTATTTTTGCTGGCTTTCCGAAAATGTCACTATCATGGTTGTGAGATTTATAGAATTTTGGCAAATCTCCTCAGACCAACACAAAGTCGCAAAACTCTCCATAGAAAGTCAATGGAGAGCTTGTTCAAAATCACAGCTTGATTTCTGTAATGAGAGGCATATTCGAATCGTCATATCTCCTTAACGAAGCAAAGTTAAGACATAAGGCTTGTCCCAGTATATCTTCAGACACTCCTGACGCTCACAATTCAAGAATTTCTTTCTCACCTATTACCGTTCTGAAATGAGTTAGACTTGTTTGAGGGTAGGAAATTCATCGTCAAGCTCAGATTTCTTCAGATTTCAAACTCTGGAAATGAACCACTTTTTCTCTCGTCATATCTTTTAATGGATATCAACAGACACCTGAAAATTTCCAAGATTGTTCACCAAAGCCTGCTGTCTCTTACGGTGAAAAAATGATATTGATACTCCAAATAGATTTAGAGTTAGAAAGCGTTGTTTGAGGGCAGGTCAAGGCAGTTTTTGCTTCGCCTCTACTCAGTTATGGTGCATTACAAGTCAAATATCTTTAAAAATTCATATTTTAATGATAAATTGTCAACACTTTGAGATTCCCCCATCTCTTCTGAACAAAACGGTGTAAGAATGACCGTTCTAGCCCCTACGGTTAGGAAATTATGGCCATTTGTTTGAGAGGAATCCTCACTATGAGAAATTCACTGCAGAAATCCTGTCTCTGTGCTCTGTGTGTGTAAAAACGGCTGCACCTGTTTTGGCGGGAAAAAGTGCACAGGCTCTCTGATTGGTGGATTCAAATTCAGCAGCTCCCAGGCTGCTTGACTGAGCTAGAAACTTACTTGTCTCTCCCTATGTGTGTGTGTGTGTGTGTGTGTGTGTGTGTGTGTGTGTGTGACAGAGAAAGAGAGAAAGGCAGGGCGAGAGAGAGTTTTTATGGGAGCATCTTATTATATGATTTAAATTCAATATATTTAGACTGGTTGACTGAATTTGATCCTGTGTGTGTCTCTCTGTGCATGTGTGTTTCCATATGTGTCTATATTTGTGATTGTGTCACTGTTATACTTTTTTTTGCTGATTTTTTTCATTTAACAATTACATTTGAGGGACCCTTAGCATGTTCAGGATTCTTTCAGCTGTCCATTTTGCTTTTCTTTTTTAAGTTATTACTATTGTGTTGAGTCATAGCATTTCTGCTGCTTTTCAGTATTTGTGCTAAATACAGCTTTTCTGCAAAATCATACTATGTCTGCTATTTTATGAGATTTGTGCTAAATACAGCATTTCTGCTAAATCATACTCTTTCTGCTATTTCATAAGATTTGTGCTAAATATAGTGTTTCTGCTATTTCTGCCAAATTTAGTATTTTTGATTAATTAGGGTTTTCTACCAAATCATAGTACAGTTTTACTGCTTTTATAGGATTTTAGAGGATATTTATATTGCTTAATATAGTATTTCTGCTTTTTATAGGATTTGTGCTTAATATAGTTTTTCTAAAAATGTAGTATTTATGCTTAATCATACTATTTCTATATATTTCTGCCAGGTCCCCAGGCAGCTAATCCTCTGTGAGGACTGATACATACAAATACATATCAGGGCCTGCACGGCTTCCCAGCCAGCCAATCATATCTGGGGTCTGCCCTTTCTTCTCTCGTCATATCTCAGCGACAGATGTACAAAGAGCAATGCAAATCACAGTCAAAGTACACGAAAGTATGCTGATTCACCCAGTACAAGAATTATGCTTCTAGTCCACCGAGTTTTTGAGTTACACGACGTTTTGTAACTGCAAAAAACGGCGTTTTTCGCCTCTCACCGCAATCTGATTCTGACTGCTCATCACCCTGTTTTCCAGGCGCCGCTCTCTTTCCCATTGGCGCAGTTGGTAATGACACAGGTCTGCAACCCAAAGGTCATGGGTTCAATTACACCTTGGGCAACATGTTTTTTTTTCCCTACAAATTAATACACTATCACAGACCACTAATTCATATTCATCATTTATTACAATTCTGCAAACTTTTATGACTTTAGCAGCTTTTCTAATATGGACCTCAGATTCTTGTTAACACTCCATGGCACAAATACTGTTCCCTTTAGGCTCTGTGTGTGTGTGTGTGTGTGTGTGTGTGTGTGTGTGAGAGAGAGAGAGAGAGAGAGAGCCTTTTGATGGGAGCATCTTATTATATCACTTAAATTCAATAAATTTAGACTGGTTGACTGAATTTGGTCCTGTGTGTGTCTCTCTGTGCATGTGTGTTTCCATATGTGCCCATACTTGTGATTGTGTGACTGTTATACTTTTTTTGCTGATTTTTTTTTTTTTTTTCAATTAACAATTAGATTTGAGGGACCCTTAGCATGTTCAGGATTTTTCCAGCTGTCCATTTTGCTTTTCCAATTTTTCTATAAGTTATTACTGTTGTGCTAAGTCATAGCATTTCTGCTGCTTTTCAGTATTTGTGCTAAATACAGCATTTCTGCTAAATCATACTATTTCTGCTATTTTATGAGATTTGTGCCAAATACAGCATTTCTGCTAAATCATACTATTTCTGCTATTTCATAAGATTTGTACTAAATATAGTGTTTCTGCCAAATATAGTATTTCTGCTTAATTATAGTATTTCTGCCATTTTATAGTATTTGTGCTAAAACATAGTATTTCTACTAAATGTAGTATTTATGCTTAATCATACTATTTGTATATATTTCTGCCAGGTCCCCAGGCAGCTAATCCTCTGTGAGGACTCATACATATAAAATTTACATATCAGGGCCTGCACGGCTTCCCAGCCAGCCAATCATATCTGAGGTCTGCCCTTTCTTCTCTCGTCATATCTCAGCGACAGATGTACAAAGAGCAATGCAAATCATAGTCAAAGTACACGAAAAGTACGCTGATTCACCCAGTACAAGAATTATGCTTCTAGTCCACCTAGTTTTTGAGTTACACGACGTTTTGTAACTCCAAAAACAGCGTTTTCGCCTCACACCAATCTAATTCTGACTGCTCATCACCCTGTTTTCCAGGCGCCGCTCTCTTTCCCATTGGCGCAGTTGGTAATGACACAGGTCTGCAACCCAAAGGTCATGGGTTCAATTACACCTTGGGCAACATGTTTTTTTTTCCCTACAAATTAATACACTATCACAGACCACTAATTCATATTCATCATTTATTACAATTCTGCAAACTTTTATGATTTTAGCAGCTTTTCTAATATGGACCTCAGATTCTTCTTAACACTCCATGGCACAAATACTGTTCCCTTTAGGCTCTGTGTATGTGTGTGTGTATCAATATTTCTCCCATTTTAAAGTATTACTCCTCCATAATTGTATTTCTCTTAAATCAAAGTACTTTTACTACATCTTAGTACGTCTACTCAATCATACTATTTCTGCTAAATCATAGTATTTTGCCAAATTACGGTTTTTTTGCCAAATCATAACATTTGTTTTATGTTATAGTATTACTACAAAGTGGAGGAATTTCTGTCATGTTACAGTATATGTGCTGATTACAGTATTTCTGCTAAATCATAGTATTTCTACTATATTATATTTTTCTTTCTAAATATAGCATTTCTGCTATATAATTGTATTACTGCTATGTTATAATATTTGTGCTAAACCAGAGTATTTCTGCTGAAACATAGTATTTCTGCCGAATGATAGTATTTCTGTCAAATTACAGTATTTGTGCTAAAACATAGTATTTTTTTTAAAAAAATTCAATATTAATAGTAAATTACAGTGTCTCTGGTAAATCGCAGCATTTCTGCTATGTTGTACTGTTTTTCTAAATCACAGTATTTCTGTAATGTTTAAGAATGTTTGGCTAAATATATTCTTTCTGTTATCTTATACTATTTCTCCTAAATTCTTGTATTTTTGAGAAGTTATCGTGTTTCTGGCAAGTTACAATGTTTCTGCTAAGTTCTGCTATGCTATTGTATTTCTGCCAAGTATTATGTTTCCTCTAAGATATTGCAGTTCTGCTAAGTTACTACGTTTTAGCAACGTTCCTTTGCTTTTGCAAAGTTTTTACAGTTTCTGCAACTTTTCAGCTTTTTCAGCTAGTTTCAGCTGACAGCTTCAGCGTTCCAGCATCCACACTGCATTTTCGCAGGAAATGCAAATTTTTCTAGTTCTTTATTATTATTCTAGTTGCGTTCCGTACACTTTTTGGCACTTAACTACTTTCACAATTTTCAGCCGATTTTCACCGTTCAAATTTTAAACTATTCTACTATTTCTGCTAATGTACGCTATATCTTTTGATATTTTTAACTGTTATACTTTTTAAAATATTACACTTTTTTCCTTTAATTTGTCCCATTGAAATGAATGGGAAACTTCCGCAATTCTGCTAAAACTTGCTTGTTTTTGAAACTTAACTACTTTTTCCTACTTTCACGTAGAACAACCATTCAAACTTTAAAATGTTCTCAAATTATTGGGCTATTCAGGAATAAATCAGCTTTTTCAAATCTTTTACCGTTTTACTTTTATGCCTCTTAAAGTTTTGAGTTGCAAAATTGTGATTTTCACAAAATACATGCGTTGTTATGGTTGCTATGCACTTGGCTTCCAGTGTGCCACTGAAGGTTTTGCAGTCTTCTCTTCATGTCCGAACAACTTCTTGCTACTTGCTCAATTTTCACTCAACTTCCACAAATTATACATCAAAACGTAGGTATTTTTGCTGGCTTTCAGAAAATGTCACCATCATTGTTGTGAGATTTATAGAAATTTGGCAAATCTCCTCAGACCAACACAAAGTCTCAAAATCCCCATAGAAAGTCAATGGAGAGCTTGTTCAAAATCACAGCTTGATTTCTGTAATGAGAGGCATATTCGAATCGTCATATCTCCTTAACGAAGCGAAGTTAAAACATGAGGCTTGTCCCAGTATATCTTCAGACACTCCTGACGCTCACAATTCAAGAATTTTTTTCTCACCTATTACCGTTCTGAGATGAGTTACACTTGTTTGAGCGTAGGAAATTCGTCCTTCGCTCAGATTTCTTCAGATTTCAAACTCTGAAATGAACCACTTTTTTCTCTCGTCATAACTTTTGTTGGATTTCCACAGAGACCTGAAAATTTCCATGATTGTTCACCAAAGCCTGCTGTCTCTTACGGTGAAAAATGATATTGATACTCCAAATAGATTTAGAGTTAGAAAGCGTTGTTTGAGGGCAAGTCAAGGCAGTTTTGCTTTGCTCTACTCAGTTATGGTGCATTAGAAGTCAAATATCTTTAATAATTCATATTTTAATGATACATTGTCAACACTTTAAGATTCCCCATCTCTTCTGAACAAAACGGTGTAAGAATGACCGTTCTAGCCCCTATAGTTGGGAAATTATGGTCATTTGTTTGAGGGGAGTCGTCATTATGAGAAATAGACTGCAGAAATCCTGTGTCTCTCTGTGCTGCATGCACCTGTTTTGGCGGGAAAAAGTGCAAAGGCTCTCTGATTGGTGGATTCAAATTCAGCAGCTCCCAGGCTGCTTGACTGAGCTAGAAACTTACTTCTCTCTCCTGTGTGTGTGTGTGTGTGTGTGTGTGTGTGTGTGTGTGTGTGTGTGTGTGTGTGTGTGTGTGTGTGTGAGAGAGAGAGAGAGAGAGAGAGAGAGTTTTTATGGGAGCATCTTATTATATGATTTAAATTCAATATATTTAGACTGGTTGACTGAATTTGATCCTGTGTGTGTCTCTCTGTGCATGCGTGTTTCCATATGTGTCCATATTTGTGATTGTGTCACTGTTATACTTTTTTTTTTGCTGATTTTTTTCATTTAACAATTACATTTGAGGGACCCTTAGCATGTTCAGGATTCTTTCAGCTGTCCATTTTGCTTTTCCAATTTTTCTATTTAAGTTATTACTATTGTGTTGAGTCATAGCATTTCTGCTGCTTTTCAGTATTTGTGCTAAATACAGCATTTCTGCAAAATCATACTCTTTCTGCTATTTCATAAGATTTGTGCTAAATATAGTGTTTCTGCTATTTCTGCTAAATTTAGTATTTTTGATTTAATTAGGGTTTTTCTACCAAATCATAGTACAGTTTTACTGCTTTTTATAGGATTTTTAGAGGATATTTATATTGCTTAATATAGTATTTCTGCTTTTTATAGGATTTGTGCTTAATATAGTTTTTCTAAAAATGTAGTATTTATGCTTAATCATACTATTTCTATATATTTCTGCCAGGTCCCCAGGTAGCTAATCCTCTGTGAGGACTGATACATACAAATACATATCAGGGCCTGCACGGCTTCCCAGCCAGCCAATCATATCTGGCGCCTGCCCTTTCTTCTCTCGTCATATCTCAGCGACAGATGTACAAAGAGCAATGCAAATCACAGTCAAAGTACACCAAAGTCCGCTGATTCACCCAGTACAAGAATTATGCTTCTAGTCCACCTAGTTTTTGAGTTACATGACGTTTTGTAACTGCAAAAACGGGTTTTTCGCCTCTCTCACCGCAATCTGATTCTGACTGCTCATCACCCTGTTTTCCAGGCCTTCGCTCTCTTTCCCAGTGGCGCAGTTGGTAATGACACAGGTCTGCAACCCAAAGGTTGTGGGTTCAATTACACCTTGGGCAACATGTTTTTTTTTCCCTACAAATTAATACACTATCACAGACCACTAATTCATGTTCATCATTTATTACAATTCTGCAAACTTTTATGATTTTAGCAGCTTTTGTAATATGGACCTCAGATTCTTGTTAACACTCCATGGCACAAATACTGTTCCCTTTAGGCTGTGTGTGTGTGTGTGAGAGAGAGAGAGAGAGCGAGAGAGAGCCTTTGATGGGAGCATCTTATTATATCATTTAAATTCAATATATTTAAACTGGTTGACTGAATTTGGTCCTGTGTGTGTCTCTCTGTGCATGTGTGTTTCCATATGTGCCCATATTTGTGATTGTGTGACTGTTATACTTTTTTGCTGATTTTTTTTTTCAATTAACAATTAGATTTGAGGGACCCTTAGCATGTTCAGGATTTTCCAGCTGTCCATTTTGCTTTTCCAATTTTTCTATAAGTTATTACTGTTGTGCTAAATCATAGCATTTCTGCTGCTTTTCAGTATTTGTGCTAAATACAGTATTTCTGCTAAATCATACTATTTCTGCTATTTTATGAGATTTGTGCCAAATACAGCATTTCTGCTAAATCATACTATTTCTGCTATTTCATAAGATTTGTGCCAAATACAGCATTTCTGCTAAATCATACTATTTCTGCTATTTCATAAGATTTGTACTAAATATAGTGTTTCTGCCAAATATAGTATTTCTGCTTAATTATAGTATTTCTGCCATTTTATCGTATTTGTGCTAAAACATAGTATTTCTACTAAATGTAGTATTTATGCTTAATCATACTATTTGTATATATTTCTGCCAGGTCCCCAGGCAGCCAATCCTCTGTGAGGACTGATACATATAAAATTTACATATCAGGGCCTGCACGGCTTCCCAGCCAGCCAATCATATCTGAGGTCTGCCTTTTCTTCTCTCGTCATATCTCAGCGACAGATGTACAAAGAGCAATGCAAATCACAGCCAAAGTACACGAAAGTCCGCTGATTCACCCAGTACAAGAATTATGCTTCTAGTCCACCTAGTTTTTGAGTTACACGACGTTTTGTAACTCCAAAAAACAGCGTTTTTCGCCTCTCACCGCAATCTAATTCTGACTGCTCATCACCCTGTTTTCCAGGCGCTTGCTCTCTTTCCCAGTGGCGCAGTTGGTAATGACACAGGTCTGCAACCCAAAGGTCGTGGGTTCAATTACACCTTGGGCAACATGTTTTTTTTCCCTACAAATTAATACACTATCACAGACCACTAATTCATATTCATCAATTTGATATTTGATATACCTTTATTAGTCCCACAAGGGGGAATTTATATGATTACAACCATTATGTTTTAGAAAAAAAGAAATAAATGTGCATTGAACACTCAGGGGTCACTGTTAAAAAGTCTCATGGCAGTGGGGTTAAAGGACCTCCTGAACCTCTTGAGTCCTGCAGAGCAGTGAGATGAGCCTCTGCAGCTCCTACTGTCCTGAAGACTGTTCTTATTACTGCAGTCAGTTACATAAATCTATCTATCTATGTATAATACAGTACATTTTAACATACTGACCTTATGTTTATTTATGTCTTTTAACCATTATTTCAAATTCACAGAATCCTGTTTGAAACATTTAATGAACTTATAGAATTAAATTTCTGCATGTTGTTTTTGTTGCAAAAAAAATCTAGTATAATAATATTTAAATTTACATATATTTTTCACGTTTTCAATGCCAATTTTGTGTAATGGCAAAGTTTCCCACTACCCGTGAATGCCTCTTTTTATGTCTCTGGCTGACTCCTTAATCTCCGCCCAGTCTCTGCTCCATCCCTGCCGGTAAGCCTGCTTCTCTGTCTCTCTTCTCTGAAATAAAATGTCTATAAGCTGTTTGAGTGATTTACCGAGTTGTTGTTAGTGAGTTATGAAGCCAGTCGAAGTATAAGTCATGTTAAAGTAACACAATGGCTGCTTTTTTAGTGAAACGTTGTAATTTTAGTATTTAAAAGGAGTGTTTGGTATGCCCCTAAGCGCTAACGCCTAGCCTAGCTCCTATAGGCCTAGTGTGAAATTAATATGGTTCATTTGATTGTTTAATACAGTTATTGTGTTGTATTTGGTTCATTCAGTGTGTTAGTGTTTCTGAGTCTCTTAGGGAAGCTGAAGTTAGTTCTCCTCTTCACAAATCAGTCAGTTAAAACGGCCTCATTCTATAGGTTGTAAGGTAATGAGCCGCCATTTTAGAACCACTGATTAGCTGCTGGAGCAGCAGGGTCGGCAACTTCAAAGGAGCCATTTTACCGCCTCTGACTGAAAGCCGGGAGAAAAAGAGTCACGTGCCTGTGCCGGTGTGTCTGTGTTGTGGGTTAATTAACAGAAGGGAGCAATAGAGTGAGGATAAAACACATAATATAAGAATAATGACATTTCTTAACAAGAAGAAGTTTTTTAATTAATCAATTTTAGTTTTTAGTTAAATTTTTAAGAACTGTTTAACAAACACTTGTTTGTACAGGTTGTTTTTTTTAAAATAAAACCTACACCTGCAGCTCTGTTTAACTTCTCACTTTGTGAAAAATTAATGAAATCTAAAAAAGGCCACCTTCAAATAAATAAAATGCAGCAGTGCACCATTAATATTATAAATATGATATGTAGATATTTAAAACAACAGCATATTAAATGATACTGTGTGCAGGTAATATTTTTAGGAAGCAGAATTTGAATGCAGACCAACTCAAATGTTGAAGCCTACAAAAATATCATCCAAGCTTTCATTTATGATTGTTCATGCTTTGAAATTGTGATGTCAGAATTTGATAAAGTGTGCAGTGCTAGGTGTAGCAAATCACTGCTTATGAAATCTACTGTGTTATCTAATAGCACCAAACTAATAGAGCTATCACATAACTGAGAAACTTGTGTGGCTTATTACAAATGGATGAAACCACATTTTACCTTAATGAAGACAGTAATATTTAATAAGGTGTAGAAAAAGAGGTGAGTTGTTTGTTGCTGTGGTAAACAAAGAAGTGTACTGAATCTTTTGGACTACACAGAGTGATGCAGTATTGACTCTGATGCTGATTTGAGTTGTCTCATTCTGTATTTTTGTGCTTTGTCTTTTGTTACACAGAGTGAACGAGATCTTTGGTTTTGCCTTTGCTGGTAAGTTAACAGTGATTGTAACTGAAGCAGTATGAACCTGGCATTGTGTAGCACATTTGACGACTTACATACAGTAGTTTGACTTTTGTGATACGCTTTCCATTTACTGATTGGCAAAACACAAGATTTGTGACCTGTAGCAGCAAAGCCCCCACACAGGGCCTCTGACTGTCCCTGAAAATGTCCCTGAAGTTTAGTAGCCCATTTATGTATGATTTAAATTTCATATGGCTTATTGAATTCAAACAGTTAAATGTCAGATGTCTTTATCCAGGTGTTCATTTTGTCCTTATGTTTGTGGATTTAAGTAGCAGACAAAACAATGAAAGTGTTTTAGGAGAGTCCGTATAAAGTGGTGGCTCAAACACTTAAGAGCTGCACAGGTATTGATTCATATTGTCTCTCAAATTCTGCTGATGTATTATATTAAAGTCAGAACACTGTAGAAGTACTTTGCCTCACTCGGTATAAGTAATAGCTTTAACAGTTAAGCAATAATAAAAAACGAAGAGAACCAGAGGTGTGAGTGGACATTGTTAGGTAAATTACAGCCAGTGTGTCTAATTAGTTTATTACTTATTTAGTGAATATAATGATTTTACAATTAAATAGAAATGTTGCCAAAAGGGACATTGCAAAATACATAAATATTCCTAGCAACGGGTACAATGAAAGGACTTTTTAGTGTAATATTTTAGGACATTTAATTTTAATCACAAACATTCTGCACCTCTCTGTTATTGTAACATGTCAATATTTACATAAAACCTCATCATGTAAAACATGATGAGGTTTTCTGTTGCTTCTGATTACAAGAATTACTTTGTATTTAATGTTTTTAACCTGAAAGGACATTAAAAGTTTTGATTTTTCACACTTTATTAGCACTGACCTGTTGTAGAAAATGTTTGAGCCACAAGGCTTCTGTGTAGGAAATATTTGGTGTATCCTGCACTTGTGCCAACAAATATTGGTGCCTGTTCTTTGCATTTCTGTAGTAATAATGCTTTTATTACACATGCTAAAGCCATGTGAGACCCTGCAGTTCAATTATCTCCTCTTCAGACTACAGTAAACTTAAAAAGCTTAAAGTAATTTAGGATTTTACTAGTTAATTTGTGTCACAGTAAATTGGATTGTGTGTGAAGAGGCTCAACAGTCTGAATCATCTAACAGTGATCTGATGAATTGTTTCCTTTCTCTAGACTGCTGATCTGATCGTCTCAAGTCTGGTAAGTAAAGGTTTTTCTGAGGTGCAGTGCTGGGAAATGTTTCTCATGATAGGAGATTCAGTGTAGTGGTGTGAGTGAGCACAGCTATTGGTGATCATCAAAAGTCATCAAATCCTAGTAAAGTCTGTGTAAACATTTCCAGACCTACAGAGGTCCGTAGGTTATTGTAGCAGCACATATTTTTTCACATTAGAGCAGCTCATGAACAGCAGTTTAGGTACAATTAAGTCTTCAAATAGGGCCTTGTGGATTTCAAAAGCTTCTTTCCTTCAATAATTAAGTCACTGTCTGAAAACTGCTCTTTGAATTAGTCTTTTATAATTAAAGATTTTGTTGATGACTGGAAACAATCAAAAGCACAGATACAGCATTCATTTCTGTATTTTATGGTTAAATGATCTACAAAGAAATTATGGTCATATATATTTTTAATTAGGCCTTTAAATCGGTCATTATAAGTATGTCCTAGATTTAGTGGAGTGCTTATGGCTGTGTATTAAACATACCCCAAATGTGACTGAAATATGTAGAAACAGTATTGTTTACTTTTATGTTAACGGTAATGTACTGTATTTTTCGGGTTATAAGGCGTATGCAGCTAACCAAATATTCAGATAACTCAAACTATTCAACTCATTCACAGTAACTCTCAACATTTTTCAGTGGTAACACATAACAATACACTAACTTTTTCTGTTCAGTCCTCTTCCACAAATCTATCAAATTCTTCATGGATTGATCGGTTTGAAATCTGCTTCAGACGCATGTCTCTAAACAGGTGCCAGATTCTCATACACACACCATAATATTATGTTTAAGGACAATAGGAATTACTCCATGAGGCACCTGACTACTGTAGCTGTAATGCTCCAACAATCCATCAAGCGCTGCAGCTTTGTAGCTTTCAAAGTCGTACTAAAACATTTTGACAGATGTTTGAGCGCGTGTAACACATAAAATTGGTTTGAGGTCAGCAAGCACAGCCAGAATTAATACATACGGTAAACTGTTGATTTTTGAGAAAATTAAAGGCTTTTAAATGTGCCTTATAGTCAGAAAAATACTTGGAAGCCATGTTTATTGAAAATATGCCTAATTCCAGTCTCTTTCTGTCTTACAGGTGACCTGCTGCAGAATACCCTCTCCTCTATCATTAACAAGCAATTCAGTCTGTCCTATCACTCTCCCTCTCCTGCTCCATCTTTTTTTTGACAAGCCATTCTATCTTCTATCATTTCTCCGCCATGAGCTCTATCTAAGTTGACAAGCTTGAACCTGAGTTGAAACGCAATCCTGTGACTTGAAATCAAGTTTTACCAGAATCTAAGTTTTTGGAATTGAAGTTACCAGAACTTCGATCGATCTGTTTTCAGAATTCTGAGAGATCTCTGCTCTCACTGCTCCATCTTTCCTGTCGTTAAACTCTCTCACATCCAGTCATTTTGCTGGAAATCACAAGTAGAAACTTGAAATTACAGTAGTAGAATTACACTACAGTAGAACTCACAGTAGAAACTACTTACACAGTCCTACATTTGTCATTTTAATTTTACATTACACTTTGGAATAAACACTGATAGCTTGGCTTACGTGTGCAGTTACTTTGATAAATTATATAAAATACACACCTTTTTCAAGGTTTATTTGTAATAAGATAATCTGGTTATTTTGTAATACATACATTCAGACTGTTATATTCACATAGATAATAAATTGGATTCAAATATATTTTTCAAGTCTGTTTCATTGGCTATAACATTTGACTGCAAGTTTATACTATTATTATTTAAGGACAAACCCTTTTTGTCACTCTGTAAGTATTCAGTTACAATTGTCATCTAGAGGCTGCCCTGAGAACCCAGACTTCCTGTTTCCTGACTGCTGCAGAACATCCAGCTGAAGAATCTTCATCGCCTGTCATCTGATCACCACACCATCACTCATATTTGCTTAAAATATTAGATATCTTAAAGATTTACACAAAGTCTACTTAAAAGTTAAGAGTTTTATTATAGACTGTTGATTGTTGAGATTTATTCTGTATATTGCTTTACAGAAGTATAGACCTATTTGTTATCCAGTCTGGTTAAAAAAAAATAGAAGTAACAATATACAGTTTTTGAAAAAGCTACAATAAAACTGTTTTTAAAGAACTTTCAATAAGTTTTATATAGAGTTTGTATTTAAGTCAGCCTTTTACATCAATTACATAGTTATAAGAACACTTTACCATTTGTATAGTTTTACATTTCTCCATTTAATAGATTAGTTTTTCAGTGTATACAGGTTGAATTTTGTTTACATTTGTGTATAAATATAAGGTCCAGTTTGTACTTGCACAAAATGCCAAGGAAAGGTCAAAGGTCGCTGTCCCAGAAGCTTAGACGGCAAAAGGAGAAGGAACAGGTAAATGTTTCTCAGAGTGGTGAGGAGGTAAAGGTGTCTGTTGCAAGTATTCCCAGTCCAGAAGTGCAGAGCAGTGCTCAGACAGCTGCAGTGTCTTATGCAGATGTGGTAAAGAGAGGTGTTTGCTCATCATCTGTGCCAAATGCTAAAGTACAGCAGGTAATCCAGACTGAACCCCAGGTAACTATGCAAACGCAGTGTGATGGAGAAACTCCAGGACCGTCTCATGTACAGATTACAAACAGTGAAACTCATCCACGAGTGAGTAGCATCTGTGCATCCCGAAGCCAGGCTTCTGCTAAGTATGGAAAGTACAGGAATCAGCAATGCATGGCGAACAGTTTGGTTTTCCTCTCATTCTTACACGAGGATGAATTCATTACCAGAGCCGATCTTAACCGTGTGTTGGACAAAGGCCATGCCGTGTATTCAGATGCCAGAAAGAGGTTTGTGAACAGCGTGTTTCTAGCCTGTGATGAGCTTCCCACAGTGGTCACCAGCCGCAGACACGAGTATCAAGTGGACATGTCTCAGTTTGCTCATTATGGCACATTTGATGGTACAGCTCACCTTCCGAGCCTTGAACAGGGACTACAGTGTTTGGCTTCAGCGGTTCGCTATGCTTTGCTAGTCATGGGAGGAACAGTCATTGCAGTTTGCAGGCTGACTTCAGGTGACTACGCATACTTTGACCCTCACCCACGTAAGTCTACAGGAATGCCATTGTCGCTAGCTGTAAGTGGTGGAACTGCAGTTATGTTGAAATTCACACGTCTTAACGACATGATTGACAGGATCAAACGCTTGTACCGAATGTTTAGCATCGCGCCAACCTGCACTTATGAGCTACAGCCTGTCGAGTTCCACAGTGAAAACGCAGCTGACCAAAGAGATGCTGATGAAAACAGACAAACAGCTACAACTGTTCCAGCACCAGCTTTAAATGAACCTGAATTTGAAAACCCAAAATCCACTGAGCAGACACAGAAAACTGTGACCGACACTTTAGCCACTGAAGTGATGTCATCCAGAGTGGATTATTCAAATGAGCCAGCTGCTGAGATGAACAATCGTCCTTCTGATTATTTAGAAATAGAAACCTCTGCATCTTCTGTAAGAGACACTCAGGTAACAAAAGAATCTGTTCCTCAGAATGATTTAAACATTGCCTCCTGTTTAACTGAGACAACAGAGGAACTTTTACATAAACTGTTAAAGCATAATAAACAGCAAAGGAGAAAGATTAGGAGACGATTATTGGTCCAAGAAAAACTACCACAGAGAAAGGAAATGAGAAAAAGAAAGAAAGACAGACATACACTTTTGATGAAAGCTTTAAGGCAAAGAAAAAAGATTGTAGTAGAAAGTCTCGTGATTCTGATCACAGTAAGAAAAAGAGTGTGTACAAAATAATCTGTATAAACTCAATGCTACATATAGAGAGAAACAGAGAGAACATTTGAGAAAAATCTATAGAGATAGTGCTAAAATTAGAGAGAGAAAAGAGAACGTGTTATAAGGATGTATAAAGAAGATTCTTTATTCCGAGAAAAGCAGAAGGAGCGTATAACAAGAACATATAGAGAATCTCCCATTTTCCGAGAAAAGCAGAAGGAACGATATAACAAGAACATATAGAGAATCTCCCATTTTCCGAGAAAAGCAGAAGGAACGATAACAAGAACATATAGAGAATCTCCCATTTTCCGAGAAAAGCAGAAGGAACGTATGAGAAAAACATATAAAGAATCTTATAGACAATCTCCTATGTTCAAAGAACAGCAGAAGGAACGATATAAGAAGAAATTACAGAACTTGTGCTGGATTCAGAGAGAAACATAAAGCTTACATGAGGTCATATGTATATAATCTATATAAAGAAAGTGAAGAATTTAAACAGAAAAACGATCGTACATCACTAAACGTTATGGAGAAGAGAGACAATTTCAGCAGAAACACAAGGACAATATGAGAGAACGAATGAGAGTAAAATATTGGAACGGTTTTTCTTTTAGACAGATGCATAATATCAGATGTGCAGTGAACATAAAAAGAAAATATCGCCAGATGCATCGACCAGCTGAAAGTTTACAGTGTCATCCAGATAACAGTTTAATGAATGAGGCCATATCTCGTTTCAGATCAAACATTAAGTCAGCACCATCTTATGTTTGTACTGTTTGTCTAAAAGCTTCTTTTCCTAATCAGGTGAAAATCTGCAAAGAGAAAATTACTCAAAACACCAAACTGTAGCTCAGCAGTGTCTAACTGGTAAATTTGTTCATATGTGTGATGAAGCATGTAATGATCACTGCAGCTTCCCTGTTGAGAGAAAAAAGGAGTATATCTGTCACACGTGTCACAGTTCCTCAAAAGTGGACGCATGCCAAGGCTTGCTGCTGTCAATGGTTTAGAACTGCAGGATATTCCAGCTGAATTGTGTGATCTCAACATTCTGGAGAGACATCTGATTGCCAAATGCATCCCATTTGCAAAGATTATTCCACTTCCAAAGGGCAGACAAAGACTCATACGTGGTAATGTGGTGTGTGTACCATCTGAAGTCCAACAAACAGTTGACTGTTTACCGAGGCCCAGAAACCAATCGCAGATAATGAGGATCAAGCTGAAAAGACGACTGTGCTACAAAGGCCATCAGCTGTTCCAGACTGTCACCTGGTCTAAACTGATCCAAGCCCTCGCGTAAACTGAAACAGATTCATCCACAGTACACAGATATTGTTATCAGAGATGATGCATTGCTTTGTGATCCAACGTTACCTGATGATGACAGCAGTGATGAAGCCAGCATGGCAAGTGATGATTATAATGAAGCAGATTTAATGGAAATTGACAACTATGAAAAAGATGCCCTTTTGTGCGAAAGTGAGTCTGAAAGTGAACAAGATATTAATATGCAATCCTGTGATGAACAACCAGAGGAAATCAATCCAGAGGAACCAGAAAGTGATTTGAACAATGGAGGTTTTGCTCTAGAAAGTTGTCTGCAGCCTGTAGACATTTCAGAAGAGATTCTCTGTTTCAGTGATAACACATATTGTGTGGCGCCTGCAGAAAGAAACAATCCTGTTAGCTTCTTCAGAACTCCTCATTTGGAAGCCATGGCATTTCCTGTGCAGTTTCCTACTGGTCAGAATACACTGGATGAAAAGAGATGTCTTAAACTCACACCAAGTGCTTACTTCAAGTCAAGGCTTTTCAACATTGATGCAAGATTTGCTAAAGACACAAATTACCTGTTTTTCTCACAGTTTGTCACTGAAATACACCTGGCTAATTCCAGCATGACAATACAGCTAAGGAAAGGTAAAACTATGACCAAAGATGGACGCAAAATCACATCAGGAATGTTACAAAGTAAGACAGAAGTAGAGAAGCTGGTAAGAAATAAAGATGCAATCAGATTTATGCAGCCACTCAGAGGAACTCCAGCTTACTGGCAGAAAACCACCAAAGATCTATTCAGTATGGTCCGTCAAATAGGAACACCTCAGTTCTTTGTCACTTTCTCTGCTGCTGAGATGAGATGGCCTGAAGTGATTCAAGCTATAAAGAGACAACAAGGTGAAGAGGTTGATTTTGAAGCCCTGGACTGGTCAGAAAAGTGTGAAATTCTAAGATCAAATCCAGTAACCACCATGCGAATGTTTGATAAGCGTGTTGAGGCTTTGTTCAGAGATTTGCTTTTTCTCCTGCACAGCCCCTTGGTGAAATCATTGATTACTTTTACAGAGTTGAGTTCCAGCACAGAGGTAGTCCGCATATACACATGTTGCTGTGGATTCGAGAAAAGGTAGTAGTAGATGTGGATGATGACCAAACTGTCTGTGACTTTGTGGACAGATACATCTCAGCTCAACTCCCTGATCCAGAAAACAACCTGAACTGCACAAAAAAGTCGCTGAACTACAAAAGCACAGCAAAACCACACAAAAACATGCTTTAAGAGTGTAAACTCTGGTTGTAGATTTGGGTTTCCAAAACCACCAGCCACAAGAACAATGATTGTGAGACAGGATGAGGATTCAGACACTGAAGCTGCAAAAGCCAAACTCAGACCTTTGTTGACCCTGCTGAAGGAACCTGAAGCTGCTTCTCTCACCATAGAGCAGATTCTGTCACGATGCAACTTGACAATGAATGAGTATGAGCAATGCCTCCAAGACATAAACAAGAAAACAGCTCTTATTCTGAAACGTGACCCAAAGGACTGTTGGATCAACAATTACAACCCACACCTGCTTGAAGCCTGAACTCTAATTTAGATGTCTCGTTAATATTGAATGCCTATTCATGTATAGAATACCTCTGTAAATATATAACGAAGAAAGAATCTGGCCTCTCTGAATACCTGAAGACAGTTATTGACAACTCTGATAAGAACACGGTCAATGAATGTGATGAAATGAGAGCTGTGATGCAGGCTTACTCAAAAAGAGAGAAATCAGCGCACAGGAGTGTGTGACTCGAGTCTGTGGCCTAAAAATGAAAAAATGTTCCCGCAGTGTTGTATTTGTACCAACAGATGATAACCCAGTAAAATGAGTCGCCCGATGAGCTACCTGGAATCCACAACACATGATGACAGTTGTAATATTTGGATGACAAGTTTGAGTGATAAATACAAATCAAGACCTGAGACACCAGAATATGAGGAAATGTCACTGGCTGATTTTGCTGCCTTGTGCCGGTTGGTGAGTGGTCCAAATGAAGGAAAAGATGTGCTTCCTCTTCTTAACCAGCTTGGATTTGTACTAAGGCGAAAGAATGATAAACCAGCTATAATCAGGTATTACCACTGTTCACAGGAAAACGATCCTGAGCAATATTATGGACGACTGTTGAGACTTTACCTTCCACACAGATCAGAGCAGGAACTGAAACCACGAGGGTTCCAAACCTATCAGTCCTTCTACAACTCGGGTTTTGTACGACTTCCATGTTCAGACCACAGTGAGTCTGTGAAAAGGGTTGTGAAGAGAAATAAAGACAAGTATGAGAAGAACTCTGAGGATATTGAGAGTGCACTGGAAGAGTTTGAACAGAATAGGGATGTTGTGATCGATGAATGGTGTAATCTTGCTCCTGAATCTGAAGTTGTGAGGTTGCAATGTGATGAGAATCTTCCTGAGAGACATTCTGATGATGAGAACGAACAGGAGAATGTCCCCGACTACAGTCGTCAGTCTGATGCTGTAACAGAGATCAAAGCCATCAGAGAACAACCTGCAGTCGATCCAGCCGTGGTACGTGTAATGTATCAGAATCTGAACCAGAAGCAGGCCTGCGTGTTCTATGCTATAAGAGACTGGTGTATTCAGCGAGTTTGTGGTTTAAACCCAGATCCATTTTTCTTCTATATCAACGGTGGTGCAGGAACTGGAAAGTCACATCTGATTAAATGTATTCACTCTGAAGCATCAAAGATCCTGAGCAGACTCCCTGCTAATGCAGAAGAAGCTGACATATCAAATCCAACTGTTTTACTGACGTCATTTACCGGGACAGCAGCTTTTTCTATCAATGGCTCTACATTACATTCCCTACTCAAACTACCCAGGAGTCTGAAACCACCCATTCAAGGACTTGGTAACCAACTGGATGAAGTCAGATCTGAGCTTATGAATGCTGAAATTATTGTTATTGATGAGATTTCAATGGTTTCAAAACCCTTTTGCTTATGTGGATGCAAGACTGAAACAAATCAAAGGCACTCAGAGACCTTTTGGTGGAATGTCAGTTTTAGCTGTTGGAGATTTTTACCAGCTGCCACCAGTGCGACAGTCTAAGCCTCTGTGTTTATGATCCAGAACAGATTGACCTATGGCAGGAACATTTTCAGATGATCACTCTAACAGAGATCATGCGTCAGAAAGATGATGTGGCCTTTGCAGAGATGCTGAACAGGATTAGAATCAAAGAAAAGACAGATGAGCTTTCTCAGTGCGACAGAGATTTGTTGTCACAGGCTGTGACTGCACCAGAAGAATGTCCAACTGAGGTCTTACACATTTATGCCACCAACAAGAATGTTGAATCCCACAACACAGATACGCTCAAGAAGCTTCATTCAAACATTATAATCATCAATGCAGACGATTTCCAGAAGGATAAACGTACAGGCAGAATGGCACGAAGAGACAAACCATTTACAGGTGGGCAAAATGATTTACCCGACACCCTGAATGTTGCTGAAGGAGCCCGAGTGATGCTGACCAGAAACTTGGACACACTAAACGGTTTAGTCAATGGTGCTTTTGGTATACTGATAAAGGTGGTGAGATCTGAAAATGATGGACAAATAATTAAACTGGGGCTCAGAATGGACAACCGGCAGCCTATGAGACACAACCGCAGTGCTAATGCAGCATCTGATGATCTGGTTTACATTGAGAGAGCAGAGGAGAGTCTGAAGTTTAAAGGAGCGGCACGCAGACAGTTTCCTGTAAAGCTAGCATTCGCCTGCACAATTCACAAAACTCAGGGTCTTACAACACAGACAGCTGTAGTTTCAATGAGGAACATTTTTGAACCAGGTATGGCTTATGTTGCTCTCAGCAGGGTGACGCTCTCAGTGGACTCTATTTGCAGGACTTGGATGAGAACAAGATTTATGCCAATCCCGAGGTAACTGCAGCGCCCAAACCATGAGACAAGCCAATGTTGAAGAAATGATGCCTCTTCTTCAGGTCAGAGAAACAGCCAGCAGACCTGACACTCTTACACTGATCCATCACAATACGGAGGGTTTGCCATCTCACATCAGTGACATCAAGAGTCATCATGAAATGTGTTTAGCAGATGTTTTGTGTCTCACAGAGTCTCACCTCCAAGGCTCCTTTGTTGCAGACAGTCTTCATTTGGACGGCTACACCATGTTCAAACGCAACAGACATGTGTCCTACACAAACTTTCCTCACATGGCCAGCAGAAGTGGTGGTGGAGTTGTTGTGTATTTGAGGAATCATTTTCAGGTTCAGGTAAAACAGTATCTGCATAATGTCACTGATCTTGAGTTCTTAGTGTTAAAGGTTCAGGCTCCATTCCCTGCGCTCATTGCGGTTGTGTACAGACCTCCTGACTACAGTTTGACACCATTCATGCAAAACCTGGTAAGTCTTTTAGATTCACTTGAAATAATGGACTGTCACCCAATAATTGTGTGTGGAGATTTTAATGAGAACCAGTTACAGAGTGGAAGGAAACAGATTCTGGAGCAGTTTCAGTCGAGAGGGTATTCACAGCTGATCACTTCTGCCACTACAGACAAGAACACCCTGCTTGACCTCATTTTTGTTTCTCAGCCACAGAAAAGTCTCTATTCAGGTGTCCTGAGAACATATTACAGTTACCACAACCCTGTGTTTTGTGTCCTGTCCTCCAGCCAATCATGAAGTCGTCTGGTGAGTTTTGAAACAATTACAGATCATGTTTGTTACAGAGTTTATTTTTGTAGAGCATGAAAAGATTTTCATTGAATAATTATATTTCTTCATATTGTCTTCCCTACTCTGTCTGTAAGAAGACCCTTTCTTATTGCAATGTTATTAATCATTTCACCAAATCATGGCTGTACTTCATGCAGAGCCGGAGATCTGCTTTCTGTTATCATGCAGCTCAGATCTGAAATATGCTGCAAAAAGTATTAAACGGACATAATTTATTTTTATTCTCATGTTTTAAATGACTAAATCTACTAATGCATTTTTTCATGGATGTTAATTGTCATCTCCTTTTTGATACTTTTTTTACTGTGACGTATGTAGCTCAACAAACGAGAGCTTCCCTCAAAGGGCTTTCAAATAGGAAATAGTAAATAAATCCCAGATAAATGCAGGTATTTATTATGGGTCACATGAATAATAACAGACAATTATATTTTCTTGATTATAGTAAATTTTGTAGAATCAAATGTTTTTGGGATGAATGAGGTTTTGCTTATCATGTTTTACAGGTAAAAAATGTTAAAAGTTTTAAACTATCTTTAGGCTACCAGAGATGTCTATAATGATTCATTATGTAGAGAAAAACATTTTTATAGCTTACAGAATATGTATAAAAACTGATTTAGAAGTACATGGAAAGTTTCTGCATCCATTTTCTGACTTGGCCTTTATCCGGGTGGGTTTGGGTTTGGGTGGATAAAGGCCAAGTCAGAATTCTCTGAGCAGCTGGAAAAAGCTGCTAATTAACAAAGACATCAGAAAGCGGGGGCTTTAGGTGTAGCCCCCGCTTTCTGACGCACTAATTAGATTTAGTAACTGACACCCCATACCAGCATTACATAGACACTTGGGGGCTGAGATGGGTGGGTGGGGAGGGTGGGTTGGTGGTGTTAAAAGCACTTTATGTTTTGTAGATGTATTTTTTTTCAGACAGGGCACACACAGTCCTGTCTCCTTTGTGGGAAAACCTTCGAACTTCACCATCCTCAGCTGAAACAACAACATCTTAACACCATCTTCATGAACTGCTGAGCCAAACCTGATCCATCAGTGCTGGACTGCACAGATAACTACATGCCACAAGGAGACTGCTGTGTTATGAACTGCCATACCAGTGTGTCTTCAGTGGAGAAGATGACACACCATCACCTGACCTCCTGCCTGATCTGGAGACCATCACCATGCTGCCACACTACACACCTCTGAGACCATCAATGATGACTCATACTGAGGAAACTGTATTTCCTGTCAGAGATGCTCAGTGATCCTCAGAGCAGAGAGAGGTATGATTCTTTATCTTTGATTAAAAAATGTCAGTGCTTTTAATTCATTTAATTAATTTAAATCCTGTTTATTGCATAAAGAATTACACACTCAAATGATTATACTTGTTAACACTTTTGAGTTTTAATTCACATTATGGATTACAAATCTATGCTTTTTCTACTCTGTCTCTCTGTGCAGGTATTGCTGTCTTCTGAGTTCTTCACTGTCCCAACTGAAACATTCAAACCTCATTGCAGAGCTCATGTCTTTCCTCACCATCATGTGAGTGTGAGATTGCTCTGGATTCTGGTTATGTGGCCTGCAGCACCTATAAGGTATTTCAACATTGTTCATTTTATAACTTATTTCTAGTTAACACAAATAAAATGTTCCTTTTTCTGTATTTTTTAGAACAAGCTCGTACAGTGTGCCTGCATTCCAGCTTCTTAGACTCTACGCAAGTGGACAGAGTATCAGTGCTTGGCCACCCTTACAGACACCGACTTCTGTCAACTCACTGCTACTGATCAGGCACCTCACCCAGGAAGACAGAGGGCTGCAAGCCTGTTATCGCTTTCCAGTGTGGCTTTGTATTCTTGGGGTAGCATCAGATTTTTCCCACAAATATTCAAAGGTAACACTTATTTTAAGCTTAGTTATTAAATCAAAAGTCTTCCCTTGTGTTAATTGTTTTATTTTTTATTTTTATTTTTCTTTTACATTTATATGCAGTTATCAGATGTGGTGGAGCTTTGTGAACTGTGTGGAAAACATCTGTTTGTGATGATATTTACAATGAGGTTTTAAGGTGACAGTTTCCAAGTGATTTCAATCATTTGACTAAGCAAAAACATGTTTGCAATTAACATATTTTTTTCAGTTTTGTCTTTTGGATTTAACATTCCTCTGTGACAGGAAATACTAAACTGGTCCAAGTAACCAGCATATCATTGGTCAAAGACAAAAAGGACCACATGTCACGCTAGCAATGAATTTTTGACTGTGTTTGTGTCACCAGATTTAACAAACAATATCAGACATATGAAACTGAACTCTGGATTAATGTCTAGATGTTTTTGTGTGTTTTTTTTTATTGTTGAATAATTATTTTGTAGGACAAACCCATTTATTTACCCAAACAAGTTACATTGTTTGGGTAAATAGTGGATTAATATATCTAAGTCTATAAGTATAGCAAGCTGAATTCATACAAACACACAGCTCTAAATCTTGAATTGTAGGATGTACAAAAATGATCATGTGATTATTATGGACATTTAAATAACTATATCTATTGAACCATTACACATATTCTTTATAGAAATTACACAATCTCAAAATGTGAAAAAAAGAAAATGTTTAAGAGAATAAATAATGTGTGTTTGTATGAATCCTGCCTTAGTATGGGGTGTCAGTAACTACATTAGTATAGAGTAGGTCTAACAGTGGTTTTCCACATCTGCTCTAATATATATAGATAATGGGTCAGACATATAAAGTCATTTTGAAAAGTTCATAAAGGTCACATCCATTTATATGTGTTCCTCTTTATCATTTTATATCAGGTCACACAGCTGACTTGAGTTTTGATCAGAGTAGAACCATAACATTCATGCTAATGGTTCTACTGTTTACAGTTACTTTATGATGGATTTCATCCTGGTCACAGCACTATGAGAAAAGCTGTTAAAGGTAAAGTTAACCCAATTAATACCTCATCATAAGTCACTCTATAACGCAAAGCAGTGATTATTTTCACTGTAATTTATTCCACAATAATGTTCTTTATTTGATCCCTGTTTCTTTAAATATGCACATCGATTGTTCAGCTGTGTGACTCTCTACACCTCAAATATATCACAATGTGGACTTCATTTTTCGACAGTATTTTGTAGATTGGTACCACATTTATCATAAAATCAGGAAACTGTAAACTAATTGAAAAATGAAGCTTATGAAAATTTTTAATGTGGCATTGGAACATGTTGTTTATCCTTGCCAAATGGTATTTACACAAAACTCCAGCAAATCAGAGGATATATTTTTGTCTCTCACTTGCGTATATGCGCATATGTGTATATTTTGCAGTTAATAGCCTATCATGTGTCTGCGCATCTTAGGGCCATAAACATAAACATGGCAAACAAGGATATGTTCACAATTCCAACAGATGCTTCAATTGTTTGTATAGATGTTAGATTCATTTGATTTGCATTTTCTATTAATATTTTCTGTTTATCCCAAATGGGATTTTTATTTCTGTTTGCCATTATTGTAATCATTGGAAACAACTGAATAAATATTTTGTATCATATGTTTCTAAAAGTATTTGAATGTTCTACTTTTCTACTACTGGTTTTCTACTTTCTAAACTTTCTTCCACTCTTTGGCATTTCAATAACATTATTTTTGGGTGTTTTTATCTCTGACCGCAGCATCTTGTGCATTTATTACCTAAATGTTGTTTGTGTGGGTTTTCTTTTTTGGTTTTTGGTTTTTTTTGCCATTTTTAGATTTCACCAGCTGTGTAAACTCTGCAATTTTACCTTGGTTTTGTTCCACATCAGTTTATCTGCTGGCTGATTTTCTTCCTTTTCTAGTGTTTCTGGTAATTTTAACAGTTAAAAAGTAACTTTGAGGTTACTTCAGCCTTTTCAGCTGTTATCTGTTGACAGTTTTGCCTAATTATTACATTTCTGCAAAATTATAGCAGTTCTGATAACTTGTAATATTTCTGCTAAGTTTTTAATTTTCTACTAAATTATATTATTTTTGCTAGGTTACACTACTTTTGTTTGTTATGTTATGTTATGTTATGTTATTCTAAATTATTACATTTCTGCTAAGTTGTAGCTTCTGGTAAACTACAACATTTCTGCTGAATTGTGATGTTTCTTCTAAGTTATTGCATTTCTTCTAAGTTATTACATTTTTGTTTACTTGATGTTGTTCTGCAACGTTATTAAATTTCAACAACTTTTAAACACTGACTTTGATTTCTTCAGCTTCTTCAGCTATTTTCAACTATTTTCAGCAGACAGCTTCAGCTTTAAAGCATCCACACTGCATTTTCGCAGGAAATGCAAATTTTTCTAGTTATTATTCTAGTTATGCGTTCCGTACACTTTTGGCACTTAACTACTTCCACAATTTTCAGCCGATTTTCACCGTTCAAATTTTAAACTATTCTGCTATTTCTGCTAATGTACGCTATATCTTTTGATATTTTTAACTGTTATACTTTTTAAAATATTACACTTTTTCCTTTAATTTGTCCCATTGAAATGAATGGGAAACTTCCGCAATTCTGCTAAAACTTGCTTGTTTTTGAAACTTAACTACTTTTTCCTACTTTCACGTAGAACAACCATTCAAACTTTAAAATGTTCTCAAATTATTGGGCTATTCAGGAATAAATCAGCTTTTTCAAATCTTTTACCGTTTTATTTTTATCCTCTTAAAGTTTTGAGTTGCAAAATTGTGATTTTCACAAAATACATGCGTTGTTATGGTTGCTATGCACTTGGCTTCCAGTGTGCCACTGTAGGTTTCGCGGTCTTCTCTTCATGTCCGAACAACTTCTTGCTACTTGCTCAATTTTCACTCAACTTCCACAAATTATACATCAAAACGTAGGCATTTTTGCTGGCTTTCAGAAAATGTCACTATCATGGTTGTGAGATTTATAGAATTTTGGCAAATCTCCTCAGACCAACACAAAGTCTGAAAACTCTCCATAGAAAGTCAATGGAGAGTTTGTTCAAAATCACTGCTTGATTTCTGTAATGAGAGGCATATTCGAATCGTCATATCTCCTTAACGAAGTGAAGTTAAGACATGAGGCTTGTCCCGGTATATCTTCAGACACTCCTGACGCTCACAATTCAAGAATTTCTTTCTCACCTATTACCATTTGGCCATGAATTGGGTTTGTTTGAGGGTAGGAAATTCGTCCCTCGCTCAGATGTCTTCAGATTTCAAACTCTGGAAATGAGGCACTTTTTTCTCTCGTCATATCTTTTTGATGGATTTCCACACAGACCTGAAAATTTCCATGACTGTTCGCCAAAGCCTGCTGTCTCTTACGGTGAAAGAATGATATCGATACTCCAAATAGATTTAGAGTTAGAAAGCATTGTTTGAGGGCAAGTCAAGGCAGTTTTGCTTTGCCTCTACTCAGTTACAGTGTATTACAAGTCATATATCTTCAATAATTTATATTTTATCGCTGAATTATGAAGACCTGCAGATTCCCCCATCTCTTCTGAACAAAACGGTGTCAGAATGAGCATTCTAGCCCCTACGGTTAGGAAATTATGGCCATTTGTTCGAGGGGAGTCCTGAATGTGAGAAATACACTGAAGAAAACCCATAGCTCTCTCTGTGTCTGTCTGTGTAAGTGCTGATTACAGCAGGTGCAGCCAATTTAGCTGACCTAGATATGCCAAGCTCAGACTCTCAACAGCCTCTGCACACTTTGCTCTCTGTGTATGTGTGTGTGTATCAATATTTCTCCCATGTTAAAGTATTACTCCTCCATAATAGTATTTGTGCTAAATCAAAGTACTTCTACTACATCTTAGTACTTCTGCTCAATCATAGTATTTCTGCTGAATCATAGTATTTTTGCCATATCATGGTATTTGTGATAAAGCATTGTATTTCCACAAAATAACAGTATTATGTACTGTTATATTATTACTGCTCATAGTATTTCTGCCAAATCATAATATAACTGCAAAATAAAGATTTTTGAGCCAAATCATAGTGTTTGTGCTAAATCCTAGTAAATCTGCTCAGTGATATAACTTCTGCTATGCTGTAGTGCTTTTTGCTAGATTATAGAATTTCTTCTAAATCAAAGTATTTCATGTAAATCATAGAGCAGTTTTTACAGTCATCTTACTGTTAAGCCATAAATTACGTTTGTTTGAGGGGTGGAAATCTGTCCTCCTCTGACTTTTCAAACTCTGAAAATGAAGCCGTTTCTTCTCTCTTCATATCTCCGTGACGGAGGTAAAAGGAGCAATGAAAATCGCAGTGAAAGTTCAGCAAAGTCTGCTGATTCACCCAGTACAAGAATTGTGCTTCTATCCCACCTAGTTTTGGAGTTACATGACGTTTTGTAACTCCAAAAATCGGCGTTTTACGCCTCTCACCGCGATCTAAATCTGACAGTTCATCTCCCCGTTTTCCAAATCGCTGCTCTCTTTCCCAGTGGCACAGTTGGTAATGACGCCGGTCGGCAGCCTAAAGATCACGGGTTCAATTCCACCTTGGTCAAAATTTTTTTTTCCCCTAGAAATTAATACACTATCACAGACAAGTAATTCATATTCATCATTTATTACAATTCTGCAAAGTTTTATGATTTTAGCAGCTTTTCTAATATGGACCTCAGATTCTTCTTAACACTCCATGGCACAAATACTGTTCCCTTTAGGCTCTGTGTATCTGTGTGTGTATCAGTATTTTCCCATTTTAAAGTATTACTCCTCCATAATTGCATTTCTGTTAAATCAAAGTACTTTTACTACATCTTAGTACTTCTGCTCAATCATAGTATTTCTGCTGAATCATAGTATTTTTGCCATATCATGGCATTTGTGATAAAGCATTGTATTTCCACAAAATAACAGTATTATGTACTGTTATATTATTACTGCTCATAGTATTTCTGCCAAATCATAATATAACTGCAAAATAAAGATTTTTGAGCCAAATCATAGTGTTTGTGCTAAATCCTAGTAAATCTGCTCAGTGATATAACTTCTGCTATGCTGTAGTGCTTTTTGCTAGATTATAGAATTTCTTCTAAATCAAAGTATTTCATGTAAATCATAGAGCAGTTTTTACAGTCATCTTACTGTTAAGCCATAAATTACGTTTGTTTGAGGGGTGGAAATCTGTCCTCCTCTGACTTTTCAAACTCTGAAAATGAAGCCGTTTCTTCTCTCATCACATCTCCGTGACGGAGGTAAAAGGAGCAATGAAAATCGCAGTGAAAGTTCAGCAAAGTCTGCTGATTCACCCAGTACAAGAATTGTGCTTCTATCCCACCTAGTTTTGGAGTTACATGACGTTTTGTAACTCCAAAAATCGGCGTTTTACGCCTCTCACCGCGATCTAAATCTGACAGTTCATCTCCCCGTTTTCCAAACCGCTGCTCTGTTTCCCAGTGGCACAGTTGGTAATGACGCCGGATTTCAGCACAAATCCCAGCTTTTTCAGGTGTTTTCAACAGAAATCGCTTTTATTTCTGATTGCTGATGTCTTTGTTTTTCAGCTGCCCGCCCTCTTTCCAGGTGGCGCAATCAGTAATGACACGGCTCTGCAGCTCTAAGGTCGTGGGTTCAATCCCACCTTGGTCAACAACATTTTTTTCACTACAAATTTATACACTTTCACAGACCTGTAATTTATATTGCTAATTTTTTTCACTACAAATGAGTAGTGCAAAAACATACTATGTCTGCAACATCATAGTATTACTACTAAATCACAGTATTTCTGCCAATTCAAGGAGGCTGACTGTTACTAAGTGCATCAGTGTACATAGGTCATCTGTTGTGTTGGAGTGCCCTCTTGTGGCGCCTTTTGGGTAGTGCCTTAGTAAACATGAACGCTGCAAAGAAGTGGTATCAGACTGGTTTGTAGTGGAGGAATTTGGTGCCAGTTTCTTTCATCTTTAATCCGTATTCAAGTTGTAATGTGGTAACTTTTGTGGCACAAATACCACAATATGGCAGAAATACTATGTTTTGGCGCAAATACTTTGATTTGGTATACTTTAGCTTCTTCACCCCTTTTCAACAAAATTTTCATTTTTTTCACCCCTTTTCACCACAAATCCCAGCTTTTTCAGGTGTTTTCAACGGAAATCGCTTTTATTTCTGATTGCTGATGTCTTTGTGTTTCAGCCGCCTGCACCCTTTCCAGGTGGCGCAATCAGTAATGACACGGCTCTGCAGCTCAAAGGTCGTGGGTTCAATCCCACCTTGGTCAACATTTTTTTTTCACTACAAATTTATACACTTTCACAGACCTGTAATTTATATTGCTAATTTTTTTCACTACAAATGAGTAGTGCAAAAACATACTATGTCTGCAACATCATAGTATTACTACTAAATCACAGTATTTCTGCCAATTCAAGGAGGCTGACTGTTACTAAGTGCATCAGTGTACATAGGTCATCTCTTGTGTTGGAGTGCCCTCTTGTGGCGCCTTTTGGGTAGTGCCTTAGTAAACGTGAACACTGCAAAGAAGTGGTATCAGACTGGTTTGTAGTGGAGGAATTTGGTGCCAGTTTCTTTCGTCTTTAATCCGTATTCATGTTGTAATGTAGTAGTACCACAATATGGCAGAAACACTATGTTTTGGCACAAATACGTAAAAACGGCTGCACCTGTTTTGGCGGGAAAAAGTACACAGCCTCTCTGATTGGTGGATTCAAATTCAGCAGCTCCCAGGCTGCTTGACTGACCTAGAAAGTTTCTTCTCTCTCCTCTGTGTGTGTGTGTGTGTGTGTGTGTGTGTGTGTGTGTGTGTGTGTGTGTGAGAGAGAGAGAGAGAGAGAGAAGGCTTTTATGGGATGATCTCATTGTAAGATTCAAATTCAATATATTTAGACTGGTTGACTGAATTGGATCTTGTGTGTGTGTGTGTGTGTGTGTGTGTGTGTGTGTGTGTGTGTGTGTGAGAGAGAGAGAGAGAGAGAGAGAGAGAGAGAGAAGCCTTTTATGGGATGATCTCATTGTAAGATTCAAATTCAATATATTTAGACTGGTTGACTGAATTGGATCTTGTGTGTGTGTGTGTGTGTGTTTTAAATTCAATATATTTAGACTGGTTGACTGAATTTGATCCTGTGTGTGTCTGTCTGTGCATGTGTGTTACCATATGTGTACATATTTGTGGTTGTGTGACTGTTATACTTTTTTTTGCTGGTTTTTTTTTATTTAACAATTACATTTGAGGGACCCTTAGCATGTTCAGGATTTTTCAGCTGTCCATTTTGCTTTTCCAATTTTTCTTTTAGGTTATTACTATTGAGCTAAGTCATAGCATTTCTGCTGCTTTCCAGTATTTGTGCTAAATACAGCATTTCTGCTAAATCATACTATTTCTTCTATTTCATCAGATTTGTGCTAAATATAGTGTTTCTGCTACAAAATAGTATTTCTGCCAAATATAGTATTTCTGATTAATTATAGTTTTTCTACCAAATCATAGTACAGTTTTACTGCTTTTTATATGGCTTCTAAGACAACCAATCATATCCGAGGGCTTGCACATTCAAATTTGCATATTGTTGCCTTCATGGCTTCCCAGCCAGCCAATCATATCTTAGGCCTTGCACATTCAAATTTGCATATTGGGGCAATCATGGCTTCTAAGACAACCAATCATCTATGTCATATATCTATGATATTTCATATTTTTATTTTAAATGGTCAACATTTCAAGATTCTCCCATGTCTTCTGAACACAACGGTCTAAGAATGACCGTTTTAGCCCCTACGGTTAGGAATTTATGGCTGTTTGTTTGAGGAGAGTCCTCACTATGAGAAATAGACTGCAAAAATCCTGTCTCTCTCTGTGCTGTAAAAGCCTGCACTTGGTGCACCAGTTTTGGCAGGAAAAAGCACACAGCCCTCTGATTGGTGGATTCAAATTGAGAATCTCACAGCTGTTTGACTGACCTAGAAACATGCTGTTAACAGCCCCTGTTCACTTGCTGATGCTATGTGTGTGTGTGTGTGTGTGTGTGTGTGAGCCTGAGTGTGGGTGTGAGTGTTTGAGTGTGTGTGTGTGTGTGTGTGTGTGTGTGTGTGTGTGTGTGTGAGAGAGAGAGAGAGAGAGAGAGAAAGACACACACAAAGCCCTTTTTAGGGCAGCATCTCATTGTTGGATAAAAATATAATATATTCAGACTGGTTGACTGGCATAGACCCTGTGTGTGTGTCTCTCTCTGTACATTTGTGTATCCATATTTGATTTTGTGTGTATTTGTTGATTTGTGTATCCATATTTGATTTTGTGTGTATTTGTTGATTTGTGTATCCATATTTAATTTTGTGTATATCTGTTGGCTGTTCTTATTTGTATTTCTAAATGTATTTTTATTTTATTTTTTCACAGGTGAACAAAAATTAGTTTTGAGCAAACTTAACCATGTTCCTTTTTATTCAGCTTGTCATTTTACCTTTCCAATATTTTCACTTAAGTTATTACTATTCTGCTCAATCATAGTATCTGTTCTAAATCATTGTTATTGAGCTATATTGTAGGATTTCTGCTAAATCATAGTATTTCTACTATATTATATTTTTCTTCTAAATATATCATTTCTGCTATTAAGTAGTATTTCTGTAATGTTTAAGAATGTTTGGCTAAATATATTCTTTCTGTTATCTTATACTATTTCTCCAAAATTCTTGTATTTTGGGGAAGTTATCGTGTTTCTGGTAAGTTACAATATTTCTGCTAAGTTCTGCTATGCTATTGTATTTCTGCCAAGTATTATGTTTCCTCTAAGATATTACAGTTCTGCTAAGTCACTACATTTTAGCAAAGTTCCTTTGCTTCTGCAAAGTTTTTACAATTTCTGCAACTTTTCAGCTTTTTCAGCTAGTTTCAGCTGACAGCTTCAGCGTTCCAGCATCCACACTGCATTTTCGCAGGAAATGCAAATTTTTCTAGTTGTGTGGATGCTTTAAGCATCCACACTATTGAGTTCCTGTTTCTCTTTATTCTTTATACTTTATTATTATTATTCTAGTTGCCACTTTTTCACTTTTTTTGGCACTTAACTACTTCCACAATTTTCAGCCGATTTTCACCGTTCAAATTTTAAACTATTCTGCTATTTCTGCTAATGATCGCTATATCTTTTGGTGTTTATTACTGTTATACTTTTTAAAATATTCCACTTTTTTCCTTTAATTTGTCCCATTGAAATGAATGGGAAACTTCTGCAATTCTGCTAAATTTTGCTTGTTTTTGAAACTTAACTACTTTTTCCTACTTTCACGTAGAACAACCATTCAAACTTTAAAATGTTCTCAAATTATTGGGCTATTCAGGAATAAATCAGATTTTTCAAATCTTTTACCGTTTTATTTTTATGCCTCTTAAAGTTTTGAGTTGGAAAATTGTGATTTTTCACAAAATACATGCGTTGTTATGGTTGCTATGCACTTGGCTTCCAGTGTGCCACTGTAGGTTTCGCAGTCTTCTCTTCATGTCCGAACAACTTCTTGCTACTTGCTCAATTTTCACTCAACTTCCACACATTATACATCAAAACGTAGGTATTTTTGCTGGCTTTCCGAAAATGTCACCATCATTGTTGTGAGACTTATAGAATTTTGGCAAATCTCCTCAGAGCAACACAAAGTCTGAAAACTCTCCATAGAAAGTCAATGGAGAGTTTGTTCAAAATCACCGCTTGATTTCTGTAATGAGAGGCATATTCGAATCGTCATATCTCCTTAACGAAGCGAAGTTAAAACATGAGGCTTGTCCCAGTATATCTTCAGACACTCCTGACGCTCACAATTCAAGAATTTTTTTCTCACCTATTACCGTTCTGAGATGAGTTACACTTGTTTGAGCGTAGGAAATTCGTCCTTCGCTCAGATTTCTTCAGATTTCAAACTCTGAAATGAACCACTTTTTCTCGTCATAACTTTTTGTTGTTGATTTCCACAGAGACCTGAAAATTTCCATGATTGTTCACCAAAGCCTGCTGTCTCTTACGGTGAAAAAATGATATTGATACTCCAAATAGATTTAGAGTTAGAAAGCGTTGTTTGAGGGCAAGTCAAGGCAGTTTTTGCTTTGCTCTACTCAGTTATGGTGCATTAGAAGTCAAATATCTTTAATAATTCATATTTTAATGATACATTGTCAACACTTTAAGATTCCCCATCTCTTCTGAACAAAACGGTGTAAGAATGACCGTTCTAGCCCCTATAGTTAGGAAATTATGGTCATTTGTTTGAGGGGAGTCGTCATTATGAGAAATAGACTGCAAAAATCCTGTGTCTCTGTGTGCTGCATGCACCTGTTTTGTTTTGGGGGAAAAGTGCACAGGCTCTCTGATTGGTGGATTCAAATTCAGCAGCTCCCAGGCTGCTTGACTGAGCTAGAAACTTACTTCTCTCTCCCTGTGTGTGTGTGTGTGTGTGTGTGTGTGTGTGTGTGTGTGTGACAGAGAGAGAGAAAGAGAGGGCGAGAGAGAGTTTTTATGGGAGCATCTTATTGTATGATTTAAATTCAATATATTTAGACTGGTTGACTGAATTTGATCCTGTGTGTGTCTCTCTGTGCATGTGTGTTTCCATATGTTTCCATATTTCTGATTGTGTGACTGTTACACTTTTTTTTTGCTCAGTTTTTTTCATTTAACAAGTACATTTGAAGGACCCTTAGCATGTTCAGCATTTTTTCAGCTGTCCATTTTGCTTTTCCAGTTTTTCTGTTTAAGTTATTACTATTGTGCTGAATCATACTATTTCTGCTATTTTATAAGATTTGTGCTAAATATAGTATTTCTGCCCAGTATAGTATTTCTGATTAATTATAGTTTTTCTACCAAATCATATTACAGTATTTTTGCTTTTTATACCATTTTATAGGATTTTTATATTGCTTAATATAGTATTTCTGCTTTTTATAGGATTTGTGCTTTATAGTATTTCTGCTTTTATATAGATTTGTGCTTAATACAGTATTTCTGCTAAATGTAGTATTTATGCTTAATCACACTATTACTATATATTTCTGCCAGCTTCCCAGCCAGCCAATCATATCTGAGGTCTGCAGTTTCTTCTCTCGTCATATCTCAGCGACGGATGTACAAAGAGTAATGAAAATCGCAGTCAAAGTACACCAAAGTCCGCTGATTCACCCAGTACAAGAATTATGCTCCTAGTCCACCTAGTTTTGGAGTTACACGACGTTTTGTAACTCCAAAAACGGCGCTCTTTGCCTCACACCGCGATCTAATTCTGACTGCTCATCACCCTGTTTCCCAAGTGCTCACTGTCTTTCCCAGTGGCGCAGCTGGTAATGACACAGGTCTGCAACCCAAAAGTCGTGGGTTCAACTCCACCTTGGACAACATGTTTTTGCCCTACAAATTAATACACTATCACAGACCACTAATTCATATTCATCATTTATTACAATTCTGAAAACTTTTTACCAGCTTTTCTAATATGGACCTCACATTCTTCTTAACACTCCATGGCACAAATACTCTTCCCTTTAGGCTCTGTGAATGTGTGTGTGTATCAATATTTCTCCCATTTTAAAGTATTACTCCTCCATAATTGGTTTCTCTTAAATCAAAGTACTTTTACTACATCTTAGTACTTCTGCTCAATCATAGTATTTCTGCTAAATCATGGTTTTTGTGCCAAGTCATCAGAATCATGTTTATTGGCCAAGTATATGTGCATACAAATACAAGGAATTTGGTTCCGTAGATGGTGGCTCTCGAGCACAGCAATGTAAATCTCACACACACACACACACACACACACACACACACACACACACACACACACACACACACACACACACACACGCACCACACACACATATCTATATATACATTACACATGCATACACATACATACACAAAGCTGTGCAAACCAACTATAAATAACTAATCTAAACGTATATACATAAAATACAGAAATGAAATGAGGTGGAATGAATACTACAGAATGTACATAAGGTGCAGTTGCAGTCTGGCAGTGGGAGCAGTGTGACAGTTCAACTGTTTAGAAGGGAGATGGCGAGGGAAAGAAACTGTTCCTGTGTCGGGTGGTCCTGGTCTGCAGGCTTCTGTACCGTCTGCCAGAGGGCAGCAGATCAAAAAGTCTGTGTCCAGGGTGTGAGGGGTCTGTGATGATTTTCCCTGCCCGTTTCCTGGTTCTTGAGAGGTACAGATCCTGGATGGAGGGCAGGGGCGCCGATGATCCTTTCTGCTGCCCGTACAGTCCGCTGCAGTCTGCACCTGTCCTGTTTAGTGGCTGCACCATACCAGACTGTGATGGAGGAGCACAGGACAGACTCAATGACTGCAGTGTAGAACTGGATCAGCAGCTCCTGTGGAAGACTGTACTTCCCCAGTTGTCTCAGGAAGTACATCCTCTGCTGGGTCTTTTTGAGGATGGAGTTGATGTTGGTCTCCCACTTCAGGTCCTGGGAGATGGTGGTACCCAGCAACTTGAAGATCTCCACAGTCGACACAGGGCTGTCTGATATGATGAGGGGGGGCAGAGTTGAGGGATGTCTCCTGAAGTCCACTGTCATCTCTACAGTTTTAAGAGTGTTCAGCTCCAGATTGTGCTGACTGCACCAGAGTACCAGCCGCTCAACTCATCATAACATTTGTGTTATGTTATAGTATTACTACTAAGTGGAGGAATTTCTGTCATGTTACAGTATATGTGCTGATTACAGTATTTCTGCCAAATATAGTATTTCTGATTAATTATAGTTTTTCTACCAAATCATATTACAGTATTTTTGCTTTTTATAGGATTTTATAGGATATTTATATTGCTTAATATAGTATTTCTGCTTTTTATAGGATTTGTGCTTAATATAGTATTTCTGCTTTTTATAGGATTTGTGCTTAATACAGTATTTCTGCTAAATGTAGTATTTATGCTTAATCACACTATTACTATATATTTCTGCCAGCTTCCCAGCCAGCCAATCATATCTGAGGTCTGCCGCTTTCTTCTCTCATCATATCTCAGCGACGGATGTACAAAGAGTAATGAAAATCGCAGACAAAGTACACCAAAGTCCGCTGATTCACCCAGTACAAGAATTATGCTTCTAGTCCATCTAGTTTTGGAGTTACACGACGTTTTGTAACTCAAAAAACGGCGCTCTTTGCCTCTCACCGCGATCTAATTCTGACTGCTCATCACCCCTGTTTCCCAAGAGCTCACTGTCTTTCCCAGTGGCGCAGCTGGTAAGGAAATTATAGCCATTTGTTTGAGAGGAGTCCTCACTATGAAAAATAGACTGCACAAATCCTGTCTCTGTGTTGCGTGTGTAAAAACAGGTGCACCTGTTTTGGCGGAAAAAGTACATAGCCTTTCTGATTGGTGGATTCAAATTAAGCAGCTCCAAGCTTTTTGACCCACCTAGAAACATACAGGAAACACTGTATGTACAGCCCCTGTTTGTTCACTTGCTTCTGCTGCTGCTGTGTGTGTGTGTGTGTGTGTGTGTGTGTGTGTGTGTGTGTGTGTGTGTGTGTGTGTGTGTCTGTAGAGAGAGAGAGAGAGAGAGAGCCTTTTATGGGTGTATCTTATTGTGTGATTTAAAATCAATATATTTACACTGGTTGATTGAATTGGATCCTGTGTGTGTCTCTGTGCATGTGTGTTTCCATATATGGGGCGATCGTGGCTCAAAAGTTGGGAGTTCGCCTTGTAATCGGAAGGTTACCGGTCCGAGGCCCGGCTCGGACAGTCTCGGTCGTTGTGTCTTTGGGCAAGACACTTCACTCGTTGTCTACTGGTGGTGGTCAGAGGGCCCGGTGGCGCCAGTGTCCAGCAGCCTCGCCTCTGTCAGTGCGCCCCAGGGTGGCTGTGGCTACAACGTAGCTTGCCATCACCAGTGTGTGAATGGGTGAATGACTGGATATGTAAAGAGCTTTGGGGTCCTTAGGGACCATAAAAGCGCTATATAAATACAGGCCATTTACCATGTCCATATTTGTAATTGTGCAAGATATTACTATTATGCTAAATTACAGTATTTCTGCTACTTTTCGGTGTTTGTGCTAAATACAGTATTTCTGCTAAATCTTAGTATTATTGCTTAATCATATTATTTGAGCAAAATCATAGTATTTGAGCATATTCTTTCTATTTGTGCCATAGCATAATATATTTGCTGAATTACAGCATTTCTGCTATGTTGTAGTATTTGTCCTAAATCACAGTATTTGTGCAATGTTTAGGTATTTTTGTTTAAATAAAGTATCTATGTAATCTTGTACCATGTTTGCTAAAATCCTGTATTTCTGAAAAGTTATCTTGTTTCTGCTAAGTTACAATATTTATTCTAATTTCTGCTGCTAAGTTCTGCTATGTTATTGTATTTCTGCCAAGTATTATGTTTTCTTTACGTTATTGCAGTTCTGCTAAGTAATTACATTTTTGCTAAGTTCTTATGCTTCTGCAAAGTTATTACAATTTTTTGCAAAGGTTTTACAACTTCTGCAACTTTTCAGCTTTTTCAGCTAGTTTCAGCTGACAGCTTCAGCTTTACAGCATCCACACTGCATTTTCGCAGGAAATGCAAATTTTTCTAGTTATTATTATTCTAGTTGCCACTTTTTATTCTTTATTTATTATTATTATTCACTTTTTTTTACACTTTAACTACTTCCACAATTTTCAGCCGATTTTCACCGTTCAAATTTTAAACTATTCTGCTATTTCTGCTAATGATCGCTATATCTTTTGGTATTTATTACTGTTATACTTTTTAAAATATTCCACTTTTTCCTTTAATTTGTCCCATTGAAATGAATGGGAAACTTCTGCAATTCTGCTAAAACTTGCTTGTTTTTGAAACTTAACTACTTTTTCCTACTTTCACGTAGAACAACCATTCAAACTTTAAAATGTTCTCAAATTATTGGGCTATTCAGGAATAAATCAGATTTTTCAAATCTTTTACCGTTTTATTTTTATGCCTCTTAAAGTTTTGAGTTGCAAAATTGTGATTTTTCAGAAAATACATGCGTTGTTATGGTTGCTATGCACTTGGCTTCCAGTGTGCCACTGTAGGTTTCGCAGTCTTCTCTTCATGTCCGAACAACTTCTTGCTACTTGCTCAATTTTCACTCAACTTCCACAAATTATACATCAAAACGTAGGTATTTTGCTGGCTTTCCGAAAATGTCACCATCATTGTTGTGAGACTTATAGAATTTTGGCAAATCTCCTCAGACCAACACAAAGTCTCAAAACTCTCCATAGAAAGTCAATGGAGAGCTTGTTCAAAATCACAGCTTGATTTCTGTAATGAGAGGCATATTCGAATCGTCATATCTCCTTCACGAAGCGAAGTTAAAACATGAGGCTTGTCCCAGTATATCTTCAGACACTCCTGACGCTCACAATTCAAGAATTTCTTTCTCACCTATTACCGTTCTGAAATGAGTTAGACTTGTTTGAGGGTAGGAAATTCGTCCTTCGCTCAGATTTCTTCAGATTTCAAACTCTGGAAATGATCCACTTTTTTCTCGTCATATCTTTTTGATAGATTTCCACAGAGACCTGAAAATTTCCATGACTGTTCACCAAAGCCTGCTGTCTCTTACGGTGAAAGAATGATATCGATACTCCAAATAGATTTAGAGTTAGAAAGCGTTGTTTGAGGGCAAGTCAAGGCAGATTTCGCTTGCCTCTACTCAGTTATGGTGCATTAGAAGTCAAATATCTTCAATAATTCATATTTTAATGATAAATTGTCAACACTTTAAGATTCCCCATCTCTTCTGAACAAAACGGTGTAAGAATGACTGTTCTAGCCCCTACGGTTAGGAAATTATGGCCATTTGTTTGAGGGGAATCCTCACTATGAGAAATTCACTGCAGAAATCCTGTCTCTGTGCTCTGTGTGTGTAAAAACGGCTGCACCTGTTTTGGCGGGAAAAAGTACACAGCCTCTCTGATTGGTGGATTCAAATTTAGCAGCTCCCAGGCTGCTTGACTGACCTAGAAACTTGATTTTCTCTCCTGTGTGTGTGTGTGTGTGTGTGTGTGTGTGTGTGTGTGTGTGTGTGTGTGTGTGAGAGAGAGAGAGAGAGAGAGAGAGAGAGAGAGAGAGTTTTTATGGGAGCATCTTATTATATGATTTAAATTCAATATATTTAGACTGGTTGACTGAATTTGATCCTGTGTGTATCTCTCTGTGCTTGTGGGACTTTTTGCAGCTGTCCATTTTGCTTTTCCAATTTTTCTATTTAAGTTATTACTATTGTGCTAAGTCATAGCATTTGTGCTGCTTTTCAGTATTTGTGCTAAATACAGCATTTCTGCTAAATCATACTATTTCTGCTATTTTATAAGATTTGTGCTAAATACAGCATTTGTGCTAAATCATACTATTTCTGCTATTTTATAGGATTTGTACTTAATATAATATTTATGCTTAATTATAGTATTTCTGCCATTTTATAATATTTGTGCTAAAACATAGTATTTCTACTAAACGCAGTATTTCTGGGTAATCATAGTATTTCTATGTATTCCTGCCAGCTCCTCAGGAAGCCAATCCTCTGTGAGGACTGTAATTTTCAAATTGACATATCAAGTCATGCACGGCTTCCCAGCCAGCCAATCATATCTGAGTCCTGGCACATTCAAATTTGCATATTGGGACCTTCATGGCTTCCCAGCCAGCCAATCATATCTGAGTCCTGGCACATTTAAATTTGCATATTGGGACCTTCATGGCTTCTAAGACAACCAATCATCTATGTCATATATCTCTAATATTTCATATTTTTATTTTAAATGGTCAGCATTTCAAGATTCCCCATGTCTTCTGAATAAAATGGTCTAAGAATGACTGTTTTAGCCCCTCACGGTTAGAAATTTATGGCTGTTTGTTTGAGGGGATTTCTCACTATGAGAAATAGACTGCAAAATCCTGTCTGTCTCTCTGTGCTGCTGTGTGTAAAAGCCTGCACTTAGTGCACCAGTTTTGGCGGGAAAAAAGTACACAGCCTCTCTGATTGGTGGATTCAAATTTAGCAGCTCCCAGGCTGCTTGACTGACCTAGAACTTGATTTTCTCTCCTGTGTGTGTGTGTGTGTGTGTGTGTGTGTGTGTGTGTGTGTGTGTGTGTGTGTGTGTGAGAGAGAGAGAGAGAGAGAGGAGAGAGAGAGAGAGAGTTTTATGGGAGCATCTTATTGTATGATTTAAATTCAATATATTTAGACTGGTTGACTGAATTTGATCCTGTGTGTGTCTCTCTGTGCTTGTGGGACTTTTGCAGCTGTCCATTTTGCTTTTCCAATTTTTTCTATTTAAGTTATTACTATTGTGCTAAGTCATAGCATGTGTGCTGCTTTTCAGTATTTGTGCTAAATACAGCATTTCTGCTAAATCATACTATTTCTGCTATTTTATAGGATTTGTACTTAATATAATATTTATGCTTAATTATAGTATTTCTGCCATTTTATAGTATTTGTGCTAAAACATAGTATTTCTACTAAATGCAGTATTTCTGGGTAATCATTGTATTTCTATATATTTCTGCCAGGTCCCCAGGGAGTCAGTCCTCTCTCTGTAAGGACTGTAATTTTCAAATTGACATATCAAGTCATGCACGGCTTCCCAGCCAGCCAATCATATCTGAGTCCTGGCACATTCAAATTTGCATATTGGGGCATTCATGGCTTCCCAGCCAGCCAATCATATCTGAGTCCTGGCACATTCAAATTTGCATATTGTTACCTTCATGGCTTCCCAGCCAGCCAATCATATCTGAGTCCTGGCACATTCAAATTTGCATATTGTTGCCTTCATGGCTTCCCAGCCAGCCAATCATATCTGAGTCCTGGCACATTTAAATTTGCATATTGGGACCTTCAGGCTTCTAAGCCCACCAATCATCTATGTCATATATCTCTAATATTTCATATTTTTATTTTAAACGGTCAGCATTTCAAGATTCCCCTATGTCTTCTGAATTAAATGGTCTAAGAATGACTGTTTTAGCCCCTACGGTTAGGAATTTATGGCTGTTTGTTTGAGGGGAGTCCTCACTATGAGAAATAGACTGCAAAATCCTGTCTCTCTCTGTGCTGCATGTGTAAAAGCCTGCACTTGGTGCACCAGTTTTGGCGGGAAAAAGCACACAACCTCTCTGATTGGTGGATTCAAATTGAGAAGCTCACAGCTGTTTGACTGACCTAGAAACATGCTGTTAACAGCCCCTGTTCACTTGCTGCTGCTGCTGTGTGTGTGTGTGTGTGTGTGTGTGTGTGTGTGTGTGTGTGTGTGTGTGTGTGAGAGAGAGAGAGAGAGAGAGAGAGAGAGACAGAGAGAGAGAAAGAAACACACACAAAGACCTTTTTTTTAGGGCAGCATCTCATTGGTGGATAAAAATATAATATATTCAGACTGGTTGACTGGCATAAACCCTGTTTGTGTGTGTCTCTCACTGTACATTTGTGTATCCATATTTGATTTTTGTGTATTTGGTGATTTGTGTATCCATATTTGATTTTGTGTATCTGTTGGCTGTTCTTTTTTTTTTTTCTAAATGTATTTTTATTTTATTTTTTTTCACAGGTGAACAAAAATTAGTTTTGAGCGAACTTAACCATGTTCCTTTTATTCAGCTTATCATTTTACCTTTCCAGTATTTTCACTTAAGTTATTACTATTCTGCTCAATCATAGTATCTGTTCTAAATCATTGTTATTAAGCTATATTGTAGGATTTCAGCTAAATCATAGTATTTCTACTATATTATATTTTTCTTTCTAAATATAGCATTTCTGCTATAGAATAGTGTTTCTGCTATATTATAATATTTGTGCTAAAATGGAGTATTTTTGCTAAAACATAGTATTTATATAAAATTACAATATTCATAGTATATTACAGTGTCTCTGGTAAATCACAGCATTTCTGCTATGTTGTACTGTTTTTCTAAATCATAGTATTTCTGTAATGTTTAAGAATGTTTAGCTAAATATATTCTTTCTGTTATCTTATACTATTTCTCCTAAATTCTTGTATTTTTGAGAAGTTATCATGTTTCTGGTAAGTTACAATATTTCTGCTAAGTTCTGCTATGCTATTGTATTTCTGCCAAGTATTATGTTTCCTCTAAGATATTACAGTTCTGCTAAGTTAATACATTTTAGCAAAGTTCCTTTGCTTCTGCAAAGTTTTTACAATTTCTGCAACTTTTCAGCTTTTTCAGCTATTTTCAGCAGATAGCTTCAGCTTTAAGCATCCACACTGCATTTTCAAGCAAAATGCAAATTTTCTAGTTATTCTAGTTGCCACTTTTTCACTTTTTTTTGGCACTTAACTACTTCCACAATTTTCAGCCGATTTTCACCGCTCAAATTTTAAACTATTCTGCTATTTCTGCTAATGATCGCTATATCTTTTGGTGTTTATTACTGTTATACTTTTTAAAATATTCCACTTTTTTCCTTTAATTTGTCCCATTGAAATGAATGGGAAACTTCTGCAATTCTGCTAAATTTTGCTTGTTTTTGAAACTTAACTACTTTTTCCTACTTTCACGTAGAACAACCATTCAAACTTTAAAATGTTCTCAAATTATTGGGCTATTCAGGAATAAATCAGATTTTTCAAATCTTTTACCGTTTTATTTTTTATGCCTCTTAAAGTTTTGAGTTGCAAAATTGTGATTTTTCAGAAAATACATGCGTTGTTATGGTTGCTATGCACTTGGCTTCCAGTGTGCCACTGTAGGTTTCGCAGTCTTCTCTTCATGTCCGAACAACTTCTTGCTACTTGCTCAATTTTCACTCAACTTCCACAAATTATACATCAAAACGTAGGTATTTTTGCTGGCTTTCCGAAAATGTCACCATCATTGTTGTGAGACTTATAGAATTTTGGCAAATCTCCTCAGAGCAACACAAAGTCTGAAAACTCTCCATAGAAAGTCAATGGAGAGTTTGTTCAAAATCACCGCTTGATTTCTGTAATGAGAGGCATATTCGAATCGTCATATCTCCTTAACGAAGCGAAGTTAAAACATGAGGCTTGTCCCAGTATATCTTCAGACACTCCTGACGCTCACAATTCAAGAATTTTTTCTCACCTATTACCGTTCTGAGATGAGTTACACTTGTTTGAGCGTAGGAAATTAGTCCTTCGCTCAGATTTCTTCAGATTTCAAACTCTGGAAATGAACCACTTTTTTCTCTCGTCATAACTTTTTGTTGGATTTCCACAAAGACCTGAAAATTTCCATGATTGTTCACCAAAGCCTGCTGTCTCTTACGGTGAAAAATGATATTGATACTCCAAATAGATTTAGAGTTAGAAAGCGTTGTTTGAGGGCAAGTCAAGGCAGTTTTTGCTTTGCTCTACTCAGTTATGGTGCATTAGAAGTCAAATATCTTTAATAATTCATATTTTAATGATACATTGTCAACACTTTAAGATTCCCCATCTCTTCTGAACAAAACGGTGTAAGAATGACCGTTCTAGCCCCTATAGTTAGGAAATTATGGTCATTTGTTTGAGGGGAGTCGTCATTATGAGAAATAGACTGCAAAAATCCTGTGTCTCTCTGTGCTGCATGCACCTGTTTTGGCGGGAAAAAGTGCACAGGCTCTCTGATTGGTGGATTCAAATTCAGCAGCTCCCAGGCTGCTTGACTGAGCTAGAAACTTACTTCTCTCTCCCTGTGTGTGTGTGTGTGTGTGTGTGTGTGTGTGTGTGTGTGTGAGAGAGAGAGAGAGAGAGAGAGGGCGAGACAGAGTTTTTATGGGAGCATCTTATTGTATGATTTAAATTCAATATATTTAGACTGGTTGACTGAATTTGATCCTGTGTGTGTCTCTCTGTGCATGTGTGTTTCCATATGTTTCCATATTTCTGATTGTGTGACTGTTACACTTTTTTTGCTCAGTTTTTTTTTTCATTTAACAAGTACATTTGAAGGACCCTTAGCATGTTCAGCATTTTTTCAGCTGTCCATTTTGCTTTTCCAGTTTTTCTGTTTAAGTTATTACTATTGTGCTGAATCATACTATTTCTGCTATTTTATAAGATTTGTGCTCAATATATTATTTCTACCCAGTATAGTATTTCTGATTAATTATAGTTTTCTACCAAATCATCATATTACAGTATTTTTGCTTTTATACCATTTTTATAGGATTTTATATTGCTTAATATAGTATTTCTGCTTTTTATAGGATTTGTGCTTAATACAGTATTTCTGCTAAATGTAGTATTTATGCTTAATCACACTATTACTATATATTTCTGCCAGCTTCCCAGCCAGCCAATCATATCTGAGGTCTGCAGTTTCTTCTCTCGTCATATCTCAGCGACGGATGTACAAAGAGTAATGAACATCGCAGTCAAAGTACACCAAAGTCCGCTGATTCACCCAGTACAAGAATTATGCTCCTAGTCCACCTAGTTTTGGAGTTACACGACGTTTTGTAACTCCAAAAACGGCGCTCTTTGCCTCACACCGCGATCTAATTCTGACTGCTCATCACCCTGTTTCCCAAGTGCTCACTGTCTTTCCCAGTGGCGCAGCTGGTAATGACACAGGTCTGCAACCCAAAAGTCGTGGGTTCAACTCCACCTTGGACAACATGTTTTTTGCCCTACAAATTAATACACTATCACAGACCACTAATTCATATTCATCATTTATTACAATTCTCAAAACTTTTTACCAGCTTTTCTAATATGGACCTCAGATTCTTCTTAACACTCCATGGCACAAATACTCTTCCCTTTAGGCTCTGTGAATGTGTGTGTGTATCAATATTTCTCCCATTTTAAAGTATTACTCCTCCATAATTGATTTCTCTTAAATCAAAGTACTTTTACTACATCTTAGTACTTCTGCTCAATCATAGTATTTCTGCTAAATCATGGTTTTTGTGCCAAGTCATCAGAATCATGTTTATTGGCCAAGTATATGTGCATACAAATACAAGGAATTTGGTTCCGTAGATGGTGGCTCTCGAGCACAGCAATGTAAATCACACACACACACACACACACACACACACACACACACACACACACACACACACACACACGTCTATATATACATTACACATGCATACACATACATACACAAAGCTGTGTAAACCAACTATAAATAACTAATCTAAACGTATATACATAAAATACAGAAATGAAATGAGGTGGAATGAATACTACAGAATGTACATAAGGTGCAGTTGCAGTCTGGCAGTGGGAGCAGTGTGACAGTTCAACTGTTTAGAAGGGAGATGGTGAGGGAAAGAAACTGTTCCTGTGTCGGGTGGTCCTGGTCTGCAGGCTTCTGTACCGCCTGCCAGAGGGCAGCAGATCAAAAAGTCTGTGTCCAGGGTGTGAGGGGTCTGTGATGATTTTCCCTGCCCGTTTCCTGGTTCTTGAGAGGTACAGATCCTGGATGGAGGGCAGGGGGCGCCGATGATCCTTTCTGCTGCCCGTACAGTCCGCTGCAGTCTGCACCTGTCCTGTTTAGTGGCTGCACCATACCAGACTGTGATGGAGGAGCACAGGACAGACTCAATGACTGCAGTGTAGAACTGGATCAGCAGCTCCTGTGGAAGACTGTACTTCCCAGTTGTCTCAGGAAGTACATCCTCTGCTGGGTCTTTTTGAGGATGGAGTTGATGTTGGTCTCCCACTTCAGGTCCTGGGAGATGGTGGTACCCAGCAACTTGAAGATCTCCACAGTCGACACAGGGCTGTCTGATATGATGAGGGGGGGCAGAGTTGAGGGATGTCTCCTGAAGTCCACTGTCATCTCTACAGTTTTAAGAGTGTTCAGCTCCAGATTGTGCTGACTGCACCAGAGTACCAGCCAGCTCAACTCATCATAACATTTGTGTTATGTTATAGTATTACTACTAAGTGGAGGAATTTCTGTCATGTTACAGTATATGTGCTGATTACAGTATTTCTGCCAAATATAGTATTTCTGATTAATTATAGTTTTTCTACCAAATCATATTACAGTATTTTTGCTTTTTATACCATTTTATAGGATTTTATATTGCTTAATATAGTATTTCTGCTTTTTATAGGATTTGTGCTTAATATAGTATTTCTGCTTTTTATAGGATTTGTGCTTAATACAGTATTTCTGCTAAATGTAGTATTTATGCTTAATCACACTATTACTATATATTTCTGCCAGCTTCCCAGCCAGCCAATCATATCTGAGGTCTGCCGTTTTCTCTCTCGTCATATCTCAGCGACGGATGTACAAAGAGTAATGAAAATCGCAGACAAAGTACACCAAAGTCCGCTGATTCACCCAGTACAAGAATTATGCTTCTAGTCCACCTAGTTTTGGAGTTGCACGACGTTTTGTAACTCCAAAAAACGGCGCTCTTTGCCTCTCACCGCGATCTAATTCTGACTGCTCATCACCCCGTTTCCCAAGAGCTCACTGTCTTTCCCAGTGGCGCAGCTGGTAAGGAAATTATAGCCATTTGTTTGAGAGGAGTCCTCACTATGAAAAATAGACTGCACAAATCCTGTCTCTGTGCTGCGTGTGTAAAAACAGGTGCACCTGTTTTGGCGCGGGAAAAAAGTACATAGCCTTTCTGATTGGTGGATTCAAATTAAGCAGCTCCAGGCTTTTTGACCCACCTAGAAACATACAGAAAACACTGTATGTACAGCCCCTGTTTGTTCACTTGCTTCTGCTGCTGCTGCGTGTGTGTGTGTGTGTGTGTGTGTGTGTGTGTCTGTATGACAGAGAGAGAGAGAGAGAGAGCCTTTTTATGGGTGTATCTTATTGTGTGATTTAAAATCAATATATTTACACTGGTTGATTGAATTGGATCCTGTGTGTGTCTCTGTGCATGTGTGTTTCCATATATGGGGGCGATCGTGGCTCAAAAGTTGGGAGTTCGCCTTGTAATCGGAAGGTTACCGGTTCGAGGCCCGGCTCGGACATTCTCGGTCGTTGTGTCTTTGGGCAAGACACTTCACTCGTTGTCTACTGGTGGTGGTCAGAGGGCCCGGTGGCGCCAGTGTCCAGCAGCCTCGCCTCTGTCAGTGCGCCCCAGGGTGGCTGTGGCTACAACGTAGCTTGCCATCACCAGTGTGTGAATGGGTGAATGACTGGATATGTAAAGAGCTTTGGGGTCCTTAGGGACCATAAAAGCGCTATATAAATACAGGCCATTTACCATGTCCATATTTGTAATTGTGCAAGATATTACTATTATGCTAAATTACAGTATTTCTGCTACTTTTCGGTGTTTGTGCTAAATACAGTATTTCTGCTAAATCTTAGTATTATTGCTTAATCATATTATTTGAGCAAAATCATAGTATTTGAGCATATTCTTTCTATTTGTGCCATAGCATAATATATTTGCTGAATTACAGCATTTCTGCTATGTTGTAGTATTTGTCCTAAATCACAGTATTTGTGCAATGTTTAGGTATTTTGTTTAAATAAAGTATCTATGTAATCTTGTACCATGTTTGCTAAAATCCTGTATTTCTGAAAAGTTATCTTGTTTCTGCTAAGTTACAATATTTATTCTAATTTCTGCTGCTAAGTTCTGCTATGTTATTGTATTTCTGCCAAGTATTATGTTTTCTTTACTCAAAGGAGTTTGCAAACCTTCACAGACATATGTTTTCTTTACGTTATTGCAGTTCTGCTAAGTAATTACATTTTTGCTAAGTTCTTATGCTTCTGCAAAGTTATTACAATTTTTTGCAAAGGTTTTACAACTTCTGCAACTTTTCAGCTTTTTCAGCTAGTTTCAGCTGACAGCTTCAGCTTTACAGCATCCACACTGCATTTTCGCAGGAAATGCAAATTTTTCTAGTTATTAGTGTGAATGCTTGTAAAAGCATTCACAGTATTGTTGTTGTAATCTTTCTTATTAGTGTGAATGCTTGTAAAAGCATTCACAGTATTGTTGTTGTAATCTTTCTTATTATCTATTATTCCATATTCCGTACGTTTTTTGGCATCTAACTCCTTCAAAACCGTTCAACTTAGAAAAACCATTCAAACACCGTTAGATTCCTCTTCTTTTGGACATGACTGCTTCTATTTTTCTCATTTATAAAATTTATATTTTAAAATTATTCAACTTTTTCAACAAAAATTTCCCATGTATTTCAATGGGGAGACCCTTCAAATTCTTCTTCAACTTACTCCTCTTTAAGCTGTATCTACTTCCACATACATTGACGTAGAGCCACCATTCAAACTTTAAAACGAAGACAAGACATTCAACCATTCAACTTGTATTTATCTTTTCAATATCTATTATACTTTTCTTCAGTTCCACTTTAAATTTCATGATGTTTTTCACCCGTTTCAGATTTTATAATGGGTGTGTATGGGACGGAATGTTGGGGCTAGAGTGAGACAGCTCAACTGCTAGAGTGAGAGGAGCAAAAAAATTAATCTTAAAATATTTTTTAAAACTGCTGCTGTGTCCGCAGCGTTTGCTCTACAGGTATAATTTTACCCTCAAAACGTAGCCATCGCTGTCCTCTTTCATCCAATGTGTTTACTATTGTACTAGGTGTTATGGTTCTTTCATAAATGTCACCAATGCACAGCCTCCTCCTCCAACTCCTCCATAGACTCTAATGTTAAAATGGCTCAGAAGGTTCGTTTGAAAACCAGAAGTACAGGCTGTCTTTACACTGTCACCACGTCCATATAATAAACTCCACAAGCATGAAAACTGAGAATTAGGTAGACTGGACATTGCTGTCGCTCACGGTGAAAGAATTCTGTCAATAGGACCTGTACTTTTCATTTGGGAGCGATTTGTTTCGACCTGACTTTTCTGTTCATTTTAAGCAGCAAAAGTGAGGTGCATGTCTGTGCGCGTGTGTGTATGGAGCCAGTGGGTGCAGTCACTATAGCAACCAGGCTCACACCTGCCTGCCTAACGAGCTCTGTCTCTCACTGTGCCAAGATTCATCTTAAACACTTCTCTTTCAACTGCTGCTGTGTCCACAGTGTTTGCTCTACAGCCATCATTTTACCCTCAAAACGAAGCCATCGTTGTTCTCTTTCCAACAGCATGTCTTTCAAAGCTCAGAGATGTAAACCTTTAAAAGTGTGTGGATCCAAGTGGAGGGATTACACTTTAGTCATTCAGTGATTCAAAGAATATGAACTTTTAATATTCATTCAGATGTTTTCTGACTCTAAATTTTCTGTTCTCATTTCTTAGGTTTTCCAAATTTTAATTTAAAAACTTTTCAGCTATTTTCCAACTTCTTCTGTGTGAACATCAGCTTTCAAAAGTTCTGCACTTTTGTTTTCAGGTTAAAAACTCTGTATTTTCCAGCTCATTCAACATTTTTATTTTTAACTTAAAATTCAGCAATTAATTCATTTCAGTGCATACATTCAGATTCAAGCATTCACACTGCAGTTTCTTCAGAAAATGCACTTTCTAGTTATTATAGATTCCGTACGTTTTTTGTACTCCTACTCCTTCAAAACCGTTCAACTTAGAAAAACCATTCAAACACTGTTAGATTCCTCTTCTTTAGGACATGACTGCTTCTATTTTTCTCATTTTTAACATGTATATTTTTAATTTTATTTAACTTTTTTCAACAAAAATTTCCCATGTATTTCAATGGGGAGACCCTTCAAATCCTCATTCAACTTACTCATTTTCAAACTGTATCTACTTCAACATACGTTGACATAGAGCCACCATTCAAACTTTAAAACGAAGACAAGACATTCAACTATTCAACTTGTATTTATCTTTTCAATATCTGTTATACTTTTTCTTCAGTTCCAGTTTAAGTTTCATGATGTTTTTCAGCCGTTTCAGAGTTTATAATGGGTGTGTATGGGACGGAATGTTGGGGCTAGAGTGAGACAGCTCAACTGCTAGAGTGAGAGGAGCGAAAAATTAATCTGAAAATCTTTTTTAAACTGCTGCTGTGTCCGCAGCGTTTGCTCTACAGGTATGATTTTACCCTCAAAACATAGCCATCGCTGTCCTCTTTCATCCAATGTGTTTACTATTGTACTAGGTGTTATGGTTCTTTCATAAATGTCACCAAAGCACAGCCTCCGCCCTCCAACTCCTCCATAGACTCCAATGTTAAAATGGCTCAGAAAGTTCCTTTGAAAATCAGAAGAGCAGGCTGTCTTTACACTGTCACCACGTCCATATAATAAACTCCACAGGCATGAAAACTGAGAATTAGGTAGACTAGACATTGCTGCCGCTCACGGTGAAAGAATTTTGTCAATACGACATGTACTTTTCATTTGGGAGCGATTTGTTTCGGCCTGACTTTTCTGTTCATTTTAAGCAGCAAAAGTGAGGTGCATGTCTGTGTGCGTGTGTACTGAGCCATTGGGTGCAGTCACTATAGCAACCAGGCTCACACCTGCCTGCCTAATTAGCTCTCTCTCACTGTGCCAAGATTCATCTCAAACACGTCTCTTTCAACTGCTGCTGTGTCCACAGTGTTTGCTCTACAGCCATCATTTTACCCTCAAAACGAAGACATCGATGTTCTCTTTCCAACACCGTGTCTTTCAAAGCTCAGAGATGTAAACCTTTAAAACTGTGTGGATCCAAGTGGAGGGTTTACATTTTAGTCATTCAGTTATTCAACGAATATGAACTTTTAATATTCATTCAGAGGTTTTTGACTCTAAATTTTCTTTTCTCATTTCTTAGGTTTTCCAAATTTTAATTTAAAACTTTTCAGCTATCTTCCAACTCATTCTGTGTGAACATCAGCTTTCAAAAGTTCTGCACTTTTGTTTTCAGGTTAAAAACTCTGTATTTTCAGGCTCATTCAACATTTTTATTTTTAACTTAAAATTCAGCAATTAATTCATTTCAGTGCATACATTCAGATTCAAGCATTCACACTGCAGTTTCTTCAGAAAATGCACTTTCTAGTTATCTATTATTCCATATTCCGTACGTTTTTTGGCATCTAACTCCTTCAAAACCGTTCAACTTAGAAAAACCATTCAAACACCGTTAGATTCCTCTTCTTTAGGACATGACTGCTTCTATTTTTCTCATTTATAACATTTATATTTTTAATTTTATTCAACTTTTTTCAACAAAAATTTCCCATGTATTTCAATGGGGAGACCCTTCAAATCCTCATTCAACTTAGTCATTTTTAAACTGTATCTACTTCCACATACGTTAACATAGAACCACCATTCAAACTTTAAAACGAAGACAAGACATTCAATTATTCAACTTGTATTTATCTTTTCAATATCTGTTATACTTTTCTTCAGTTCCAGTTTAAGTTTCATGATGTTTTTCAGCCGTTTCAGAGTTTATAATGGGTGTGTATGGGACGGAATGTTGGGGCTAGAGTGAGACAGCTCAACTGCTAGAGTGAGAGGAGCAAAAAAAATTAATCTTAAATTTTTTTTTTAAAACTGCTGCTGTGTCAGCGGTGTTTGATCTACAGGTATAATTTTACCCTCAAAACGTAGCCATCGCTGTCCTCTTTCATCCAATGTGTTTACTATTGTCCTAGGTGTTATGGTTCTTTCATAAATGTCACCAATGCACAGCCTCCCCCCTCCAACTCTTCCATAGACTCTAATGTTAAAATGTCTCAGAAGGTTCGTTTGAAAATCAGAAGAGCATGGTGTCTTTCCACTGTCACCACGTCCATATAATAAACTCCACAGGCATGAAAACTGAGAATTAGGTAGACTGGACATTGCTGCCGCTCACGGTGAAAGAATTTCGTCAATAGGACCTGTACTTTTCATTTGGGAAGGATTTGTTTGGGCCTGACTTTTCTGTTCATTTTAAGCAGCAAAAGTGAGGTGCATGTCTGTGCGTGTGTATGGAGCCAGTGGGTGCAGTCACTATAGCAACCAGGCTCACACCTGCCTGCCTAATGAGCTCTCTCTCTCTCACTGTGCCAAGATTCATCTTAAACACTTCTCTTTCAACTGCTGCTGTGTCCACAGTGTTTGCTCTACAGCCATCATTTTACCCTCAAAACGTTGCCATCGTTCTTCTCTTTCCAACACTGTGTCTTTCAAAGCTCAGAGATGTAAAGCTTTAAAACTGTGTGGATCCAAGTGGAGGGATCACATTTTAGTCATTCAGTGATTCAAAGAATATGAACTTTTAATATTCATTCAGATGTTTTCTGACTCTAAATTTTCTTTTCTCATTACTTAGGTTTTTCTAATTTACATTTAAAACATTTTCAGCTATTTTCCAACTTCTTCTCTGTGCTTGTCAGCTTTTAGCAGTTCAGCACTTTGGTTTTCAGGTGCAAATTTCTGTATTTTTCATCTCATTCAACATTTTTAACTTAAAATTCAGCAATTAATTCTTTTCAGTGCATATATTCAGATTCAAGCATTCACACTGCAGTTTCTTCAGAAAATGCACTTTCTAGTCTTTATTATTATATATTCCGTACGTTTTTTGGCATCTAACTCCTTCAAAACCGCTCAACTTAGAAAAACCATTCAAACACCGTTAGATTCCTCTTCTTTTGGACATGACTGCTTGTATTTTTCTCATTCATAACATTTATATTTTTAAAATTATTCAACTTTTTTCAACAAAAATTTCCCATGTATTTCAATGGGGAGACCCTTCAAATTCTCATTCAACTTACTCCTCTTTAAACTGTATCTACTTCCACATACATTGACATAGAACCACCATTCAAACTTTAAAACGAAGACAAGACATTCAACTATTCAACTTGTATTCATCTTTTCAATATCTATTATACTTTTTCTTCAGTTCCAGTTTAAGTTTCATGATGTTTTTTCAGCCGTTTCAGAGTTTATAATGGGTGTGTATGGGACGGAATGTTGGAGGTTAGAGTGAGAGCTTCAACCGCTAGAGTGAGAGGAGCGAAAAAATTAATCTTAAAATATTTTTTAAAACTGCTGCTGTGTCCGCAGCGTTTGCTCTACAGGTATGATTTTACCCTCAAAACATAGCCATCGCTGTCCTCTTTCATCCAATGTGTTTACTATTGTACTAGATGTTATGGTTCTTTCATAAATGTCACCAAAGCACAGCCTCCTCCCTCCAACTCCTCCATAGACTCTAATGTTAAAATGGCTCAGAAGGTTCGTTTGAAAATCAGAAGAGCATGGTGTTTTTACACTGTCACCACGTCCATATAATAAACTCCACAGGCATGAAAACTGAGAATTAGGTAGACTGGACATTGCTGCCGCTCACGGTGAAAGAATTTCGTCAATAGGACCTGTACTTTTCATTTGGGAACGATTTGTTTCGGCCTAACTTTTCTGTTCATTTTAAGCAGCAAAAGTGAGGTGCATGTCTGTGTGCGTGTGTATGGAGCCAATGGGTGCAGTCACTATAGCAACCAGGCTCACACCTGCCTGCCTAACGAGCTCTGTCTCTCACTGTGCCAAGAATCATCTTAAACACTTCTCTTTCAACTGCTGCTGTGTCCACAGTGTTTGGTCTACAGCCATCATTTTACCCTCAAAACGTCGCCATCGTTCTTCTCTTTACAACACAGTGTCTTTCAAAGCTCAGAGATTTAAACTTTTTAAACTGTGTGGATCCAAGTGGAGGGATCACATTCTAGTCATTCAGTGATTCAAAGAATATGAACTTTTAATATTCATTCAGATATTTTCTGACTCTAATTTTCTTTTCTCATTACTTAGGTTTTTCTAATTTACATTTAAAACATTTTCAGCTATTTTCCAACTTCTTCTGTGTGAACATAAGCTTTCAAAAGTTCTGCACTTTTGTTTTCAGGTTAAAAACTCTGTATTTTCCAGCTCATTCAACTTTTTTGGCTTAATATTCAGCAATTAATTCATTTCAGTGCATACATTCAGATTCAAGCATTCACACTGCAGTTTCTTCAGAAAATGCACTTTCTAGTTAGTGTGAATGCTTGTAAAGCATTCACAGTATTGTTGTTGTAATCTTTATTATTATTATATATTCCGTGACGTTTTTGGCATCTATCTCCTTCAAAACCGTTCAACTTAGAAAAACCATTCAAACACCGTTAGATTCCTCTTCTTTTGGACATGACTGCTTCTACTTTTCTCATTTATAACATTTATATTTTTAAAATTATTCAACTTTTTTCAACAAAAATTTCCCATGTATTTCAATGGGGAGACCCTTCAAATTCTCCTTCAACTTACTCATTTTTAAACTCTTATTACTTCCACATACGTTGACATAGAGCCACCATTCAAACTTTAAAACGAAGACAAGACATTCAACTATTCAACTTGTATTTATCTTTTCAATATCTGTTATACTTTTTCTTCAGTTCCAGTTTAAGTTTCATGATGTTTTTCAGCCGTTTCAGAGTTTATAATGGGTGTGTATGGGACGGAATGTTGGGGCTAGAGTGAGACAGCTGAACTGCTAGAGTGAGAGGAGCAAAAAATAAATCTTAAAATATTTTTTAAAAACTGCTGCTGTGTCCACGGTGTTTGGTCTACAGGTATGATTTTACCCTCAAAACGTAGCCATCGCTGTCCTCTTTCATCCAATGTGTTTACTATTGTACTAGGTGTTATGGTTCTTTCATAAATGTCACCAAAGCAGCCTCCTCCCTCCAACTCCTCCATAGACTCTAATGTTAAAATGGCTCAGAAGGTTCGTTTGAAAATCAGAAGAGCATGGTGTTTTTACACTGTCACCACGTCCATATAATAAACTCCACAGGCATGAAAACTGAGAATTAGGTAGACTGGACATTGCTGCCGCTCACGGTGAAAGAATTTCGTCAATAGGACCTGTACTTTTCATTTGGGAAGGATTTGTTTGGGCCTGACTTTTCTGTTCATTTTAAGCAGCAAAAGTGAGGTGCATGTCTGTGCGTGTGTATGGAGCCATTGGGTGCAGTCACTATAGCAACCAGGCTCACACCTGCCTGCCTAACGAGCTCTCTCTCTCTCACTGTGCCAAGATTCATCTTAAACACTTCTCTTTCAACTGCTGCTGTGTCCACAGTGTTTGCTCTACAGCCATCATTTTACCCTCAAAACGAAGCCATCGTTCTTCTCTTTCCAACAGCGTGTCTTTCAAAGCTCAGCGATGTAAACCTTTAAAACTGTGTGGATCCAAGTGGAGGGATCACATTTTAGTCATTCAGTGATTCAAAGAATATGAACTTTTAATATTCATTCAGATGTTTTCTGACTCTAATTTTCTTTTCTCATTTCTTAGGTTTTTCTAATATACATTTAAAACATTTTCAGCTATTTTCCAGCTTCTTCTGTGTGAACATAAGCTTTCAAAAGTTCTGCACTTTTGTTTTCAGGTAAAAAACTCTGTATTTTCCAGCTCATTCAATATTTTTGGCTTAATATTCAGCAATTAATTCATTTCAGTGCATACATTCAGATTCAAGCATTCACACTGCAGTTTCTTCAGAAAATGCACTTTCTAGTTATTATATCATATTCCGTACGTTTTTTGGCATCTATCTCCTTCAAAACCGTTCAACTTAGAAAAACCATTCAAACACCATTAGATTCCTCTTCTTTTGGACATGACTGCTTCTACTTTTCTCATTTATAACATTTATATTTTTAAAATTATTCAACTTTTTCAACAAAAATTTCCCATGTATTTCAATGGGAGACCCTTCAAATCCTCATTCAACTTACTCATTTTCAAACTGTATCTACTTCAACATACGTTGACATAGAGCTACCATTCAAACTTTAAAACGAAGACAAGACATTCAACTATTCAACTTGTATTTATCTTTTCAATATCTGTTATACTTTTTCTTCAGTTCCAGTTTAAGTTTCATGATGTTTTTTCAGCCGTTTCAGAGTTTATAATGGGTGTGTATGGGACGGAATGTTGGGGCTAGAGTGAGACAGCTGAACTGCTAGAGTGAGAGGAGCGAAAAATTAATCTTAAAATCTTTTTAAAACTGCTGCTGTGTCCGCAGCGTTTGCTCTACAGCCATGATTTTACCCTCAAAACGTAGCCATCGCTGTCCTCTTTCATCCAATGTGTTTACTATTGTGCTAGGTGTTATGGTTCTTTCATAAATGTCACCAAAGCACAGCCTCCTCCCTCCAACTCCTCCATAGACTCTAATGTTAAAATGGCTCAGAAGGTTCGTTTGAAAATCAGAAGAGCAGGCTGTTTTTACACTGTCACCACGTCCATATAATAAACTCCACAGGCATGAAAACTGAGAATTAGGTAGACTGGACATTGCTGCCGCTCACGGTGAAGGAATTTCGTCAATAGGACCTGTACTTTTCATTTGGGAACGATTTGTTTCGGCCTAACTTTTCTGTTCATTTTAAGCAGCAAAAGTGAGGTGCATGTCTGTGTGCGTGTGTATGGAGCCCCTGGCTCAGTCACTATAGCAACCAGGCTCACACCTGCCTGCCTAACGAGCTCTCTCTCACTCTGCCAAGATTCATCTTGAACACTTCTCTTTCAACTGCTGCTGTGTCCACAGTATTTGCCCTACAGCCATCATTTTACCCTCAAAATGAAGCCATCGTTCTTCTCTTTCCAACAGCATGTCTTTCAAAGCTCAGAGATGTAAACCTTTAAAAGTGTGTGGTTCCAAGTGGAGGGATTACACTTTAGTCATTCAGTGATTCAAAGAATATGAACTTTTAATATTCATTCAGATGTTTTCTGACTCTAAATTTTCTGTTCTCATTTCTTAGGTTTTCCAAATTTTAATTTAAAAACTTTTCAGCTATTTTCCAACTTCTTCTGTGTGAACATCAGCTTTCAAAAGTTCTGCACTTTTGTTTTCAGGTTAAAAACTCTGTATTTTCCAGCTCATTCAACATTTTTATTTTTAACTTAAAATTCAGCAATTAATTCATTTCAGTGCATACATTCAGATTCAAGCATTCACACTGCAGTTTCTTCAGAAAATGCACTTTCTAGTTTTTAATGTATTTACATTATTATGTAAATAACAAAATAACTTAAAGCAAAAATTGGGAAACGTAAAGTCCGAAGTCTTTATATTAAGGGCCATCAGTCAAACAATACTGTTTGGTCTGGGTCTAAACAGCGCGTTGTGTGTGACATCTTCTTTTGCGCATAGAATAGAATAGAATGCCTTTATTAGTGTGAATGCTTGTAAAAGCATTCACAGTATTGTTCTTCTAATCTTTATTAGTGTGAATGCTTGTAAAAGCATTCACAGTATTGTTCTTCTAATCTTTATTATTAGTGTGAATGCTTGTAAAAGCATTCACAGTATTGTTCTTCTAATCTTTATTATTATTATTATTATTATATTTTATTATATATTCCGTACGTTTTTTGTACTGTATCTCCTTCAAAACCGTTCAACTTAGAAAAACCATTCAAACACCGTTAGATTCCTCTTCTTTTGGACATGACTGCTTCTACTTTTCTCATTTATAACATTTATATTTTTAAAATTATTCAACTTTTTTCAACAAAAATTTCCCATGTATTTCAATGGAGAGACCCTTCAAATCCTCATTGAACTTACTCATTTTCAAACTGTATCTACTTCAACATACGTTGACATAGAGCTACCATTCAAACTTTAAAACGAAGACAAGACATTCAACTATTCAACTTGTATTTATCTTTGCAATATCTGTTATACTTTTCTTCAGTTCCAGTTTAAGTTTCATGATGTTTTTTCAGCCGTTTCAGAGTTTATAATGGGTGTGTATGGGACGGAATGTTGGGGCTAGAGTGAGACAGCTGAACTGCTAGAGTGAGAGGAGCGAAAAAATTAATCTTAAAATCTTTTTAAAACTGCTGCTGTGTCCACAGCGTTTGATCTACAGGTATGATTTTACCCTCAAAACGTAGCCATCGCTGTCCTCTTTCATCCAATGTGTTTACTATTGTACTAGGTGTTATGGTTCTTTCATAAATGTCACCAAAGCACAGCCTCCTCCTCCAACTCCTCCATAGACTCCAATGTTAAAGTGGCTCAGAAAGTTCCTTTGAAAATCAGAAGAGCAGGCTGTCTTTACACTGTCACCACGTCCATATAATAAACTCCACAGGCATGAAAACTGAGAATTAGGTAGACTAGACATTGCTGCCGCTCACGGTGAAAGAATTTTGTCAATACGACATGTACTTTTCATTTGGGAAGGATTTGTTTGGGGCTGACTTTTCTGTTCATTTTAAGCAGCAAAAGTGAGGTGCATGTCTGTGTGCGTGTGTATGGAGCCCTGGCTCAGTCACTATAGCAACCAGGCTCACACCTGCCTGCCTAACGAGCTCTCTCTCACTCTGCCAAGATTCATCTTGAACACTTCTCTTTCAACAGCTGCTGTGTCCACAGTGTTTGCTCTACAGCCATCATTTTACCCTCAAAATGAAGCCATCGTTCTTCTCTTTCCAACAGCGTGTCTTTCAAAGCTCAGAGATGTAAACCTTTAAAACTGTGTGGATCCAAGTGAAGGGACCGTATTTTAGTCATTCAGTGATTCAAAGAATATGAACTTTTAATATTCATTCAGATGTTTTCTGACTCTAAATAGTCTTTTCTCATTTTTTAGGTTTTTCTAATTTACATTTAAAACATTTTCAGCTGTTTTCTAACTTCTTCTCTGTGGATGGCAGCTTTTAGCAGTTCAGCTTTTTTGTTTTCAGGTGAAAATTTCTGTATTTTTCATCTCATTCAACATTTTAACTTAAAATTCAGCAATTAATTCATTTCAGCGCATATATTCAGATTCAAGCATTCACACTGCAGTTTCTTCAGAAAATGCACTTTCTAGTTATTATTATTATTATATTTTATTATATATTCCGACGTTTTTTTGTAGTCTATCTCCTTCAAAACCGTTCAACTTAGAAAAACCATTCAAACACCGTTAGATTCCTCTTCTTTTGGACATGACTGCTTCTATTTTTCTCATTTTTAACATTTATATTTTAATTTTATTCAACTTTTTCAACAAAAATTTCCCATGTATTTCAATGGGGAGACCCTTCAAATCCTCATTCAACTTACTCATTTTCAAACTGTATCTACTTCAACATAGGTTGACATAGAGCCACCATTCAAACTTTAAAACGAAGACAAGACATTCAACTATTCAACTTGTATTTATCTTTTCAATATCTGTTATACTTTTCTTCAGTTCCAGTTTAAGTTTCATGATGTTTTTCAGCCGTTTCAGAGTTTATAATGGGTGTGTATGGGACGGAATGTTGGGGCTAGAGTGAGACAGCTCAACTGCTAGAGTGAGAGGAGCAAAAAATTAATCTTAAAATTTTTTTTAAAACTGCTGCTGTGTCCGCAGCGTTTGCTCTACAGCCATCATTTTACCCTCAAAACGTAGCCATCGCTGTCCTCTTTCATCCAATGTGTTTACTATTGTACTAGGTGTTATGGTTCTTTCATAAATGTCACCAATGCACAGCCTCGTCCCTCCAACTCTTCCATAGACTCTAATGTTAAAATGGCTCAGAAGGTTCGTTTGAAAATCAGAAGAGCATGGTGTTTTTACACTGTCACCACGTCCATATAATAAACTCCACAGGCATGAAAACTGAGAATTAGGTAGACTGGACATTGCTGCCGCTCACGGTGAAGGAATTTCGTCAATAGGACCTGTACTTTTCATTTGGGAGCGATTTGTTTGGGCCTGACTTTTCTGTTCATTTTAAGCAGCAAAAGTGAGGTGCATGTCTGTGCGTGTGTATGGAGCCATTGGGTGCAGTCACTATAGCAACCAGGCTCACACCTGCCTGCCTAATGAGCTCTCTCTCTCTCACTGTGCCAAGATTCATCTTAAACACTTCTCTTTCAACTGCTGCTGTGTCCACAGTGTTTGCTCTACAGCCATCATTTTACCCTCAAAACGTCGCCATCGTTCTTCTCTTTCCAACACTGTGTCTTTCAAAGCTCAGAGATGTAAAGCTTTAAAACTGTGTGGATCCAAGTGGAGGGATCACATTTTAGTCATTCAGTGATTCAAAGAATATGAACTTTTAATATTCATTCAGATGTTTTCTGACTCTAAATTTTCTTTTCTCATTTCTTAGGTTTTTCTAATTTACATTTAAAACATTTTCAGCTCTTTTCCAACTACTTCTCTGTGGATGTCAGCTTTTAGCAGTTCAGCTTTTTTGTTTTCAGGTGCAAATTTCTGTATTTTTCATCTCATTCAACATTTTTAACTTAAAATTCAGCAATTAATTCATTTCAGTGCATACATTCAGATTCAAGCATTCACACTGCAGTTTCTTCAGAAAATGCACTTTCTAGTTGTCACTATACAGTTGTACAATGAGATGCAGAGCATCTCCTACTCAGTGTAAACATGCTGGGGGGGGGGGTACAGTTCTCCAGCGCTATGTACATATGGGCAGTATTAACATAGGGGAAAAGATATATATATATATATATATATATATAAAATGTACAATATACAAGCCGTATTTTTAAAAAAGAAAAAAAAGTAATATGTAATAAATACTGTTATGTATATACAGTTGAGTTATTGCACATAGAATTGGTATTGCACCGTGGTGGTCCATAGAGGAAGTGGGAAGTGGGGGGCTGTGTTATCGGTGCATGTGTGAGTTCAGGGTGGTTATCGCTTTGGGGAAGAAACTGTTTTTGAGTCTGTGGGTTTTGTGCTGATGCACCTGTAGCGCTTCCCTGAGGGAAGCAGGCTGAACATGTTGAAACCAGGGTGGGAGCTGTCCTTGATAATGTTTGCTGCTCTGCTGAGGCAGCGGGAGGAATAACTGTCCATCAGGGAGGGGAGAGGGCAGCCGATGATCTTTTGTGCTGTCTTGACCACACTCTGAAGCCTCACTTTATCCGCCTTGGTGCAGCTGCCGTACCATACCGTAATGCAGTAGGTTAGCAGGCTCTCAATGGACGAGCGGTAGAAGGTCAGCAGCAGGTTGGAGTTCAGCTTGTACTTCCTGAGGACTCTCAGGAAGTGCAGCCACTGTTGGGCCTTCTTGACGACCGCTGAGATGTTTTCTGTCCAGGAAATGTCAGCAGAGATGAGGACACCAAGGAACCGGAAGGTGTGGACCCTCTCCACACACTCCCCGTTGATGTGGAGGGGGGCCAAGTCGGTGCTGTGTCTCCTGAAGTCAACAATGAGCTCTTTGGTTTGCGGGCCACTTTGAGCGTTCACACTAGAGCGCGTTTGCTGTCACATTTTATTTGTAGTGTGAACAAGCAGACAAAAAAATCGGATTTGATCAAAAAATCAGAATTGAGCATTAAGACCTGCAGTGTGAACGTAGCCGACTTTCCGGCTCGTTGAAACGTTGCGGCAAAATGTTGAGGAAAAGCACCAAGTTTTTTAAATGGACTAACAATGAGGTGGAGTTGTTGCTGCGAGTAACACAAAAGTACAAGGTTGCAAAAGCGAGTGAGAGTTAAAGAATTTGAAGAAAAGCTATCTGGAGCATGTACAAACTGATATTAATCTTTAATAGGGCTGTAAAATTGACCGCAAACAAAACAACTGCTGTATAATGCCCTCCGCTATCTTAGTTTAATTGGTCACATGACTGCATCATATGACTAACATGCATCATCTTTTCAGAAAGTCTGCATTTTCGCTGTTCACACTGCCACTCGAAATGTTTTCAAATGTATGCCTTTTCGAGAGTGTTTTGAAAACGCTGCGTTCTCCATCAGGGAAAACGCCGCCTCAGTGTGGACGGGAGGCCAAAACGGAGAGAAAACGATGCGTTTTCAAACGAAAACGCATTGATGTAGCCTTAGTCTCCACTTGTGTGTTTCCTTGTCTTGGTTTCTCTGTGCTTCCTATTGTTTCCTGGATGCATTCCCTGGGTTTCCTTTATTATTATTCCTACTGTTTCCTTGTTATTTGCATTTCCTGGCTCCACTGTTTTTTGGATCATGTTTATCTTTGAACTATTCAGCATTAAAGGCTTGCCATATTTTTACTTCTGTCTGCTGTGTTCTGCATTTGGCACCACAATAAAACTATCCTCATGCTACGCAGCTGATTGTGACAAAAATAGGACTGAAATCTGCAATTTTAAATGTCAGGGGCTAAAAAAAAAAAAAACATAGTTCATAACATGGCAGCATATCAAAAATGTATTTTTAAAGCAACAGGAGTTCTTTGAAATGAAGCTTCTTAGATCCTTACACATTGTGTGTCTCATTAATTAACATGACTTTGTTACTGAAACAATGCCTGTTCATCCTATTGAATTGTATCTTGGTTAATCAAGTAAATCTGAAGACAGTTCCCCCCAGCATGCTTGATGCCGGCCCTGTGAAACTTTTGTTTTGCTACAGTATGCCTTGGTCTTAGAACTTATCAGCTCATTGTTGTCTTTCAGATGCTTAATTTCTTCTTGTCACCAACACTTCCATGTGACCACACCCCGCCCACTAGTTTTTGTTCCCTCCCAAGTGGTTCTTGGTCATCTTGCCCTCCCACTCTCTGAATCTGTTACTAATACTCTGACACATCCTTGCAACGAACTCTCGGAACAAAGAAGTGTGATTTCTTAATATTATTTTAATGTGCCTTGTGCAATTATTTGATGGGTTGTTTTGTCATTTTTAACATCACATTACTTTGGATTGACGATAACTTTGGTAAATCTGAGGGTTTTTTTGTTCAGTGCACTTTTTTGGTCTTTATTTGGAACCACCAAGATTGAAATACTGCTGCTCTCCATGTTTCAGAACTTTACCTAGAGACGTCTCCATGTTGTGCTGTAGTTGAAATCTGACAGAAGACACTTGCTGACTATTTACGGAGTGTCTCATTCATCTATCTGTATTCACTGCACACTTTAAGGGACAGAAGTTCAGTGACTGCTGACACAAGAAGGTTTTTTTTCATATTAACGTATTTTTTATGTTATAAAATGTCTTTTATGCCTACAAATATAAGTTCAGTCTGGCTCATCACTAACTTTTGTGACTTGAGAGAAGAAAACTGTTCTGATTAACAATGTTAACAATAGTATAAAAAGATTGGGATTGGGATCCCAATCTTTTTATACTGGAACCCCCAGAATTCAGCTTCAGAACGGCACAAACTAGTCAGGCATTAATTGTCTGCTCCCAAGCCAGAAACCTCGCTCCACTGGCCTAAAGACAACTTTTGCTGTGGTAAGTTCAATTATTGTGAGAATCTGGTGAAAACTGACACTTTTAAAGGTGTTTTTAATCAATAAAAACACCTTTAAAAGTGTTTTTTTCACACCTGCATAGAACAAAATCTAACTGTTTTTTTTCTATGTAGGTGTGATTGCAAGTAGACTGAAGATTGAACACTACAAGTGTCAGCAGGTATTAATAATAATGGATTGCATTTATATAACGCTTTTCAAGGCACCCAAAGCGCTTTACAATGCCACTATTCATTCACTCTCACATTCACACACTGGTGGAGGCAAGCTACGGTTGTAGCCACAGCTGTCCTGGGGCAGACTGACAGAAGCGAGGCTGCCATATCGCGCCATCGGCCCCTAGGGCCAACACCAGTAGGCAGTAGGGTAAAGTGTCTTGCCCAAGGACACAATGACCAGGACAGAAAGCCCGGGGATCAAACCGGCAACCTTCCGGTTACAGATGAGCTTCCCAACCCCCGGAACCACGGTCGCCCCTATTGAATCTATTAGTCTCAGTGCAGGGGTGGAGATAAATTTGCACACCTCAAACAAAGAGAAGAATATTGGGTTTTGGTCCTAAGACCACCGGGACCCTACACCAGGCAGCTTGTTCAACAAACTGAGTTTAAAAATAAACTCTGAGTCTTGTGTCTGACTCATGTCCGAGTCCACCGTGCAAGCAAACCTGGACACAGTCCAGCCTATGACATCTTTAAGTGATTCTGGTTCTGGGTCGAGCCAATGGGACTGATTTAGGCGACTTTCAGTGAAAAAGATGTTGAAGTTCAGACTCTGACTGACTGAATCTCAGTCTGTGAAGACATTTCAATATCAAATGTAATCAGATTACAGTCAGACTGTCTGCAGCTGCTCTGCTTCCATTAGTGTGACCACTTATAATGGAACAAATGATTATTGATCAGTGCGTAACACACAGTACACACACACTCTCTCCCTCCCTTTATTTGTCTTCCCTCCCTATATCTCTATTAGTACGTACCCGTATGTGCTTTAATTTGTCCCACCCTCCCTCCATCACTATCTCCTTACTTCCTATCCTCTCCTATCCGATCCCCCTCCCTGTATTTACCCCTCGCCCACTTCCTCCAACTTTCTCCATCCCTATTTACCTGCATTTATTCCTCCCTCCATCCTATCTCCTCCCTGTATTTACCTCTCCCTTGATCCTCCTCCCTTCCTTCATTCCATATCTTCCTCATTCTCTCCTCCCTCTACTCATGTGTTATCTCTTTCCTCCCTTCCCATATTTCTATCTCCCTCCTACTCTTTTCCCTCCTTCCTCCAATCTTTATCCCTTTTTTCCTCTGTCCTTCATTTCCTTAATCCCTCCCTATTTCCCTTTCTTCACAGCATCTTCCCACTCTATCTTCCTACCTTTTCTCCCTCTCAGGCTCCCTCCCTTCATTTCCACTTCACTCACTAGTTTCCTATCTCCCTTCTCTCCCTTTCTTCCCACCATCTATTTAATTTTAACCTTGAGCTTAAAACTTTCCCTTTTGATACTAAAGGCTCACTCTGCTGATGGACTTGTGATGATGCAGTGAGTACTTCCAATGTGTTTATACTACTACTGCATGTCATTAACCTTTATCTTTTATCTCCCACACTGTGCTTTTTGTTCTGTCTCTATGCTCTCTTCTCTTTCCCCTTACCCCCAAACCAGTCACGGCAGATGACGACCCTACCAGAGGTTGCTTCCTATTAAAAGGGAGTTTTTCCTCCCCCACTGTGCTCATAGGGTATCATTTGATTGTTTGGGTTTTCTCTCTAATACTGTAGGGTCTATATCACATACTGTACCTTGACAATTACTGTTGTCAATTAGATTTATATAAATAAAAGTTTGAATTGAATTGATTATAAACTCTAACTAAACCCAGTCATTTAACACAGCACAGTAAAACACACGAGAATCAACCAAAAACTGAATTAAGGACTGGTTATCTAAAAGTTTCTTTGCTGATTATATTTTTTTTATTTAAGTGATGGTGGACTACAACTTGTTCATTTGACTACAGTAATAATATCATTTTGAAAAGTATTTTTGCACAGAACATGGTCTTCATAGCTTTTTTCCATCACAAATATTAATTTGCACGACCATCATGTTGGTATTTCATGTTTCCTTCTTTTCTCATCCAGGACTAAATGTGACAGTTTATCATTGTTCTGGAGTGACAGAAAATCCCCAGTAACACACACACACACACACACACACACACAAATGGGGCTTTTCAAAACTTAAAATTGCCTGTAAATTGTGGTGATCCTATATAGTTTGTCTGACAGGAGACATCAGTGATTTTCCTAAACTTCAGTGATCAGCCTCCACAAAGCCCTGAAACTACTAGGTTGCTGTTGTGATCAACTAAATCAGCCTCCTTAATTTAAAAAAGAAAGCCTTGGGTTGTTTAACCTCGTTTCAAAAGTTCAGTTTTGTTGCTGTGTCTGTAGAAGACCCCACATAGATTATAGACAGGATTCAATTCAAATCCTCAAGAGGACCAACATCTCCACCCAGCTGTAAAATTCATTGACAGTGCACATAACTCCATGAGAGTAAAGATGACAGTGTTAGTGGGATGACCCAAATCCCTTTGTTTCAGCTTTTTATTACCCCACCATTATACCACCGCTGTTTCAACTTGAGAACTACTGCTAACTAAATAAAATACTCATAAACGCATGCCTTATCATCTACACCAGAATTCCCTAAAAATCTGAAATCTGCAGCCTCTTATTACAACTTGCAGTTACGCACCAAGCCTACTGTCAGTGACATCCTACAGTAGGAAGGCTTCAGTATAGAGCGTTTGTTTGCTTTGCAGCTGATGAAGCAGCAGCTGCAATTGGGTGACAGAGAAGAACAGCCACATTTGAGTGGAAAGATCAATGCTAAGCTGACCGTCATTCACTGAATTAGAAGATGGTCCATGAATTTAAATGCTTGCGAGAATCACTGGAGTTCAGCCAGCAGCAGGTGGAAACGCTCGCTGCTGAAAATGCCACGCTAAGGGAGTCGGTGAAATGTCTCACAGACAATGTTACTGAGCTAAATAGAGAAAATAAAAAAATAAAAGAAACAGTTATTGATCTACAAGCTCGTAGCATGCGTGATAATCTGGTATTTTCTGGTATTCCAGAAGCCGCTGGAGAGGACGTGGAGACCACGGTAAAAAGCTTCATCAAAACCCACCTAAAGCTGCCGGAGGACACGGTGAAGAACATCGTCTTCGATAGGGTGCATCGCCTCGGCCCTATTCGACCTGCGGCTGGGAGACCACGTCCTATTGTGGCCAAATTCGGCCACTTCAAACAAAAGGAACATGTGAAAAGCCGCGGCAGGGAATTAAAAGGAACGGACTTCAGCGTGAACGACCAGTTCCCCAAAGAGATCCTGGAACGACGCAGGGTCCTCTTCCCAATCCGACGCGGCTTCATCCAGAAGGGCTCCCGCGCTGTCATCGCTGTGGACCGGCTGTACGTGGACGGACAGCTCCACCGCGACCCCGACACCACTCCGTGGCTGTATTAACTTCACACCAGATAAGAATCCGCTACAACCTTTCCCCATCCACTCACACTAATTTGCATTAACATCTGTCTAACTTAGTAGTATTAAATCGCATCTTAAGTGTGATATCATAGCAGAATTAACACCGTCACTCTCCGTCAATGGTTTAATTGGAATGTTTCCGTTTTTTGTTTCTTTTTTTCCCCCTCTCGTTTTTTCCTCTCTCTTTTCCCCCTCTTGTTTTTATGCTGCTCACCCTTGTCCTTGGTTTCTTTCTTTCTTTCTTTATTTCACTGCTTCGATCACCTGCTTCCACACTCATTCACAAACAACATCCTTTATTTCGACACATGCACAGCACGATCACGCACAGTCATGCGCGCAACGGCAGCACATTTACATCAGTCAGACAGCGCACACAGTCGTATAGGATACACACACTTAAACCAAGCATACTCATATTAGTAATTATGCAAACACATAGTCAGACTAAGGGAGCATCTCGCCACATATTCTTTCTCTCTCTCCCTCTCTTTATTTATGAACAAGTGATGTTTTCTCTCCACCTGTCTAAGCAACACACACAGCATACACCCCTAGTTATACACAGACATCTATGGGTGCACTAAGATTCGTCTCATGGAATGTAAATGGAGCTGGCTCCAGAGAAAAGAGGTTAAAAATATTTAACCAACTCAAAAAACTACAGGCAGATGTTGTCCTTTTACAAGAGACCCACAGACCTCTTAGAGGTTCGAATGAACTTAAAACACCTGAGTTTCCTAATGTGTTCTCAGCTTGTTATAATTCTAGACAAAGGGGAGTAGCGATTTTAATCCATAAAAAAATTAATTTCACAGTACTCGATACAGTTATAGATCCAGAGGGCAGATTCTTAATCATTAAACTATCTATACTTGATAAAAAGCTATGTATTGTGTATATGGTCCAAATGTTGATGATCCCTCATTCTTTCACGGTTTTTTCAGTGCACTCTCTGAACACTTAGATGGCACACTTGTTCTTGGAGGCGACCTCAACCTGGGACTAAATGAAGAAGTGGATAGGCTCAATACAGCAGGAACTCAGCGTAATTGGCAGTCCACAAATATAATCAAACAGTATATGAGCGACTTTGGTCTTTGCGATGCATGGCGCTCCCTTCACCCCAACAGTAAGGAATATACTTTCTTCTCACATGTTCATCACTCCTACTCTCGTCTGGATTATTTTTTGGTCAGCAGCTCACTGCTGAGTGACATTTCAGACACTGAGATTCACCCTATAGCTGTCAGCGACCATGCTCCTGTATCTTTAACACTAATGCAGAAGAATAATACCACACCAAGTAAAAACTGGAGATTTAATACATCACTGCTTAAAGATGAAGACTTTATTAAATATTTTAAAAAAGAGTGGACTTCATATTTAGACTTTAATGACACTCCCGAACATCAGCTTCTGTTTTATGGGAAGCAGGAAAGCTGTGATGAGAGGTAAAATAATTTCTTTCTCATCACATAAAAAGAAAAAAGAAAACAGAAATATTCAGGAATTAGAAAAAACCATCAAATCACTAGAAGAAGCCTACGCGTCTGACCAAGATCAGGAAACATTGAACAAAATATGCAAAACAAAACTAGAATTAAATGAGATAATTGATAAAAAAACAAAATTCTTAGTACAAAGACTACGCTTACAAAATTATGAACATAGTAATAAATCCGGTCAATTTCTAGCAAACCAGCTAAAAATAAATAAAGAAAAAACAACTATATGTGCTGTTCAAGATTCATCTGGGAACACAGTATATGAACCGAAACAAATAAACAACATTTTCAGGGATTTCTATAAAACGTTGTATTCACCACAAATAAACCCATCTAAAAAGGAAATTGATCAGTTTTTAGACAACATAACTCTCCTAAAATTATCAGACTCTCAAGCAATTGCACTGGATTCGCCACTGACATCAGGTGAACTCCAGGAAGCCCTGATAAGTATGCCCAATAATAAGGCTCCAGGTCCAGACGGCTTTCCTGCAGAATTCTACAAAGAATTCTGGACGATTCTAACACCAGTTTTTACAGAACGTTGTTGGAAATCAAAGAAAATGGCAGACTTCCATCAAATATGAATTCTGCAAACATTAATCTCCTGCTAAAACTAGGCAAAGACCCTGTATATCCCTCAAGCTATCGTCCAATATCCCTTATAAATGTAGACCTCAAAATTATCTGCAAAGCTCTCTCGAAGAGACTAGAGAAAATAACCCCCCTCTTAATTCATCCTGACCAAACTGGTTTCATAAAAGGTAGGCACTCATCAACAAATACACGTAGATTACTTAATTTGATAGACTACTCATACAGTAAAAACCTTGAAACTACAATATTATCTTTAGATGCAGAAAAAGCGTTTGACAGAGTTAACTGGAAATTTCTATTTACAACTTTAAACAAATTTGGTGTTGGATCTTCTTTCATCAACTGGTTAAAAATATTATATAATTCCCCAACAGCGTGTATCAGAACGAATGACCAGACATCCTCCAGCTTCTGTCTCCTGAGGGGCACCAGGCAGGGATGCCCACTCTCCCCTTCACTGTTTGCGATTTTTATCGAACCACTAGCAGCAGCAATTAGACAGAATTCAGTAATTAAGGGCATAAAATGCAAGAATGTGGAACATAAAATCAGCCTTTATGCGGATGATGTGTTACTGTATCTCCAAAATTCACAAACCAATATCTCTGGGGTGATTGAATTGATAAACTCGTTTTCAAAAATTTCAGATTACTCAATTAACTGGTCAAAATCTAACTAAATTAAACCATATCCCACTTTGTAGAAGGTGATCTGACTAGGTGGAAATGTCTACCCATATCACTCATGGGAAGGGTTGCCACTATAAAAATGATGGTCCTACCAAAAATAAATTATTTATTCTTAATGATCCCAACTAAACCGCCACAAGATTGGTTCAGATCTCTAGATTCATATATGTCCAAATTCCTTTGGAAAAATAAGCCACCACGTATAAGCTTAAAAACATTACAAAAGACCAAGGATAAAGGAGGATTAGAGCTACCTAACTTTCAGCATTACTTCTTAGCCAACAGGCTTCAGTTTATCTCAGGATGGCTAAAACATACCCTCTTAGATGAACCTTGGCTAGATGTAGAGCAAGCACTTTGCAATAATCTAGAGATTTCAGATCTACCATTTATCAGCTCAAACATCCAAAGACACGAATGCTTCAAAAGCATCAACATCAGCTCTTCTCTGACAGCATGGTGGGAGTTTCTGAAGTTGACAGAGTCTTCATTAATCCCATGCAAACGTACACCTATCTGGAACAACCCTGACATATTACAAAACAATAATATGATAAACTTTACAGATTGGAGTGGTAAAGGAATCAAATATTTAGAACATATACTAGAAGGAACAGAATTTATTTCATTTGACAGTCTAGTTACACAATATGGGATCAACAAGAAAAGATTTTTAGAGTATCAACAAATTAAATCCATAGTAAAAAAGAAATTTAAACCAGGTCAAGTTGAACTACAAACACCACCAAGTGTGGTTCAATTTCTTACTCTTAAAACCCCCAAATTACTGTCCAAAATATACAGAATGCTTTCTAAAACAGATGAATCAATATCACTTCCTATTGCAAAATGGGAAGCGGATTTATCAGTTAACTTAGACCAAAACTTCTGGTCTCAGATCTGCTTAAAAACCTTTCATCTAATTAGAAATCCCAGTCTTCAATTAATTCAATACAAAATACTACATAGAGTGCACTATACAGGTCATCGGATGTTCAAGATGGGCTTTACGTCTACCAACAACTGCTCACACTGCCAAACCAACTCACCGGACAATTATATCCACGCTCTTTGGCTCTGTCCACCAGTTCAGAAGTTTTGGCGCGAGATATGTGAAGACTTGTCAAAGTGTCTGAAATGTAACATTCCAACTTCCCCTTTAGTGTGTTTGTTGGACAGCTTAGATAATGTCACTACAGAAAAGAATATAGCCCATATGGTTTTCACTGCCCTATGCATAGCCAAGAAAACAGTCCTCATGAACTGGAAAAATAAAATAATCTTAATTCTAACCAATATAGAAATTATCTATTAGATTACATTAGTCTTGATACAGCCTCTGCCACCACATCAGATCAATTGCTCTGGGCTACTTTGATCAGCTCCATCACCTAGTGGGGGTGGGGGGTCATAGTTTGGTCCCGCCTTCACTGTTGTGATTGGTGTGGGGGTAGGGACGGGCTTAGGGCATTGGGGGGTTCCCCGGGAGCATCTTCCGGGGGGGGGCTCAACCCGGGTAGCGGTCATGGCCAATTGGGGCTCTGTTGGCTCTTAGGTGGCGCTTTCCTCGTGGCTGCGTGCAGCGGAGCTAGAGGAGGGTCTGTGCTGATGGACGTGGGTTACTGACCTGGTAGCCTGGCTGCCCCTGGGTGGGTCCGGGACGGGCGTGAGGTTCTGGGGGCACTCTGTCTCTGGGCTGGGACCCTAGCCGGGCCTCAGGGGCTTGGGTCCTGGTTGGTGTGTTGCCGGGGTTGTGGGCGGGTGGGTGTATGGGGGCCCGGCTCTGGCGCAGGGTACCGCTGGTGCATCGAGCCACCTTGGGGGGCTCTTCAACTGGTGGGGGAGGTTGTTACACCTCGCAGGAGCTTTCCTCTCTTCAGGAACTCTCTGCAGGAGGGGGAGATACAGGAGAGGTGGACGAAGATCTCAGCCTGGACGTCTTTTGTCTTGTGTAGTCTGGAAGATGAGTGGATGATGGGGTGGGTACAGTTTTCTCTGTGGTGGGGTCAGGTGGACTGTCCCGGGCTCTGTGGGGCCGGGCTGCGCTGCTGCACTGGGCCCCGGTCCGGATGTGCCTGGGCCCCCTTTCCCTGGCGGGTTGTGGAACATGAGGGTGCCTACTGGGGTTAGCGGGGGAGCTGGTCTCAGGGAGGGGTCACTTGCCCCTCCCTTCCTTCCCTCCCCATCTCCAGCTGCCTCCCTCTTCCCGCTCCACCACAATCACCCACACATGCAGGGCCTTGGGGTGGGGGTGATTCACCAGGGTGCAGAGGAGGCATCCCCCCCCTCTGTCCCCTTCTGGCTGCCTCTACCTCAATTTTATCCCACAACTTAGACATTCACATTACTCACACTCTCATTACATATACATATAGGATCTTGGGGGTGGGCACGCTATATGGAATCCAAATCACCATCAGGGTGTACACCTCACCCCTGGCGTCGTTGCCCACCTCTCAATTTTAACTACACGTAGACATTGAGGGCTAGCAGGAGGGGCTATGCGCTTACCTGCTGCTCTCTGGCAGGTAGCTCCATGCCCTCCTGGGTTTTAAATGCACCTTAGAACAAACATACACCAACACTACATATGAGCGGGTGGAGGAAGGTTTGGAGTCTTCTCACACCCCCGTTCTCTGCGGCCTGTTGGAGCGGGGGGGGGGCCAGGAGGAGGAGGAGTTGGCCGTCCGACTGGGGTCTGGTATGTGGGGCCTCCCTGCCGCTGCGGAGTCGGGGCGGTCTGCTTCTCCCCACCTCAGGGAAAAAGGTAACACCACCTGGGTCTGGGTGCAATTTCCTCCTCCAGGGGCAAGGGTACCTAGACCCGGTTCTTAGAGTACGCTTGGGGAGTGTGATTGTGTGTACAGCGTCTCTTTATGTCGGTCTCCATGTTGGTTGAGTGTGGAGTAATTGTTTATGAGAGCATGAGGGTGGGAATGGATGTTTGTATCTGTGTGTGCCTGTATGTCTGTGTCTATATGTCAGGTTGGGTATCAGACGCCACCTCTCTGGGAACATCTCAGGCCCTCCAAGGTTTGGAGGCCTATCTCCCCCCACCACTTCCCCTGCCGGTGGCAGACGCCCTCAGACATCGGTGCGTTGGTGGTTCTTTGTGTCTGGGGATGGGCGCCCATGCACACACCGGCTCACTCCTTGGCGGCTGCTCATTGGGGCCTGGAGCCTGGGGCTCGCTCGGGCCACTTCGGAGGCGGGTGCCCTCGGCCTCGGCCTGGGGCTCGGTCACTCAGGCACAGCTGGCTGCCGGCGGAGCCCACGGGCGCGTCACTGCAACCCCCTGGCTTCTGCTCGCGCTGCTGCTGAGTGACGCCTCATCTGGGACTCTCCTCAGCTCTTTCGGGGATAGTGGCGCTGCTGCCCTCTGTTGGTCTTCCTTGGTCTCTTGTGTTCTGGGGGCCCCTGGATGTCTGGAGTTTCGATCTCCTCCATACCTGCTTCATGCCCTGGAGGATGGGGCAGTGGCCCCCCACACCCTCTAGCAGATCATTACATGAAGGAACCTTTTAAAAAAAACAAGCGCGTCCATGCTCTCAGGTGTACACATGGGTGATCACACACACAAACTACACCCTTTTTGGCTCCTACCTCAAAGCACACTGTGCGCTGTCGATCTTACGTGCTGCACAATAATGTTTAACATTTAGTATTTACTGCCATATTCCCATATATTGTTGTGATGTTGTTTATCCTATTACTCTCGTTTTCTTCTGCTTGTTTTCTTTTTTCTTTTTCAACAGGTGATCCAGGTGATCGATATATGTATTTTTTTGTCTGCTTGCTCTGTTGGTTTTTGTTTTTTGCCCTTTTTCCCCCGTCCCTCTTCTCAGCTGTTTTTCTTTCCCCGTTTCTTTCTCCCAGTAAAGTCTGTCCCGTATTCAGCAAATGAAAATAAAATAAACAATAAAAGGTGAATCAAATGGACCATTACGGCAAGGCTGGGATGGTCAGTTTGGTAAAGTAAATCCGTTGGGCATCTTTCTTTGCCTTTAGACAATAATTCTGATGGCAAAAGAGCCAAAAAAAAAAGAAGATGGTCCATGATTGGAGGGGGGGGAATTAATTGCCTTGTATTGGCATATTTTGGGAAATGATACCGCTATATGGGGATACTAAATGCTGCATAACAGTTTTCACCTAAATATGTCATTTTTGCTCTCTTTTACATTTCACATGTGCCTTTCTTTCAAGTTGACCCCAAAATGTGTTCTGTCAGGTGTCAAGAGCTACCTAGTTGATTAGAAATATAGTGTAATATAACATTCTGTAATATGTCCATTTTATCCATTACCTACATGTTTGTGCAATAGAAGTAAACATCTGTCATGCTACCCTTACCTGATTTTCACTCTGCTAAACTTGCTTTATGGGTACAAACAACAGGACCAAAAAAAAAAAAAAAAAAAAAAAAAGATTTAAAATATATAATTGAAGAATTTTCAGTTTTTGCTTTTCATCATGTCTATTTTACAAGCAATAATTTGATTATGTGAATGTTTACCTGGGTGTAAATACAGTAGGTGCAGTGAATGCTTATGCTTAGAGTCAACATACCGTTGAGTATGTTGACTCTAATCATTCAAAACAAAAAAAACCAAACAAAAAACAAAGAACAGCTGCACAGGTGGACACTGATGCTCATCTCATTCTAAACTAAAAATAAATTGTGTACTCATGCAATTCACAACAAACAAGAACCTGGTTTCTAAAGCTCAGTGTGTGCACTGAATCATACAACCTCAAAAAAAAAAAAAATTAAAGTAAAATAAAAACCCACGCACAAACGCAGAAAGGAAAACTCATAGCACTAATGGATTTTTGCAGTCAACTTTTTTTTTTTTTTTTTTTTGAAATGAAAACTTCGTTCTATTTCTGATTTATAATGTGTCATGTGAAAAACATTGTATTTGGAAAAAAACAAAAAACAAAAACAAAAACCAACAACAACAAAGGAATCGTATGAAATACATAACATGTTACATTTCCACCTCTTAGTGTCTTTGTGTCCATTTCCTCGTGTAAGGAGAGCCGATGCAGCTGTGCTAGCCTCCTGGGTAGTAAAACTAACATTTTTCAAGTCTCAGTTTCAGGCAATTCCAGGTCACTTCAATACAAAGGTCAAAATTGAGGCTTGGCGTCAGAGTTCAACAATTACAGATCTCCCCCGTCCTCATCATTTTGGTCTCCATAAACCACACTTGTATTAATTAATTAATCAAGGTCAAGTGAAGTTGGAATGAAGTCATTTAAAACACCGGCCTGCTCATAACATACCACGTATTTGCAAACATTGAACATTTCAACATTTTCAAATTCTGAGATCATAGAACAGTTCAAAATCAATAACTTTATCAAATGTTTTAAACTGATATCAGGAAGATACTTTAGGTCCAGTTTCAGCAAAGCAGTCCAGTTAGCAGCTGTGTACAACAACAGATTGATTTCAAAAGAGGAGGAGGGAGCGCACCTCCGTGGATTATATCGGCTTGTACAGAAGAGTGGTCACGTACTTTTTCTTGTATCGGTGTGTTGCACTGAGAACCATCACCCCATCCTTTAAAAACAAACAGAAAGCAACCCACAATCACATGATGGCATGACATTTTGACACAGCACCGTAAGAACTGACAATCAAAATCTGAACTACAACATTAACAATTTGGGGGGCAAAAAAAAAAGTCTATTCAAGTTGTTACCTTGATGGAGAGGGCATACAGATGATTTAGCATCACATGGTTAGGCTCTGGAAGCAGTGTCGGGTCGCACTGTGGAAAATTCACAGCAGGATGAAGCAAACAAAATTAAACATATGCATATAAATAATTATATAATTAAATGTATATAACAGCTTCAAGCCTGGACTTACAGAAATTCCAGTGTCCTTGTTGAGCAGCACTTGCAGCAGGTGGGGAGGTAAGAAAGGAGGATGTTTGAGCTTGTCATCTGGCTTGGTTACATATGCGTCCTGTAGGTAGGGGCCAGGAGGAGAACTGGACAAGTCTGGGAAAGTGATCAAATGTAAAAATAAATAAATAATTTTGCCTTAATAAAGCCTTACAGAGAGATACGGCAGAGAGAATTATTCAAGGACCCTTTGTAAACAAATGCCAGTGAAAAAAAACCCAATATGCAATATTGAAATAAAAACCAGACTCCTCAAAAGTGTTGCAGCTGCAGTCTGCATATTTTTGGACACTGACACTACTTAAGTTATTTTACCTGTTTCAGCGCATGTAGACCATTATTTTCTGGGACAAGCGATTCAAAGGCTTTTCCATCAATAATCTTTATTAATCAGGCAGCTATAAAGTTTGGACTCTATTCCAATTATTCATCCACAGTCAGCAGCCACATTATTAGGTTAAAAACTGCTAGTACCCCTGTTGCCTTCATAATTGCTGTAATTCTTTGCTGCATAGACTCAACAAGGTACCGAAACATTCCTCAGATTTTGGTCCACATTGATATGACATCATCACAGTTGCTGTAGATTTGACAGTTGCACACCCATGATATGAATTCTTGTGTTGCACCACATCCCAAAGTGCTCTTTGGATTGACAATGGCCATTTGAGAGCAGTGAACCAACTCTCATATTAAAAAACAAAACAACAAAAACCAGTTTGAGATAATCTGAGTCATCTCAAACAGCAGCAATATTCAGGGTAGACTGTGGTGTTGCTCACTTTATTACACCATCAGCAGCCTGTACTGATACAAGGATTATGTTGTTTACATAATGGGGAGCCCACAGAAATTAGCTTCAGTTTCCTGTTCTTAGCTCGGTGTGGTCTTCTGCTGCTGTAGTCCATCTGCTTCAAGGTTCGATGTGTTGTGTGTTCAGAGATGTTCTGCTGTATACCTTAATTGTAACGAGGTGTTCGTGAGTTTCTAGTGTCTTCCTGTCAGCTTCAAGGAGTCTGGCCATTGTTCTCTGACTTGACATCAATGAGGCATTTTCTCCCAGAGAAAAGCCACTCGCTGGATATTTTCCCCCCCCTCCTCTCCTCCTTTAGCTAGAGACGCTAGAGGTGGTTTTGTGGGGAAAAAATCCCAGCAGATCAGCCATTTCTAAAATAGTCAGACCAGTGTGTGGCAAACCACCATGCCAAAGTCACGTAAAATCACTTTTATTCTCCATTCTGCATTTTTGTTTGAACCTCAGCTTCATGCCTAAATGTACCATGTTGTTACCATGTGATTGATATTTGTGTTAACAACAAGCTGAATGGGTGTACCTAACAAACTGGCTGGTAAGGGTACTATCATCAAAGCAATAATCAGCCAAATATCCAAAATTGTCAGCATACAAAGAAATATGGCCTAAGTCTGAACATGCTTTGGAGTTACAGAACCACCTCAAAGTTTTAGAGTTACAAATAAACAAGTTTCAGTACCTGAGATGTCAGCTGACTCCTGAGAGTCAATCCTGAGGGCATCAAAGACTTCAAAGTCTGTTCTTTTCACCTGTATGACATTATTGACTGTTCCAGTTTTAGACGTTACCACGGCCTGGGTGAGAGCATAAAAAATTATAAATCTTTAAAAAGGTAATGTAATGATACATACTTCCAAGTGTAAACCACTAATAAGAGTAAACTAGTGACACTTTTTACCTCCAAAATGTAAAACCTCCACTCACCCCAGCCGGATCCAAGATCCACTGACCATCCACACAAAACTTGTATTGGTGCTCTCCCTCAGGCAAGTCCACAATGGCCACGAAGTTATTCCGACTGGGTTTGAGAAACAACCGCTTGTTACTTTTTAATAAGTTTAAATAGTGAAGCATCTCTGAGGCTGCTTTCCCCTGACTCAAACTACCTTTTGTTGAGTGGGATCTTGGTAGACCAGTTGTTAAAAGAGCCAGACACAAAGACGTCTTTGGCTGCACCCGCCCACCTGAACACAGTCGGTCTGGCCTGTGCTAGATTTTTAGCGTCGCTGACCAGGTCCTGCTGCCAGGCCAAAAACTCCTGTAATTCCTGTGGAGACTGAGAAGCATGATATCACTGCATTACTGCCATGTTAGCAAGAGCACCTGCAGTCTTTAACCAGACTGAATGGCAAACTTAGAAAAACACTAAAGGACACAGAAAAGTGCTTTTTGTATGTGTAACCTCTTAAACATATCTTTAGCTTATGATATGTTCTTTGATGTTACCCTCCAATCAGATACAAAAAGTAAAGACAATTTACCTTTATCAGGAATTTGAGATAGGTCAGATAAATCAAACTGCTGGACAAATCTTTGTTTTAACATTTGACTTATGTACACATCACTAACAGAATATATAGCCTTCCTTGCATCCATTACACACAGTTTGCACATCCTGAACAGACCATATTTTACTGCTTTGACACATTACTGACACTTTGCACCAACTATTTTACAAGACACTAAGCTCTTTGGATTTATCTCCCTCCTCCAACATGTTGCCTCAGCATTAATTAAACTGGTTATCCTGCCTCTTGTTTTCCATTACACTGCACTCTGATCAGCCGTAAAAATAAAACCTTCTGGTTAATAATTCTAGTGTAGGCCCCTCTTTTACTGCCAATATCTGCAAAAATAAAAAATAAAATCCATGTGAATGCCAAGACCCAGTGTTTCCTAGGAGAACTTGGCATTGCAATCAGGTGATCAGTGTTATTCACATCACCTGTTAGTGGTTGTATTGTGGTGGCTAATCAGTGTAACTGTGCACTGCACAAAGATGGCACCATTTTGGGTACCAGACTGCTTAAAGGCTTTATGGTTGGCTGTTTAATACTTGACATTTGTATTCCAAATCATTTTTCAAAAAAAACTGCAAAGAATCTTTGTTTTATAGGGAAAATAAAAACGATCCAAACCATAAAAGGTTTAAGAATGATGTTTATGATCTGAATATTTACCATTTCATACATATCAGTGTAAAAACCATATATAAAAGAGGATTTGATTCAATTTTATTTATATAGCGTCAATTCACAACAACAGTTACCTGTTACAAGGTGCTTTATATCATCACGTAAGGACCATACAATAGAGAGAATATCCCAGCAATCACACAGTCCTGCTCTGAGCAAGCACGTGGTGACATAACTCCCTTTTAACAGGAAGAAACCTCAACCAGAAGAACCAGGCTCAGGGACTGGCCGCCAATCACGGCGACCAGTTCTGGTTGAGGGGAAATTGATTAATAGTACAATAATTGGTACCAACTCATTTAACAACAAATTTACGTGCAAAAACCTGCATGGCACTTGCTATCCAGTGCAATGGGACAGAGCAGAAAGCTTTATTTAAGAGTTCCTGGTGTAAACTTGCTCTAATACCTTTTGATCTTCTCTCTGGAAAAGGTCTGCATCATCTGCGCTGTCCATCATGATGTTAGAACGAGCCTCCTTCCCTCCATGATGTCCCTCTCTGTATGACCTCTCACCATGACTTCCACTGGATCGGTCACTGCTGCTGTTCCCCATCCTGATGCTTCAAACACTGCAAGAGAAAACACATTAAGTCAGCAGAGTATACCGGGAGCCCCGCAGTTGTCCCTACAATGACCACCAGGGGCCCTTAGCGATACAATTCACATATCCACTAATAACAACAGCAGCAGCAATGATTGCTGGACTCTAGCCAGCTAACAACTACAACTAACCCACCAAAAAACCTCCCAGTGGCGCCTCGGCTTGCTGCAGGCAAGATGAGCACCTTGGTCGGGGTGTTTTTATTCTTGTGTCCTTATCGTGGCTTTTTCCGTCTCCTGAAAGTTTTCCTCTGCCTGAAAACACCAGAGCTGAGCGGCGTCCTCCGTCCCCGCGGACTAACACAAAACAGCAGTCAAGTTTTCTCCAGGGCTTTCTTTCCTTCGTTTTTTACCTTCCGCTGCCCTTATTTTAGTTTTATTCCGTCTTAGTCAGCCGTACTCTGATGACTTTCGCCGTTTAGCAGAAACTTCAGCGTCTGGCGTTGAAGGCCTGCTGAAAACACACCTCTTCCGCCTCCTGTGCTCGTTTTCAAAGACGGTTTAACTGTTTGCTGCCCTGTCGTCACTGACCCGACCTTTTCGTTTACTGCGGCGGACTCATTAAACCTCTTTTTATAGGTCGTGTCCCGCCACGGGCGCGTTGAAAACAAGCTAATAACTCAAATACTCAGCTGCAGGTCTAAACGTGAAGCTAGCTTTAGGTTTCTAATATGAAATCATTGACATGCCCAAAGAAAAGGAGACATGGACGTTATCATATAGTCACAGTTTTTAAGGTTTTAAAGGTTTTCGAATGCATTTAGAAGAAAATGCACAACATAGTGTATGTATTCAAACTTTGAATCTTTTGGACTCAAACTATATGTGCCTATTTCCTCTTTTCTGCATGTTTTATTGTCAGTTCAATTTTATTTATATAGTGCCAAACAGTCACCTCAAGTTGCTTTATATCAGAAATTAATACGGAGAAATCCAAAACCATAAAAAAAACTCTATTAGCAAGCACTTGGTGACAGTGGGGAGGAAAAAACGCTTTAATCAGGAAGGAACCTCCAGCAGGGAGGGGCAGAGATCTGCCATGGCCGGTTGAGGGGAACGGGACGAAAACAGGACAAAAGACACACTGTGGGAGAGATTAATAATAAATAGTGATTAGTTGCAGAGCCTATAAACACAGAGCTTGAAAAGAAATGAGCGAAGATTAAATACTCAGTACATCATGGGAAGCCCCCGAGCAGCCTTGTGCAATTGCAATGTAACTAAGAGAGGGTTCAGAGTCACCTGATCCAGTCCTAACTCTAAACTTTATCAAAAAGTAAAGTTTTAAGCCAATCTTAAAAGTAGAGAGGGTGTTTGTCTCCTGAACCCAAAGTGGGAGCTGGTTCCACAGAACAGGCTGGAAACTGAAGGCTCTGCCTCCCAGTCTACTTTTAAATACCCATAGGAGCCACAGGTAAGCCCACAGTCTTAGGACAAACTGTTCTTTTGGAGTGATACAGTATTATGAGGTCTTTAAGCGAAGATGGGTTCTAATTATTTAATACCTTATATGTGGCGAAAAGGATTTAAAATTTAATTCTGGATTTAGTTGTAAATAGAGTCAAATTTTGTTAATTTGCATGGTTATAACTGCTAACAGCCTGCCAGGGACTGGAGATTAAAATTATTTATATGGCTAAATATGGAATTTTTAAATGATGGATCTAAGTGCTCATGTTAATTAATGTGCATTATCCCTGCTAAATAAAATAGTTATCGCCTTTTCTTTACTGACCTACTGCAAGTTTTTCTGTGTTACGATCACAGATCCATAGATTTCTGCAGCTCAGCACTCACATCTGATTCCTCTGAGACATTCTCACACCTCTCCGGTTTCATGTAATCCATATATCCGGGTGTTACTGTATGCACTCAAAATAAAAACAAAACAGAGTCATCAGTATTTAATAAAATCCATCTCTTTTTTTCTGTCTGGATTAGCAGAGAGAGAGCTACTGTACATGTAAATACAATCACACTGTTTGACAGAATGCATTTTAACGTGTATCAGCTTGTTCCAGCTCCCTGAATCAATATGATGTCCCGTTTTTAATGCTATTCCAAAAAATGAATATTTGATAGATGTTTTGAAAAGAATCCAAATGTAGCATAATAAATTTAAACATCCTACCATTTTATTTGAAATAAAATTCAGTGGGTCACAATGTTACAGTTTTAAGATTCAAAAAGAAAATCTTAAACAAAAAGCATTAACATTAGCAGTCGTTTCCACAGTGGTCATTTTTATTTTAGACTGTGTTGGAGAAAAAAAATCAGCAGCTTATTGTATTTCCACGGATATTCTCTATAAAATTTCAGTGCTTCATGTGCAAACAGATTACTTTCCAGTGTTGCAGCATTGGAAACTTGGTCCAAAGCACAAAAATCAAAATAATTCAAAAGATTTTAGCTATGGTTCATTTTCACCAACCAAGGTTTACAACCAGAGATGTAGTTCCTTCTTTTCTCTCTTGGGGATTTATATGGATTTGGAAAAGGGACTTCAAAGGGAAAACCAAGTCGAGATGACCTCCTTCTTCCACTGCTGTACAGAGTTTATGATCAGCCAAGAGGCATGGCACTCATGTTTTATGAGGTTCTGCCAATGGAAAATGCCAAAATCAGAGGTTAACATGGTTCACAATCAAAACCTCTTCATTAAGATACTTCTGGGTTCACGGCAATGTGCCAGCAGATTCACTGCTATAAGCTGGTGATTAGACTTTTCTTTTCTTTTTAATTAGCACAGTGATTAAACTGTAAAAATTGCATGCTGTATTTTTAGCCCTGTAATAGCGTTAATGTAACCTCTCAGATTACAACTACTCATACACGTAGTCAACAGCTTGCAGCAGGTGTCAAAGAAGGTGAAATGAGGCCAAAAGGCAAAGTAGACTGAGTATTGTGAAATCAACCTACTATAGTGTGGCAATATTGTTGCCAGATCATAATCATAGTATTGATTGTAAGGAGATCAAATGAGTTGAGTCCCTGTTTGAAATATAGATTTTGGTATTGGTTTAAGCTATGCCATCTGCACTTCTAAACTCGTTTTTATTCTGCATGACAGGAAATATGAATATTGTGTAATTTCCATTTTGTTTAACTGGCCATTTTTTTGAACAAAACGTTTAATGTTATATTTTTAAGCTCACATCATGTACAGTAAGATTGCAAACACAAGTTAACAATTATCAGTGGCTTCTTCAAACAATAAGATGTTTTCTGTTGATGTTATCAAGCAGATGTTGTCTGTTATCTGATAGCAGTTCATAATTTAGCCCTTTAGTTAAGAAAAAAAAAACCCTGGTCATTGATAGTACAGGAAAGGCTCCTTTTTTACCTTACATTCACATAGCCTATGAAAATGTAGTTACAATATCATTTACATAATAACTTCAGTCAGGATGTATGGTACATTAAAATTAGGTCCACCAGATCTTTTAAAAACCTCCAAAGCTGCTGATGACAGAAGCCAAACAGAGCTCCTTTCCACCACATGGTGCTCATCTCTCCATAACAGTTTCACCTTTTCGCCTCTTCCATCTCCTCTTTTCCCTCAAGAGGTCACACCTCATGCTGTAATGGAAAAAAAACAGATTGCTGAAATGTCTCGCTCTTTCTTTTTTAAACATCTCTTATATCTGGTGCATTCATACCGTGGTAAAGTGTATAATGATGTACGCAGTGATGATGACAGCACCGATGACAAACGAGGCGATCCCCAAGTGGAGAGCTTTCCGACCCAGCCGTCTGGAGCCATCATAGTCCTCGTGGGTATAGCTCTTCTGGGCCTTTGGGACAATTACGGACATTATCGTACATGCTCACACTGTGTGTGTAATGTTTTGTGGGCAAACATGTGCTGTGAGGAAAAGACTAGTTCCACTTTCCCAATAATAATAATCCTTATAGTGACACACAGCCTCGCCACGTGGCTTTCATGGGAATCTGCACCGAACATTTAGGAAATGATTATTAACTCCCTTCGTGCGTTACATCTGCACCTGCCTTTCATGTTGTCTCTAATTCATATTTGTATTGTAGCCAATGTCCTAAGCAGTGGTAACCACACGTTGCTAAGCCTGCATGCCTCATCTTATTACTCACGGCTACAGCAATGCAGCAGCTGCTGTTGGCACTCACGCCGTCTCATCTGACAACTCAAAGACTTGACATCAGTCTAAATGCATCTTTGCTATCTAATTCTTCAACTTTGTGCCACCCTGGCTGGTAATGGATGTTCTTTCCTGAGCTTTATCCACATCCTCGTCTGATAGCATCGTTGTATGGAGCATTACTGTAAGCGGTCCAGGGTGTGGTTGGGTGCTTGGAAAGACCATAAACAGGAGGTATATTTCATCTTAGCAAACATCAGCGGCAGCGTTAATGTTAGGCCACTCAGAAAAGTTAAGAGGGTTGGAATAACTTTACACAGTAAAGATGCAAATTTCTCACTTGACTTATGTTTACTCCATATTTAACAACTATTACCATCACCCCACATGGTCTGTAGAGTTTTTCCCAGCAGTGGCACTTTTCCCTCTAAAATATGCATTTATGCAGGATAACATATGCTTTGATTTTTTACATTTATTTGTTTTTTGGGGGGGTTTTTTGGACTGCCAGCAAACCTCTTAAAAACATTACACATTCTAACCCACAGCTATTAATTAAACTAAAAAAAAGACAGGATTCAGAAACTTCACATTTCCAGCTTTGAGCAACTTACCAGGACAGAGAAAACCAGCGCCACAATATTGATGGGCCACGCAGGACAGAAACAGGTGAACATGGTGAGCCAGAGGTAGCTCCTCATAGGGGGAATCTCCCGAGCCTCCTCGTTCTTCACAAACTCAGAGCTCCCATCCAGCGAGGGCTTGGTGTTCATGACTGGCTTCAACGCCCGCCGAGACAGTAGAAAGCAGAGAGGCGAAACAACAGCACTGAGACACTGGGAGACACTGGGAGACTGGAGGTGGAAGCAGGGGAGGGGAGGCAGTGGAGCAGTGATGATGGAAGATAGAAATCAGCCAGCAGAGATTATGAGAGAGATGCAGAGGAAGAGAGGCAAGAAGCCTGAGCAGATACATTTATAATGCTTTACTTCAGACTTGTAATCATGCATTTTTTTTGTAATAAATTATTTATTATCACCTATATAAAAGGGGGAAGTGAAAAAAGGAAGGAAAGGTACCATTAGCTTTGTCTCAAAAGTGACAGAGCAAAATAAGACACCAAAAAGTCCACCCTACACGTTTTCCTCCAACCTCATGTACCCCCATACTCAGAACCCAGATGGTATACGTTAATGTGGTCGGAGAGAGACAGAGAGTATATCAAAAAAGGAATACATAATGGATACATAAATAAAACATTAATTTTTAATAAACACATTAAAACTACGCATGCCTCTGTGCTCCATCCCCTACTGCTCATGTATCATGTGGTCATTACAGGCATGAACTAAAAAAGCTCAAGCACAAAAAGGAAAACAGACTTAAAACAATACATACATATTTCAAGTAATTTATCTAGTAGCCTATTACATTCATAGCAATGTGTTACCTGTAATTTATTATTATTGATGGCAATGAAATGCACATTTAAAGCAATAATAAATATAGCACTGTGCAAAAGCCTTGAGCCAGCCCTCATTTTAAGGTGATCTTGTGAGTTATTTTCCCAGGTTTTCTCAAGGTTTATTTGGACATTGGCTACTTTTTCACTCTTTTTCAGTCTAGTCCTTGTACCTGACCATTGTAGAAGGAATGTTTTTCTTTTGCAAGCCACTTACCACCGACCCCATCAATCATTCAAGCACAGAAAAGGCACCTATCTCAAGGGATGAACCAGTGTTGTTTCTACACGAACAGCTTCTTTGTTACTAGACACCAGGTCACAAAAACGCGTAATTTTTTTAGTCAAGTGTATGAAAAATGCCAAATACAACACAGTTTGAGTTATAAAATAGTATTTTCACCACCAAGGTGACTCCCAAAACGATTGGGTACATCTCAGCATGGTGTGCAGTGTGTCCTTAAAAAATTCAGAGGAAAGTGGTTAAGTGAAGGATAAAATTCTTGTCAGTGATGGATTATCCTCCTCAGAGCCTGGACCTCAACGTTATTGAAGCAGCGTGGGATTATCTTGACAGAGAACAGAACAAAAGGCAGAAGAGCTTTGAATGTCCTCCAAGAAGCCTGGACAACTATTCCTGAAGACTACTTCAAGAAATTAGAAGACATCTGCCTCAGATAGTTTAGACTGTGTTGAAGAATAAAGGTAGTCATACCAAATATTCGTTTTCAAGCTTATTGGGATCCTACAAACTCCATTTATGTACTTTTGTTTTTGCACATTTCAATACATCAATGAATCTATTTCTTATATTCCAATAACATATAAAGAAATGTTGGGTGGCTCAAGACTTTTGCACAGTGCTGTTTTTATGTAGTGCATTCTACAAATGAATTTTGTGCAAATTTAAAGCAATGTGGAGTAAAGCTGGTTCTCCTTTAGAGCATATAATAGTAAACAAACTTATAGTTTGTAATAGTAGTTTTAAATTAAAAAAAAAAACAAAAAACAAGTCCGTGTAGGAAATCAAGAAAAACTCAAACAGGACTCAAAAAAGTGGAATGTTTTAAAATAATTTATTAGGAATAAAAGTTAAAAAGTTTTGCTTTCCTCCAAAGGAATAAACATGAGAAAAATGAAAATCAGAAAATGTTACAGTGTTGACAAGATTGTTATAATGCAGTGAAATCAGCATCAGAGTTTGAAATATCGTGGTAGCCCGCAGCAGACAGAGCGAGTGTATCAAAATGTTTAAAAACCTGGTATTTTGTAGATGGGGAGTGCTTTTTTATTTTATCGTGACCGGCCAGTGCAAAATCCTAGTAGCTCTGAAAATAAGTGTTTTGGTCTAAAAAACAAACAAACAAAAAAAAACACAAACAAAAAAAGCAGTCACATTGCTACAGTCTGTGACCTCCAGTGGATATGCAGCGATGGATGGCTGTGGGGTGGGTATGACAGGTAAACAAGAGTTAATAAGACCCCACCTTTCTAAAAGGTTCAACCACCCACACTTTTATATCAATGTTAATGTAATAATAATAATAATAATTAAAAAAAGGGTCAGATTAAAATTTCACATTTGCAGCAGAGGTACCCCCCCCCCCAAAAAAAACAAAACAAAACAAAACAAAACAAAACAAAACGTGGCACATTGGAAACCAATGTGAATAAGACCAAATGACACGCAAACATCAACTCATCTTGCAGAGGAAATCAGTCAGAACGCAAACTGTGCACGACTGCTCCATTGTAACAGTCCTTCATTTGCCTTCACAATCATCACGTATTTAAAAATCACAGTTAAAACAACAATATGATAAAGTAAGAAGTCGTGTTTTTCCTCTCCCGACAGGAGCGCTTCCACACCCTTCGTCTCCAAACAGTAGCAAGTGTCGCTCAGTACGCAGCCCCTCGCCCGCTCAACTCAAAGTAAAACTCTGAGGCAGCTCCTCAATGTCGTAAGACTCACGTGACGCATCATTTATAAACGCCTGGAGAGAAATACAGTAACAGACAGACAAACTGAAATGTTCTCGACCTTCATGTGAAACTATCAGTCAAGATTGATAAAAGAGATCGTACCATTTCTCCAAAACGCCCCCGCCTCCCTGACGCAAATTTTGCAGAACCCTCTCACCTGCTAACCAGCCGTATTTACAAAATTTTACAAAATTGTACACCTCATGAAGGCTATTACGTAACAGTGACTAATGACCTTTGTCGTCTGACCATTATTAGTAACGAGTCATTGTTAAAAAAAAAAAAAAAAACCTACCAAGATATACACTTTGTGACACATTTGAGAAAAAGTATTAATCCCCAATGTTAAAATTCAGTATGAACTAGTGACAAATATACAGCTTTCCAGTACATTTTACATCTCCTGACCTTCAAACAGCCATCACCTGGAGATTAAACTCCTCCCATCTCAGAGAGATCAGATTAAAGAGGTCAAAGAAACCAATGAATCACAGCCAAAACAGATCATGAAATAACACAGCCATCACAAAAACATATCAGAGGAAAAAAACAAAGAAATACAGCATCTGAATGTGTTGCTATTACATGTAGTGATAAACGTTTTTGCTCCTTTTGAGAAGGTTTTTTTTTCTTTTAAGTCCCCCCCCCCCCCCAAAAAAAAAAATAAAATAAAATTGTGGTGGAGTTTAGTGTGGTGTCAGTAGGGTCAACTGGATGTAGCTGACACCAGGGCGGGTTGGCTACAGGTTAGGCCACCCCAGCCGGAGACGTGGACTGGACAGAGACAGGCCAGATCAGCTCCAAAGCAGCTTCAACTCCTTCCAGCTCTCAGTCTACAGCTCTGCACTGACACACAAACCGGCAGGATTACTCACAGGTTAGGCAGCATGAAGCACTCGTATGTGTTACACTTAAAGGATGACAGCTAGCAGGAGGACTGACTCACACTCTCAGTGATAGCCGTTAGTGAAGGCCGTGGCAATCAAAGGGCCCTGTGGGAGCAAGCATGCAAGGTCAGTATGATTTCATATAGCCCAAGAGCTACGCTGACTACTTTTGCCGTCTTGGCTAAAGGTGATAATAACTGGAGTTGGAAATCTACACACACCAAAATAAGCTGTTAAATGAGGGCCAGATTTATTTTTTTTAAAACACCAAACTGTAGTGTTGCTGAATCTGCTTCTAATGTTTATTTTTGTGATATTCACTAAACATGTTCATTTAATCACTCAACATTTTAAGAAAAGCACTTATTCGCATTCTTGTAGTGGCACATAAGATCAATACCACTCCTGCATCTGTCCATTCAACAGGAAGCAATTCCCACAGTTAGCTTAGCACAAAGGCTAAACCAGAAACCACCATTGCTAACCAGCATGTCTAAACTATTTTTGATTGCTTCAATGAAAACGGTTTAAAAAACCCTTCTGTATAAAAAGAATAACATTTTTAATGCTGTTTAGAGGTTCCAGTCTCAAGCTAAGCTAGCATGGTGATATATACAGCCGTATAGACTGTATACAAAAGACGGAAGCAGCATCCATGATGTCACTCAAAAAGTGACACTTAGTACCAAGTACCACTTTTAAGCCTCAAGATGAACCTTTTAGCCATGACAGTCTTAGATTTGGGTAAAAGGTTGTCAATCATAAATCATTAGTTAAGGAGTGGAGCCTGCTTTACACTCGTTTCCAACCCTGATCATAATTCACTAAATTAACTTACAGGAAAAGCAAAATGTAGAATAAAGTGACACAGGAGTCATGCCCTGCTTGCTTTTACTGGGAATGTGGATTTAAGGCACTTGCACATTCAGTAGAGCAGGGCCAATATTGGATTTTTAAGACCGTTATCAAGATGTTATTTTTGTGGTGGACTTCTTGCTGTGTGGCAACAGTGCTAACTGCTAACCACTGCGTCACTTATATCAGGATGTAGATACCATTTTTTGGATACACAAAACCCAAACAGATTAACTTAGCATTTGTTATGCACCCTGACCGACTCTTCTTGGATCAGCTGGTTGTTGTATTTGTGGGGTCCCAAAAGCGTATTACATAAAGGGAATTTGCATTTCTCTCTGGTGGCCAGACTATGCAACCACACAACTCATTTATCAGCCATTATAAATGCAGATGCAGATAAATTAGCAAATAGCTAATATTGGCCAACAATACTGGCCTGCAGATAAATCAAGTCAGATGAACCGGTTTTTAGAGACGGATGCTATGCCCATCTTCTATATACAGTCTCTGTATTTAATGGACAGACAAGAGTGTGATATTGACGTTTTACATAATATCTCAGCCTAAATTAATATGATAATTAAAATATTAGAAGACAAACAGTAGGATAATGCAGTGATGTACCAGTGTTAAGTAAGCGTTGCAGATGCTGCCTGCCTTCACCGGGAAATTAGCTTGTATGTCAGTTTTTTTTAAATTAGGACCAACACACTTGTTACAGCTTTAGTGATACTAAGGGTCAGACACGACTCAAATCAAAAACTGGAACACATAATTAATGGCAACAGTAACTTACCCCCAGACTATGGCTGAATCCAGTGCTTGGTGCAGGGCTGGCAGCGCTGAGGTAACTGCTGACGGCCGATTCCTGACTGGCTGTTCCATAAAGGTCTGCCATCGGACCTGGGCTGCTTGTACCTAAAAATCCAGCAGAACGAGACGGGGTGGAGCCTGAAAGTAAAAAATAATGACGTCACAATAACGGAGACATCAACCTGTCTAAACTATCATTTTAGTGCCAAGGTTAAGCGAGCAGAGGTTAGATTAATGAAGAGGACTTAACACAGATTAAAATGTAAATCTTCTAACCTACAGGGAGAGAAAGTAATTTCTCTGTCTCACACTGAATGAGAAAAATCTCATTTTTAGACACACTAGCAGCACGGTTCATTGATTAGCATTAACAATCAGGTGATTCACCACTTATGCCCACACTGACACTTGCAGTTTTGACTAAAACTTGATAATAATTTGATTGCTGATATTTTTTAAATTGACGATAAGTGCAGCTGAGGAGGGTGAGAATAGTATTTTGACCAGATGATGGATGTTGTGTTTACTGTCATTTGGTACCTCTGACTACTGCCGCTGCTGCCGCCGCCGCCATTGGTCCATATGCTGTGAGAGGAATGGCTAACAAGGCAGAGAAGAAAAGATTAAGTTAAAACATATGATAGAGCAAATGTTAGATGTAAAAGGAAGCTAACAACTTTCAATAAAGAACTGCAGATTCTAGGATCATTTAACTTAAAGCAGGGTCCATTGAGGTCACCAGAAGAGCCCTTTAAACCAAACACCTACTCCTTCCCCCACTACTGTCAGCAATCAGCCTACAGCTAGAAACCAAGGAGGACCGACAAACACAAACATGCAAACCAAAGAGTGATCATGTGTTGGTGCTATTGTGGGCGTGTAGCAGACTGACAACGTGCTGCTTGTAAAGTCCAGAGGAGGGACTGACTGACCTGTGAGCTCAGGGGGGTGGGGTGAAGTCAGAAGGGGAGTCCTCTCTAAGTGGAACTCTAAAACAGAAACATCAGAGTGCTGTTGAGACACACCACCACTGCCAGCAAGGACAACACACACATATACACGCACACACGAAGCCAAGGGGAGGGGCAAATCACAGGTGAGAGGAAGTACACGCACAGGGCAGGTAAATGCAAACAGGAATTAAAGGACGGAAAGATGTTTTACAGTCTAAGAAGTGGAGTTAAATGATACACAGTAATCCTGCTGAGACAGCAAAACAATAGAGCAAGAGTTACAGTTTGGTCGTCCAGGCGGATCATTTCAAATCATTCAGAAGAAAGCGTCGCATTTTCTTTTACTGGAATCGTTTCCGCATCACTAAAGTTCAATGTCATGCTAGCATGCACGCGCACACACTCAAGCAAAGCAGATGCAATTCCACTCCTTGATATTTACAAGCAGCCATTTAAACTCACTGTGTTTTATATGCTTCCATGGAAACATGTTTGTATTTGTGACAGTGTGTCTACTGGCTGTTCAACATGACACTACTCCAGCTACTGACTTCATTCAGTTGACTCACTGACACAACACTCCACCTCATTATTCAATACCTCCTATGGAACGTGCGATTTCACACAAACTGGGACCTTTGTGTGAAATTCCCCCCAGCAGAAGGCTGCTGGGAGCAAACTGTGCAAATCAGTTTGGATTATTTACCTGATGTGTCCATTATTTGTTTTATTAAACATGACCCTGAGCCACAGTCTTAAAAAGAGCCGTTTAGTGGGCACCAGGCACTTCCAAAGGATGAAAATCGACTAAAGATGGCTGTATCTTTATTCCCAGAAATAGGATTTACAAAAAAAAAAAAAAAAAAGTCCTGAGGGTATAAGGAGCATAAAGTGTATTGCGATTACCAGGAAACTGGTAGGTGTATCCAGGAGTGATGCCAGCATAGCTCCGACTGGTGTAGGTGGCAGTCTGAAAGCCTGGATAACCTGTGGGAAGAAAACTGGCGTTAATATGCGAACTTAGGTGTACATGGGATGTATCCCGAGTGAGGACAATTGTGTGGTGAAATGTGGTGAAATACTGAACACGAAATAGATAAACAGGAATGTATGCGTGTGTGTTGTTTTGCTGCCCCCTAACAGTGAAGCTTTGTACAATCTGTGACATGCAGGTGTGTGATATCCTACACCTGTGATCTGGATTTCCTCGCAAGGACGGGACTGGGCGGATTTCTGTCATTGTCTTCACTTACACTCTCAGCGGTGCTCATTACTCAGGGAATTTCTTTGTAATGCAACCTGACACCTGAAGAACCCACCTCAGGAGAACATTCAGGGGAATAACAATAATGTTATCCAGCATTAGCGCAACAGGATAACAAAAGTAAACTTTTTTTTTTAACCCCCACCTCAAAGAAAGAATTTGCCACTAAATCCTTTCTATGCACTGGATAATTAAAGAACTGAAACTGAAGAAAGTAGTTCTCAGATTGAACAGCAGGTGGTAGCACCAGCATGGTTGTCAGTACAAGGGTAAAGGGTGTATTGTACAGGATAATGTTCACAGTAATGGAGGTTTGAGACCTTTTTTAAAAAAAAGAAAAAGAAAAAAAAGGGCCATTTCACTCATTTTACAACCCAAGGATCGACTGGAAAAACCACTGGAAATATTGTCTTTAGCTGTGTGAGGATCCTCCCCAGCTGGTGAAGTTACAGGGATGTTGGCTTTAGTTCCAGTCCACAAAAACGTGACTACAGGTGCTACAAATCGGAGGAAACAGTGATTAAAAGGTGCTATTTGGTGGCATAAATGTAAGTGTATTTCAGCCACGTTACTGCTCTCCTTTACTGTATCCCTCGTGAGTTTCTAAACTGTACAGAAGTGTGGTATTCAAGCTTTAATATGTAAAGTTAACACATGTATTAAAGTGCCCAACAGGTCACAGCTTTAATGAGCAGCTTGGGGGAGAATTATAAGCCGAGGCGAGCAGCCGGCTGCAGTGGTCAGCCTTCTCCCCGCGAGGCGCCGCGTGACCTTTGAGGAAGCTGGGCCTTTAATGCTGGAGCAGTTACCGTTGGGTTCATGTGTGCCGCCACATCCTTCCTGTCCTGATCGATACCAACTTACCCAGCATACCGATGCCCAGCATGAAGGCGTCCATCCCATACGGCATCACCCGAGAGCGCCCCCTGGCCGAGCCGGTGGGGGACATCACCTCCTTGGGCTGCGCTTTCTTGCACTCCACCTGTTTTCCAGAAGAGAGGAGAATAATCACACCTTAGTTTCTATGTGTCGTGCTGATGCAAGAGTGGCAAATGTGGCCCTCGTACCATTTTGTTGTTGATCTCGTGGAAGTGGATCTCGCACACTTTCTCCACCACGTCTTCATTCTCAAATGTTACAAAGCCGAATCCTGACGAGCAGAAGGCACGTTTGTGAGTTAAAAAAAACAATAGATCATAATAATTCACACAACATGCTGGAACTAGACAATAGGCCTTTCTGTACAGTAGTACAGCTAATAGTCTGGAGTAATTAGTGCTGTAATAGCCGCTTAACACATTGCCCCCCTCCTTCTTTCAATGCTCCTTTTTCTGCACTCATCCTTCCTTCCCTCCCTTCCTGGCCAGAAGGCCCAGGCAAAGCTGGTAGGCTGTCATAATCGATCAATCCCAGGGTGGGGAGGAGGTGCTTAAGGAGGCTTTATCCTGATCCCGATTAACGGACTGGCTAATTAGACTAGCCCCGTTCGTCTCCTTGCAGCTCAGCCCACAGGAAGGAGGACGATGGGGGGTGTGGAGGGGTTGGAGAGGGATCAATAGACAACCAGAAATGGGTGGGGGAAGAGGAGAGGGAAAAAAAAAAAGGAGGAAGAGTTGGAGAGGAAAGGCGGGGTCAGTCCATCTCACCTCTGTGTCTGTTGGTGGTCTTGTCGAACATGAGCATGGCATCGTCGACCTGAGGGGCGACAAACAACACAGTTTTTTACTCAGAGCTCGCTCTCTCGCTCTCTCTTTCTCTCTCTCACCACGCGGCATATTGCCTGACCTCAGCCCTTCTCAAGTTCTGCAGGGAGGCTCAGCAACAGATGGACAGAAAGCGGGAGGAGTGGAGGGGGGAGGCAGAGGGAGGGCTGCAGACGAGCGACAGGTTACAAAGAGGAGGCCGAGGGGACAAAAACAGGAAGATATGTTGAAAAACTCCACAACAAGCTCACGTACGTAACGGGCCATACAAAAAGTTGGAAACTGCACTAGCTCCTTCTTACACAGAGAGCTAATAATCCACCCACCCACCCTCCGACCCCCTTATAAGAAAAAAAAGGGGGAAAAGAAAAAGAAAGGAAAGTTCAAGCCCAACATCAAATATGCTTTATGAATGGTGGGAGAGTGCCAATGACACAAAGAGGACCGCAAAGAGAGAAACACTGACACACACACACGGAAAAGTAGCGAGTCATAAGCAGAAAGGTGAATCCATCGGGCAGGTGGCGACTCGATGAGAGGGGAGAGCTGATAGTGAGAGGAATAGCGACAGGTGGAGATGTGGTGAAAGAGAGCACAGAGAGTCCTGTAAGAGGGAGAAAGGGGGGAAAAAAGGAAAAAAGAGTGGGTCAAAGTGGAAAGGGAGGAAAAAGAGGAGACAAAGGGAGAGGGAGAGGGAGAACAAAGAGGCCTGGAGGCTTTGTTTGTTGGCACAGTCAGCCATAATTCCTCCTCCTCTTCTCCCTTTGACCTCTCCCTCTGGCCCGGCCTCCCTTTATAGAGCAAAGACACAGGTGTCTGTTCCACACACACACACACACACACACACACACACACACACACACACACACACACACACACACACACACACACACACACACACACACACAGCTTCTTTTGTCAAAGTTGACCTACTCTTTAGCTCAGTCTCTGCTTTTATTTCTCTCGCTCTCAGTCTCTTTTGACATGTTTATACTTCAGAGCTCCACAAAAACATTTGGTAAGTAAATCCGTGCTCTCGGTCTATAATAAGTTTACTGGAGACAGTCCACCAAGTAATTTGTCATAGTGACATTGGAGTGTCAGTCCTTGCCCAGTGTCTGTGTATGTGCGTGCATGTGTGTGAGAACCCACAAGGGCAATTTGCCTACAGAAAGGTCAAAGGTGAGTGAGGAGTGTCAGTGTGCCTCTCAAGTCACTGCTTACTTCCAGCCTGACATTTACTCACTGCCTACAAGTCTCCATCTCTACACACAAAAAAGCAGCCTTTATTCTGGACACCAGTGGGAGAAACAGCCCAAAGTTACTACAAAGTCAAGCAGAGGAAAGGGTCGGAGTGCAGACTGGAGCAAGTGATCGATGATCAGACTAAAGCAAACAGAAAACCGACGTGGGCTCAAACCGCACACGTCGGCCTTTGGGATGCTATAAAAAAGATCAAAACAATATTTAATGGCGGAAACAGAATTAACTGCACAATATTTCAAACACTGAGCATTTTCATAGAGTACTGCCAAACAATATTCCCTCTCATCCTCCCCCCCCCCCACCACCTCTCATCTTCCCTGTTATCCCCTGCCCATCCCTCTCCGCACTCCTTTGTCCTCACCAGGACGGGACACAAAAGGTCCAGTGAGGCAGTCTAATCAGGAACTTCCATGGATGGCTGAAGCCTACATTTCACCGTCCATCCCTGGATATATCTCTCGGCAAAAATTCATCTAGACGCTATGATTGAGGAGGGAGCAACAGAGGAACTCGAGGCCAAACCTTTCGGCGCTGGAAATGAAGCGGCGCGCGGTCAGAAACGCTGCACCTCAGACCGAGTCTTTGCACCTTTGCCTTTAAAACATTTTAAAGGGCTTGAGGTGCAGATTGAAATCTGCTGGGAAAAAAAAAGTCTGAATGATAACTTTGCACAAGATCCCCGAAAAACTGAAAGAACTGAGTGTGTGAACGTAAACCACACGTATTACATGCTGTCAGTTTCACATCAGAAGACACACTGGATTGTAATTAATCCAGAAACAACCAGTATGCAGATAACTTCAGAACAAACTAGCAAAATATTTGCCCAGCTTTATACAGCAGTATAATGGTCCCCCCCCCCAACAGTGCACACACATACCCCACTTTGACCCAGTTCCCTCTCTTACCCCTCTGCAAACCTCCCTCAGTAAGGCCCTCCCTCCCTTGACGATGCCTTTGTCAGCCCACGGTCTATTTTTCAGCCTCCACGCCTTTCAGAATCTTGTAAAACACAAAACATCTTAAAAAAAAAAACTTTCAAAGTTTTCAAACATAATTCTTAAAAACACAGACGTACGAAACTTAAGGAAGAACGCCAAGTTTACAAGCTTTTTTACAACGACTCAACTTCTATTTATTGTTCCCAAACTCGTGAGTTGGACCCCCCCACACCCTCCACAACCAACACACTTATGCTAACGCCGCCTCATCCCTCCTCCCGCAGAACAAAACCCCCTTACCCGCAGAATTACTTGGGGACAATGGACAAGCCGGGTCACCACGGTAACAGGCCAGGAGGGGGTTGTGGGTAGGAGCAGCTGTTACATCAGATTAATTCAGATTCTGATAATCCCTCCTCCTTCCTCTCCATCACCACACACTCACCACAAAACTTTTCTCCCCCTTCCTCACACAACCTCCTCCTCCACTCCCCCCCCCCCCACCCCTCGCTCCATCTTCCAGTCCCCCTAAACTTCGCCTGCTGCTCCCAGACCCTCCTAGCTTCGTTATTTTTTTCTGTCCTCGTTGAGTCTTTTTTTCTCGCCCCCCCGCTCCCCCTCCTCGCAGTAACTCCTTCACTCCCAGTCAAGTCGCTTGATTCAAAGTGAAGTTTTTCTCTGAGAATCTGCTGTGAATCTGAACCTGCCGAGCTTGTGGGATGTGGTACTACGGGTTTTCTGAGCTGCTGATTTGTTTCTGCACCGGCAAACTTATGCAAGGACTGGCTGGTTTGAGTCCGAACTGCGTGGACCCACAACTCACCTTCCCAAACTGGTCGAAGTACTGCTTGACGTCCTCGATAGTCGTGTTCACCGACAGGCCTCCCACAAAGATTTTCTTGGTTCGAGTGACCAACTGGACAAAAGAAGGAGGGAAGAAAGGGCGGCACTCATGAGCCAGTTTCATTAGAAATGCATGCACATGGAGTTCAGTGTGAGGTACATTTGATTATATAGCTGTGTCACTAAAGCTGATCATATGAAGTCATGAAGTGTAATGGCAGAATTATCATCCATACGTTTTCTTTAGGCCGTTTAAGTACACAATACAAACTGCTGCCAGGCTTTACAAGAGCGCATGCCACATGTGAAAGTGTCTCACTGACTAGCCGTAATAACACTAAACAAGAATGCAACACTCTGTTTTAAAGGCTGTGAATGACTTTGCTCCTCTAAGTTTGATGTCCTCAAGCTGTGAAGATTTAAAAGAACAAAGCAATAAAAAGCCCTGATTTTTCAAAGATTCGCATGCTAAGGATTCAGCTTCTCGCGTGTTATTCGCTGACCAGCAATTCACAAAATCTTTTAATAAAAAGCAGGACTTCCTGCGTTCCTCCAATCGTGTGCACAGGAAGCATCAGACACCTGTTATTATTTATTTGGGCTTTTTCGTTTCACTTCCTCGCAGTTTTTTGCAGTTTGTCTGATGCCAGTGAGCGAAGTGAGTGAGTGAGTGATGCTGTATGACGTATTGCTGGCTTTCCATTAGTGAATATATATAATTTATTCTTAGCAGTCAGTGAGAGAAAACCAAAAGAATAAACAGGTTTGTTCAATTTCTGTAACTATAACACTACAAATGACTCACTAACATACAAATATGGGCAGTGTTATTGCTGTTTTTAATCTGTTCCAGCAGTCCAAAAGGAAAACCGCATTTTTTTACTAAACTGAGCCATCAAACATTCAGAGCAGAGAGATTGGACTCATCAAATTTTGGGTCCTTTGTTTTTTTAAAGACCTAAAAAAACTAACTGATTGCCAGAATTGCCGACTCATTTTATATACTTCAACTAACTGATTAATTAGACTAATCATTTGAACAGCGCTGGACACCAACTTAAGTCAGGGTTGGACTTTGGAGTACAACAGTAAATGCAATTTTTAAAAAGAAAAAGATCAGTAAAACTGAAATTCCAGCTATTTGTCAAAGCACAGCTACAAATTGTACATCATACAAAAGGAATACATTTGTTTTGATCATTATTATATCATTGCTTTGAAATGTAACACCGACATTCGGGCGAGGGTCTAAAAAGTTTTGAGGGTTTTGTTAACCTGTGCTCACATCAGCATTATGAGGCACTGTCCCAGACACGTGACAGAAAACACTCGACGCACGCTAAACCGCTACAAGCACGAGGAGGCCGCTCGACTCACCTTGGGCTGGGCTCTGCGAGGAAATGCGACCTTTGGATCGATCTAAAAGAAAGGATATAGAGAAAAGAGGACCTGGTTAGTGATGCACTGCTATAACCCGCCGCCTTCCCCTGGTGTATTCTGATATCAGACCCTCATCTTTCATTCTTTAGCAAGTCAGCAGAGAAGGTAGAACACATCCAGGTTATCCTGTCATGCCTAGCACACGTGTTCACTAATACCACACATCACTGATGTCTAAGAAACCTGTTTTTCACATCAAACTTGGGCCTCGCTGTACTAGAAAACGTGACGACACCACAACGAAAAATCTACAGATTTCTCTTTAAATCAGAAATCCGAATGCAGACTTTGGCCACTCAAGTGTCGAGTCTTCCAGGTGTGTGATGTCAGTGTGTGTGTTTACGTGTATCAACACTGATGTAGTAATTGCTTCTTATTTTTTACTGATCAGCTATTTGGCCACACCTCCAGCACCATCAAGTGTATAATAATCTGTACCAGACTCCAGCGAGCATCTCTTAATAAAGTACTTACAAATTGTTGATCATTTTCCATCAACCAAGACAAAACGGAAAAAAACTATGCCTGAAAAGGCCGACTGAATCGAAGTGAGCGCATGCTCTACATTCTTCTGCTTAAGCCACACATTGTCAGTGCGTGTGCAGCATGTGTGAGGGTGTGCTACTAGTTTGTGTTTTTTTATTTTGCATGGATTTGCCTGTGTGGTGCAGGCACATGCATCTCTGGCTTGATCCATCGTGTAAATCTCCGTGCATGCATGTGTGTGTGTGTGTGTGTGTGTGTGTGTGTGTGTGTGTGTGTGTGTGTGTGTGTGTGTGTGTGTGTGTGTGTGTGTGTGTGTGTGTGCAGGTGGAATGCCTGGGAATGTCCGGCGAACCCCGGGCCTCTCTCGTCACCACCATGTGACATGTGATCTCCTGGAATCTCACACGGACACCACAATCACAAACACACCTCACCTCAGCGAGGAAGGAGAGCCGGAGACGGAGGTCAAGTGTGTCAGAAAGACAGCAGGAGAAAACGAGGAAGGAGAGGAAGACAAAGAGCTGTCAATCACATCGCGCTGACAGCGGACACACCAAGTTCGTTTGCTTGTTTGTTTGTTTTTCGCCTCCTTGTGACGCAAGCGATGACAACAATAGAAACCATTCGACCTGTGTGCTTTTAGGTGATCTGGCTGGTCTCCCCTGCAGTCCCTCATCTTTACTTCCAGAAAAATAGAAGTACGACAAGACAAGACTTTTTTTTTTAGCTGAGTAACTCTTTTCAGATTAATACAACTCCAAAAAAACAACAACAACAAAAAAAAACCAAATTGATATGGACTAACCCCCCTGAATGTCACCAAGGTTAAGATTGGAGAGAGAGCCAAACCACACCATGAAGATGCAATCATAGACAGGCTGTAAAATTGGAATTTGAGACCTCTATATTAGTCTATACGATCTAATAGAGCTAGAGAACAACTAGACTACGCCACACTGTACTGCTGTTACACTAACAGATGGTGAGACAGTACAGCGCTAAGATTAGTCCGTAACCATGAGAGGGTAGAATTGAACTACAGTAGAGAGCTAGAGCCTCTATGGTAAACCGTGTGCATTTACCAGAGTTTTCTAATGAGAGTCGACATCACCAACGCAAGTTTCTGTCTCTTATTTATTTATTTCACTTTCGTTCTAGAGAGCAGAGTGAGAAGACTATAGGCTAACACTGGAGGATCAGATGCAGAGTCTACTGTTTAGTTTCTATGGTGGCTAGACTACTCTGATAGTCACCTCCGGTCACCAACCCTCCCGATGTCCAAAACTCCTGTGTACATTCAAACAAACAAGACACACACACACACACACAAAATCAAACACATGGCAGCACACGGCACATCCGTGGTGAGGAAATTGTGAACATTAAGCACATGAAGTGGCCGTGTTTATCGGACTCGTCACGTTACCTCAGGTGTTCAGAGTGTGACATAGAAGACCAGCTTCGCTTTCAGCTGCTGAGCGTTTCTTTCTACTTACTTAAAAACTGACCTTACATGCAAGAAGTGAACTTTACTGGGAAATTCCCAATACAGATATATACTGACTGGACTTTTATGAGGCTGGCGCATCTTGTTCTCAATGATTAACGTCTCTAAACAAATTAGTTTTGTTGGATTTTTTTGGGTGGGGGATGGCTTTAATTTTTAAAACTTTCACTCATGAGATTTTTATATTTAAAAAAAAAAAAACCCAAACATAAACATACGGGACAGAAATATCATGAATACATGTGAGGCCTCAGAGATGTAGTTTAGAGAGGAGTCTAACCTCACCGGACTCAAGGTAACAGGGAAGAAGCTGAACGTAATTCCAAGAGAGGTTTATGAAATCAGGGTAATCCCCTTTGACCGGCTACATCCCAGCTATGCAACAGTTGGCCGAGTGCGCTGCCTGTCACAGCCTGAGCTGGGAACACAGTTAAAGCAACGCGCCGATTGGGCCGCACTCAACATCTCAGAGGAACAACTCAAGCTTGTTGACTCCAATCCTATTAGTCAGGAGAGCCACAGTAATCACAGACAGGGTTATCCTGCCCCCACCACCACCTCAGTCTTTCCACTCATCTCAGTATGGAAATGGTTAAGGGGGGGGCGGATAACCCCTAATGCAACTCTAACTAAAAGGCTGTGTGACTTTGTTGTAAAACTCTCCACAGTTGCACCTTGGAGCTGCAGCTGAATGGACACTTTGTCCCACAAAAGGTGCCGTTTGCTTCGGCCGTCACTAACTTTACAGACAGTGGGAAGCCGGGAGGACACCCAGAGGGGCAGCTAGCAGAGCAGCAGTTGCATAAATCACAGTAAGGCCTGCTGCAGCACACTGGTCAAAACCGGACAGCATCTGTCCTTCAAACACAATAAGTACCAATAAATTCCTCTGCAGCACTGTATTCGCTCCTCAGCCTCGCGGCCGTGCAAAGCTGTGTTAATTCCAGTGCTGGAGCGGTTCAGTCGGTCACAGCATGGCACATTCTTTCTGTTGCCACTGGAGAACTTTTCTCTCTCTCCCCTCTCTAACAGGATAACCTGTCTGCATGAGAGAGGAGAGAGGGGGGCAGGGAGAGCAGCGGTCTAAAAGGGCTACTCTACTCACCATCCAACCCCTGTGGCTGATCACTGAGCCCTTTCCACACCAAACACACACACACACACACACACACGCTGCCACAGCACCCCTACCAAAACACCACAGACACTCCCCAAGTGCCAGCCACAAGGGGCCCCTCCATGGCTCGTGAGGCCGCACTGATGCACGAGCTGGGGTGGGGTGGGGGGGGTGTCAAATTAAAGACAAGGAATCATTATCGGTGGAGCCAGCGATGAATTAACTTAATAAGTTGCTTATCTGGAGGATAAACCGTCGGTGTCATGACCTCTTCTCTCTACACCTGCAACTGTTTGCGCAGTCTTGATTTCTGGTATCCAAGAAATGATTGTAAATGATGTGCATTGTTATCTTCTTTCTTTTGTGACAGAGCCATTCTTCAACTGTGAAGAAAGGGGGGGGGGGGTCACTATGGAAACAAACCCCATGGTGAGTTAGTGGCGTCCAACCATGATGGCGCTACTTGTCATAGCTGTTGTGCCTGCAAGTGACACTATAGCAGTCGGGCACTTGGGAAACCAACAAACTACGAAGAGCTGAATTCGGCTTAACTTCTGTATCAAACACCCCAACACACATCTCCAAAACTGTCAATTTTGAAGTCATAATAACAGAAATTTCTTATTTCTGTAACTTTCTACAGTGATCAACCATTTTTTTCCCTTCTTCATCTTCTCCTCCTCCATTTCCTTCTACACCACCTCCACTTATCTCCCAGAGAAGGTGAATCGTGCAGAGCACAAAAGAGGGGAAAGAAGAAATAGGCTTCCCTCATTTCAATACAGTCAGTAACCCGCAGCCATTACCACTCCCACTGAGGAGAGAGGCGGGGGCAGCGGTCCCTATGGCGACCAACGGGCCACATTGTTCCCAGGCCGGCCCACATTCATTACTGACAAAGACACACACGCACACACACACACACAGACACACACACTCACTCTGCAACACAGGCGATTAATACATTTGAAGTTAGAATTCACGCAGGTGAAAAAGGCCTGAATGTGCGACTTTCTCAAGGCTACATTCACAGTTTTTCCGAGATCAACAGGAAGCTCACGGGAGTCTGATTGTTGCCGCATTCACACCTTGATGGTTTCAGGTTGCATTTTCTCGTTCCATTGAGAAAGTTTTTTTCGGGGTCAATTCGACCCCTTAGGGGCAGGAGGAGAAGAAGGGGGGGAAAAAAACCAACAGCAGAAAAGAAAGTCTTGCTTTCCTCTTCCTAGAGGCCAAATCAAAGATTGGCAGTGAATTCAACCCTGTCCAGTCGCCCCCCCTTGTTTCTATGGAAATTGACACTGGGTAACATTTTGCCTGTTTGTCTGAAGAGAGCGAGAGAGAGGAGAGAAAGAGCACTTTTTTTTCCTCCCATGTGTCTCCAGTAATATCTTTGAGATGAACAGGTTCACATGTAAGGTGTGGCGGCGGGCAGACTCGAGCGACACCAACATGGTGGAACGATAGTAAACACACCAAAAATGGAGCAATGTTACACCTCTGTAGCGGATTATTGGAAAATCCACTAATCAAACAGTGAGCAATGGGATTATCCGGTGGTGGGAAGTAAATACAGAGAACTCACTGTTTTGGAGTCCAACTCGTGCCTGGTTTGAGCCAAAACTTTATCCACGCCAGCCTGATCGACAAAGGTGACGAATCCGAACCCTCTGTGGGCACCGGGGTGGGGGGAGGTGGGAGGGGGAGGGAGGGAAAGCATTACTGACACATGTTGATATGACACATTACGAGGAGCAAGAAAATCGCAGAAATCAGACAAACTTCCAAGCTCCGGGAACAGCTCCCTCACCTCGAGCGCTTAGTAACTGGATCTCGCATCACCATACACTCCTTCACCTCGCCGTACTTGCAGAAGTACTCCTTCAGACCCTCTGGGAGTCAAAGAAGGGAGGATAGAAGACACAGGAAACAAGTGGTCAACAAGCAATAAGTACTATAATATCAAAAAGTTAACCAAAGGGGTTGGGATGGGGGGGGGGGTTGATTTGCCTGCTGAGATTTGTTTCGTCAAACTTCCTGCATTTTTAGATTAAAAGTGACAAAACATAAAACGTGTTCACGTGTCAAAGGAAAATTCAGATCGCAAAAATCATTTCCAATCTCAAGAATTTAACACCTCCCCACCACCCCTTTAATGAGCTTAAAAAAAATCCACTATGGTATACGTGAATGGGGGCATTCATTCTGAGCGTGTTTGCCACTTAAAAACTAAAAAAAAAAAGGAGACAACAAATAAAAACAAGCCGAGTTCATCCCAACAGACACCGTAACAGACACAGCTTTTCCAATACGTTTCGTTTGGTTCCCTGTGATCCAAGCCAGGATTTTTAACGACATGGTGGCATTTCAGGAGAGCTAGTGTTGGAAAAAAAAAAAAAGATTTACCTTGTGTTGTTTGCCAGCTGAGTCCACCTATGAACATTTTGCTGCGGAAAAACAGAGAAAATATTTCTATTTAGGCTACACAGTCATAGCAGGAGTTTCTTTTAAAACCTCCGGTGAAATTAATGCGGCTACTCAGAAATGACAAAGTTGAGACTTGGAAAGTTTAACCGTGGAGCTTTTTTTTTTTTTTTTTTTTAAAAAGGTGGATGTTCAGGGAGAATCACCTCTGATTTTACACGAGAGCTGTGGAGGTGTGCGTGTGCGTGGGAGTCCTCTCGCAGGATAGCAGGTTTGTTTCAGAGGTGTGTGTGTGTGTGTGTGATCAGAGCTGCGAAAGAAAGTTTAAAAAACAAAGTTTTCTTCCATTACCAGGGGTCATGCAGGGAGTCCGCGGTGGACAGGCTGCTCTGGCTCCCTTCCGTCTCCATTCCGTGTCCTCGCGCCGTGTGTGAGTGGGTGCTCTGTGTGTGTGTGTCCGGGCCGAGCCGTGCGGGAAAACAGGCGGAGAGTGAGTGAGAGGAGCTGGGCGGGTTTGGCCCGGGGTGACAGAGAGGGGAGCGGGCCAGATGCAGGCTGGGACAGACTCCTCCTCCCCCCTCCAGTCAGTCCTCGCTGTTGTCTCTCACTCACGCTCTCTCTCTCTCTCTCATCCCACCACCGAGACACGCGGCTACGGAGTCAAAGCTGCTGCCATCACTACCACCGCTTCCGGGAATGCCTTTAAAAATAAAAGCATTGACTTGGTAACACCTGTACCGTTTTTACCGAGAAAAGTGTTTAGGTCTTTAAAAAACAAAACAAAACAAACAAAAACAGACGGATTGAAAGAAAAAAATCAAACAAGCATGCTCTTTTCTTCCTGCGCTAAAATCAGCTGATTTCAGTTTTTATGCAGGGAGGAGAGAAATGGTGCAGTGGTCTACAGCTTTTGAGGAGGGGAGATATCGACATTACCTTTATTTTTTTGCATGAAAGGACAAGAGTGTGATGATAAAATCCAAACTGTGTTCAGGACAGAAACAACTGCATTATCCTGCTAAAACAACATCAGACGGTATAGATAGCATGCTAAGTCAAAGCGAGCCAAGAAGTAAGTGGAAGCAGTCTTTGAGTCAAACTATTTGTCAAGAACTACAAATTCTTTTAACCTTGCACACATTTACTCTACTGTGTAGCGTGATACCTGTATCTACAACCACAGATAGCACATTTAAGGTTTCGGTATCCCTCATCAGTCCTATAATTAAGTTAATTAGCAGACATTTACACAGCGAAAAATTTGTTTCTTTGATTGAGTTCATTTCACATATCACACTACACTGCATTCAAAATTATGGAACATATTTGGTTTACACTGTTTTGACGCTGATTTATAGAAGTTGCATGAATTATTAATTTTTTTCCACCCATCCATCTTCTTCCGCTTATCCGGGGCCGGGTCGCGGGGACAGCAGCCCAAGGAGAGAAGCCCAGACCTCCCTCTTCCCCACCACCTCCTCCAGCTTGTCTGGGGGAACACCAAGGAGTTCCCAGGCCAGCCGAGAGTTATAATCTCTCCAGCGTGTCTTGGGCCAGATTTTTTTTTTTTCCCCTAGCTTTTTGAGTTATGTGTCAACTAGTACAGTCCTTGCTGGTTTGAGCAAAGAGGAGGCTCAGGGTGGAAATGGTTGAAATGCAAAGGCCACCCACATGGACTGAACCATCTGCTGTAACAGCATGAAGTTCTCATTACCTCCACCAAAGAGGTTAGCATTTGCATGCATGCGTATCATTCTGTCTGAAACAGGATACCTTGAAAAGTTTTGAATGATTTCTGATAAAAAATTGTAGGGTCTAGAGTGGGGTCATGTTAACAATTTATTCAAATTTAGTGTTTAAAGCCAACTCAAAGATTTATTGGTCAAAATCTGACAAAAAGCCTCATAACTTACAAGTGTGGTGTGTACTGTCAACGTATAGAAAGTACTGCACAAAGATTTAAAATATCATGTTACATTTGACTTCTGACCTCTCCTTCAAGGTCAATAGAATAATAAAGTCAAAGTAATAATAATGCTATGTAGAGGTATTTAAAACTGTTTCTTACTGCCTTTGTTTGTTTTGACAACAAATGGGGAATGAAATATGAGGATTGTAAATATCATGTTATTTTATCTTGTTATGTACATAACAGTAATATATTTTCTATATTATATTAATTATATATTAGAACTGTTTAAATGCACAATAATTTGAATACATGTACAATGTTCCTTAATAAGTTGAGGGTTTTTTGGACAACAAACTAAAAAAACCAAAACTTTTTGCTAAACATTTAAATGAATTTTAGTAAAGAATGAAATGCATGCTACACATGTACTATATCCATGTGAATAAGAAAAATAATTTAAAAAATGATCATAATCAGTATTATGGCAAGTACTTTAAAACAGGTAAATCACTAATCCTTGCACTTTGTACTTGTTTTAAGTGCCCTACAAATCTCTTAAAGTAGATTTAAAAAGGTGTAAATGAATATCTAGAAACTAAAATACTCCTGTTCCTTTAAACGTTAATACTTCACAGACAGTAAGCTACTGGTTCACTCCTTTAGTGTATCTGCTGAGTTCTCTAATTTGGTTAGATTAGTTTGATGAGTTAGTCTTTTTTGTTAAGTAGTGTTTTTGAGTAACGTTCTATTTTGACCTTTTTCAAGGTCCCACTTTTTTTGTTTTAATAACTTACTTTCATTGTTTTGTATTTTTGGACATTTTGGTCAAATTAAACCCGCTTTTTGAAAATTATACCTTTGCTTGTATTTTCATGTGGTCAGTCCCTTAAATGTAGCAATGCATGCATCGCATCAGCACATCAAGAACAGGAGAGCATTTCTGGGGGCAAAAATGGCATCGGATAGTTAAAATGAATGTATACATCTCACCCTTTGAGCCTCTAGAGGATGATTCTGGCTTATTTCACACCCATGGTCTAAACTAATTGTAGTTGTAGATTATATAAAAATGTAGCAGCTTGCAATAAATCAACTGGGATGCCAGACAAAAGTTGAAAAACATGTTTTATTGGAGACTCTGGTGCATTAAGGAAAGTGTTAAGTTACGCACGCCCTGCATCTATGGCAGCTGATTCACCATCTGCACTGACTTTTTAAAGATAGTGGGGTTTATCACTATACGGGTTGCTGCTGATAGGGGTAACACTTCTGACACACCCACACACAAAAAAGAAAGCTTACCTTAAAGCCCCATTGCCAACCATTGTGCCTTTTCAGTAAAGCAGTTTGCTGTTTGTCCCTGAAAGCACAGCAAATGGTTGTGCACGTGTTTCAGATCGAAAGTAGCCCCGGTTCCTCCAAGAGCCACTCTGCAGCTCAAGCACCACTTCTGTCAGTCAAATGGAGCAGGTGGTGTGGCTGGATGAAAAGGTAGGGGAAGGAATCAGCCAGAAACTCACAGGGAGACTTCATTTTGTTTCTGTTATTCTGCCTAAATAATCTACATGTCTATTTTTACTTAATACCATTTAATAAGAGGTGAGCCTATACAGATAAGCACCTCAATTAAGCTTGCTGCCTCGAGGAGAATATCAAAGCAGCTAAAATTACAGCGTGGCTAGAAAAGGAAAATGTATGCATGTAGTTTAATATTGCAAAATGTTATTTACTTATTTTAAAGTATTATTATTAATAGGACTGGTCAGCGATTAATAAGAATAGCTTACACTCATATTCCCTACCCATATAACCCCTGATTATATCCAACTAGTGCAATTTTTCATCAGGTAGCCAATTACAGCCCCATGGAAATAAAGAAATTGCCCTTTTAATACTCTAAATTGATTAACAGAGCCATGATTAGTGTTTTAGTAGTAGGCAATCTCCACTCTGACTGCATGTGTTAAAAAAAATTCTTACATTCATATTTTGGAATACAGTGTAGTGAAAAAGCATTCGCCCACCCTTTATGACTTATTAGGTTTTTGCATATTTGTTGCACTTACATGTTTCAGATCATAAAACAAATTTTAATATTAGATGAAGTAAATAGAAAATTCAGTTTTGAAATGATGATTTCATTTCTTACAGGAAAAAAGTTATCCAAACCTACCTGGTCCTGTGTGAAAAAGTAAATCATAAATTTACTGTGATTAACCACCGAGTTCAGTTTCACGAGCCACACCCAGCCCTTATTATTGTCAGACCTGTTGAATAAGGAAAATATTCTGTGAATTGATGACTCAAACTTTTTGGAAGGTTTTAGTCCAGTTACATGTGGTGTAAAACTTACACAGCATTTCAGAAAAAGATCATAGGAGCAGTCAAACATGGGGGTGGTAGTGTGATGGTCTGAGGCTGCTTTGCTGCTTCAGGACCTGGACCACTAATTGAACCATGAATTCTGCTCTCTACTAGAAAATCCTGAGGCTGTCAGTTCGTGCCCTGAAGCTGAAGTGTATTTGGGTTATGCAGCAGGACAGTGACCCAAAATAAACCCAACTTTTGATGAATCAATAGAAACAAAGTGAAGAAAATATGTGGCTCATGTTTGAAAACCCTCTAATGTGGTTCAGTTGAAACAATTCTGCAAAGAGGAGTGGGCCAAAATTCCTCCACAGTGATGTGAAAGACTCATTGTCGGTTATCATAAATGCTTGATTGCAGTTCTTGCTGCCAAGGGTGGCACAACCAGTTATTAGGTTTAGGGGGTAATTACCTTTTCACACAGGCCCATGTAGGTTTGGATAACTTTTCCCCTTAATAAATGAAATGATCATTTTAAAACTGCATTTTGTATTTACTCGTATAATCTTTGTCTAAAAGTAAAATTAGTTTGATGATCTGAAACATTTAAATGTGACAAATATGCAAAAAGAAGTCAGGAAGGGTGCAAATACTTTTTCACTGCACTGTAATTTCATGCATCAGAATTATTTACCACCATAGTTGGAGACTAGATGTGTATTTTGGAAATAACAGAATAAGTAATAAAGACACTCATTTAGGAGTATCACACTCCAACCATGTTATGTTACAGTCAAATCAGAATAAACCAAGTGTATTAGACTGCAGACCTTTAGTCTACCTCCTTTTTCTGAGTTGTGAATGTTAAACTTTTATTATGAAGGAAGAGTTTCAACTTCCTGTCACAGTCTGGCTAAGTGTGACTGACTTGTCGAAATTTCCACAGTTGGGAACTTATCTGCTGTGTTCTCTGTCTGGTTTAGCGTGGTTCTAAAAAGGTCCAAACATCAGATATGACAGGTGATAGACTAAAATAAAGTCTCCCAGAACGCTGTGAGTCATTTCATCTGTTCCACAACACATGTACATACTTTTGTCTTCAGGAAATGAACTTTGTGTGCTATTAATACAATCAATACCATACAGTATTCCTGATCTTGCTTCATCTAATAACTGTGGATTCATTAGCCTTTCATAGTCATGAATATGTCTGTGGAAATTTGATGCGTCTCAGTGTCCTTATTTGCAGGTAGAGTTAAAAATGTGTTTGTCTATCTTGATGCACCTTCCAGGCTGTAAACTGGCTTATGCAACGGGGTATAACAGGAGGTTTCTGTGCTGTGTGCTCATTCATTGCTGGGGTTTAAGTATTTAATTAGTACCAAAGCCAGCTCTGGCTAATCTTCTCAACACTGACTCAACATGTGACCTGGTGACTAATGTTAAGGCCAATCAACAGCCTGAGCAATTCAAACAAAGACAATGTCAGCTTTGACTCGCAGTAGGTATACATGGATGCGGTCCTATGCAATTGTTATGGTTTGAAGCAAAGTTTCTAGGTGGTTTCTACTAGCATGGTCTCTGTTGGTTTCTACCAAACTGCTTTAAAACAAGCAAAAACACAGCCTCCAGATCATGCCTCCACAGTGTTCCCATTCCTTATAGAAACACTTCATGCCCAGAGCGCGCAACCCAGCGCACATCCTGTGTTACACAGACACTGATTTAGATTTGCGATTGTCCTCTCCAGCACAGTTTATCCTCATTGAGTGCTGCAGTCAGTGTCCTGCCTGCAAACAGGCCTACTCTACACTCTGCAGATGAACAGATGAAGCTCTGGAAGTGGGACAGGGGCTATTTGGACAGGAATTAAGGGGTGTGTTAAATTTCTGCATGCATGATCAATGGGGTTGAATGGTGGGGTTGGGGGTGGGTGGGGGCTAACGCTAGGCAGAGGCAGAAACAGAGGGAGAGAGAGAGAGCTAGCGAGCAATGGCTCACTAATGAGAGATGGACAGCGTGGATTGTATCTCATTACCAATCAACATAGCTTTGAGTTCTCCAGAGAGGGAAAATGCAAGCTCTAATGTGTGCTGCATGTGTTCCTTTTTGATAAACCCAGCTTGTGTGGTGGGGTATTAGTCACAGCGGTATCTGAGCTGCTGGAAATCCACACACAACTGCCCTCTGTCCGTTTTGGTGAGGAGTTTCCTCTGAATAGTACAATGGGACTTAATTACAGGTCACTGGCATGTCTCAGGGAGATAGAGGCAGCTCTGTTACCCTTCCAAATACAGTATAATGCCATCTTCCCAAGGGTGGGGTGGGGTAACAGGAGCTCAACACAAAAAGGTGCTGATAGGCCGAACCTGAGAATAGTATTAGGTGATCCAGGCAGAGAAAGTGAGCATTTTACAGTGTAAAGAGAAAAGAGGAAAGATAAAAGACTACATTAACTCTCAAAGGTTTTCTCCCATTCAGTTTGCCCTCTTTCCTTTCCAGTTCAGTTCCAACTTAGTCTTCCTGCCAACTTATGTTGTCAAAAAACAAGAGGGTGGATTAAAAAAAGAGAGGGAGAGAGCGGGGGAGACAGGGAGAGGGGGGGAGAGAGGGGGAGAAGAAAATCTATGGAAACAATAATATTATTTGAATTCAACAGCCGAACAGTTTAAAGTTTAAACATTAGAGATGGGAATGGTGAACCACTTTCACGTTGTCCAGTTTACTAGAATCATATTTCTCTAAGCATATCAATTTCTTTGTCAACGCACGGATGTCAAACTCAGCAGAGTGATTTGCAAGCCTTTGTCCATCTATAATTTCCACAAAGAAAACTGATCAAGAATTAATAAGGGACTAAATAAAGAATCAGATCTATAGTCAAAAATCAATAAGACTGTATTCATATCAGAAATGCAAAATGCAGAATTTGCATAGGCACTGCACAGACCTACTGCTGTATTTTAAAAAGAAAATGTTTTGCATGCTTTGCATAGAATTTCAGCTCTCCAGCTGATGTCCACGTTTTCTTTGTTTCATTTCATAATGTGCTAAATATGCAAGCAGCCTGGTTTAGCAGCACCCTGCAGATGTGCAGGGTTGCACTGTCCTGCTGAAATAACCACGATGGCAGCAGTTGATGCTCTAAAACCTGTACTAATGTATACATCGTTCAGCATTAATGGTGCCCTCACAGGTGCTCTTAGTTACCTCATGCCATGTGCAGTCATGCGCTCCCTGTACTGAACTGCATGCTGAAAACACACCAGGTGGTCTCTCTCCTCAGTTTTGAATTTCGCAGCCCACAGGAAAGTTTTCCACTTCACTTGAGTCTGTCTTAAAAGCAGTAAGGCCCAGAGAAGGCAGCAGTCTTGTTTTTAGATGCATGGCAGAGTTGAACTTTTATTTGTGGATGCATGATGACTGTGTTCACTGGCGGTGGTTTTCAGAAGTGTTTCTGAGCCCATGCAGTGATTTTTTTTTCACTACATAATTATGTCTATTTTAATCACAGACACTCGACATCAGTTTTTGTCCTTATGCACAAAGAATGCAGAGATTTTTCCCAATTTCTCTGAAGAGTTTAAAGTAAGTTAGATTATTACATAGTTAAAACAAGGAATAAAATACACGTGGTCTAAACCCCTTCCCATATTTACTTCTACAAGATTAATCACTGGGGTGCTCTTTGGAAATTTTGCTAAGTAACCTAATTAAATGTAAGATATTAAAACAGGCGTCTGGAGCTTTTTGCATTATACAACTCCTATTTCTTGTTGCGCTTTTCTCAGCTCTTTCTGAGATGTGCTGCTGGAATCAGATTAAAAATAAGCACATATTTTTCAAACGAGGAAAAAAAGAGAAAATCTTGCTCCTTTTTTAAAAGTTTCATTTGTGAAATAGTCACAAGTAGTCAATAATGTCCAAAGTGTTTAACTTGTGCACATTGATAAAAAAAAAAGAGAGAGAGAGAGAAATGCACAGTGTTAGAGGTCGACCTCAAAGCACTCTTTCAATAAATGTGGAAATGTTTTAGGAAATTGATGTGCCAACATATTCCTTTCTTGTCTTGAACTCATGTTCAAGACAGAGAACACTCCACCAAGTCCCCTAACATGAAGCAACTTCCTGAAAGTCTAATGTAAAGATAACACAGCAGCGCCCTCTCCTGGCAGAAAAGACAAATCAAACTTTGTTCCTGCTTAGCTGATCTACTGCGCATCTGTACATTATTGACTTATTTATTTCTCTATTTTTTTTTACATATGCATTAACAAATAAAATGTGTATGTATAAGAAAGAATAAGAAAAAATAAGAAAGAAAAAAGCCCAAAACTATTTTTCCAAAATGTCCTTTCCATGTGAGAAAAAGCTATACGTAAAAAGCTCCCAACTTTCCAAGTCATGTTTTCCCCCCACTGTCTTATCAGTTTTCTGCTCTGACAAGTAGACTGTGGACTCTGCCAGTGCAACACCCCTCATTTTTATTTATTGTTTTTAAGATGAACTTTGGTCCCTGCTGAGGACTGAGGGAGAAGGGACAAAGTTCACAGGGCGCACGTAAGGAGGAGGGGGTGAATAGGAGGAAGGTTAGATTAAAACAAAATTGACCTTTGAAAGCAAAAACAACAAGTGAAAAGCTAAAACCGGACAGCTCTGGACACATCGGGAGGATTCGGCAAAGGAAAATGAAAGTTTACTTTCTCTTGAGCTGAAGAGGGACTGCAGATATAAAATAATGGGGCCTGGCACTGGCTGTGTGGCTGTCGTTTGAGCGTGGTAGTGCACATGAGAGCAGTGTTTGTTTGCGAGGCAGTAGTGAGGTAAGACATAAGACTAATGGAGGGAGAGGAGAGGGCTGAGGCAGCCAAAGCGGGGCCGAGCCGTTTGACGGCCCTGCAGGAGCAGCTGATCTGGGCCCTGCTGGAATCTGGACTGTCCCGGGAGGTTCTGATCCAAGCCATGGGGGAACTGGAACGAAACAAGGCAAGTGCTGGCAACGAGAGGGGAGAAAGAGGGGATGGAGAGAGCTCAGAGGAGGGAGAAATGGATTTCCCACCACCTATATTCCGAGAACTGGAGAAGCTCCTGCCAGAGGAGGCGTCCAAACTGAGGACTGAAGTCGATCACCTACTGCAGTAAGTAGATCCTGGCACTTCTCTGGAAGCTTAATGGCAACAGCGAAAATCATCCTAATGTCTCGGTAACTGCTATTCTCACTCAGCAGCTTTTCCAGTAGGACCCGGTCGGATAAATTCTGAAAATTGACGACATCCTCGCCACCGTTTCTGATTCTCCTCCTCTTTGTGTTACCTCCCGTGTGTCAAAAGCACACACTTGAGAGTCGAAGCAACACTTTACGCATTTACCTGTTAACACCACTATTCCTATTGTCTTCTTACACTCTGTCCCCATGTCTTTACCAAATCCTCCCTCCTTGCCATGCTTCTCTGACTCTCTCTCTGCAGTCTGGCTCTTGGGCGAATATAAAGAGGGTTCCTCCTTTGCTAGTTACTAATTACCCACCCTCATCATTATTCCCTGACCATTTCTTAATAAATAAGCCACAAGCCTGAGGTGAAGATTAATAGAGCAGAGCTGGTCATGTGAGACTGTGTTTGCGCAACGCATGAGTGATTTTTGTCCGTTCAGTTTTAAGACCTGATTCTGAAAATATGGAACACAGACATACAAACATTGGACATTATATCATAAACATTAAATGTTAAAAAAAGGGGGGGGGGAAGCTCTCTCTAAATAGGATTGTTAAAAAAACACAACTAATTTTTGCCCGATACCTGTACCAAAATGTTTGGAAGCTGACTGAGACTTTCAAAATAATTTGGTGTGCCTTTAACGACGTTTCCAACTTGATAATTAGGAAGTGTTAAATTAGGCTTCATAAATCTTTTACATGTTTTCCATTCCAGTGATCTGAAAGGGCTGGACTTTGTTCCCCCGTGCTCTCTCTTATCTCTGTCTGTCAACAAACCTCTCTTTACTTCCCACTGTGTGGTCATATTTTACGTCTCTACTGATGTGACAAACTGCCTGGTTAGCACTTCTACATATACTGGTATCTGTTAAGGAAAAGTCCACTAAATAAAAATGCACAAAACTAAAAGGTGGGCAGTTTTTAAGCTCGGGTGTCTGTCTGTCTGACAGTGAGGATCCCTGGCATGTTGCAAAAATGGTAAAAAGCTACATGCAGCAGCATAACCTACCTCAGCGGGAGGTGGTGGAGTCCACGGGACTCAACCAGTCTCACCTCTCCCAGCACCTCAACAAAGGCACGCCCATGAAGAACCAAAAAAGAGCTGCTTTGTACACCTGGTATGTCAAGAAGCAGTGCGAGATCAGCCAGCGTGAGTACACAAGCCGTGCAGGAGCTCCAAGAGCGCAAAAATAAGAGAAAAATGCGAGGTGTTTAAAAAACAACAACAACAACAAAAAAAATAATGCTAACTTTTTAAATGCAGAATTTACCAATGCCAAACATGGGCTTGCAACTGTGAAGGACCAAGGGGAGGACACCAAGAAAGGACGGAGGAACAGGTTCAAGTGGGGTCCAGCATCCCTGCAGATCCTCTTCCACGCCTACGAACGACAGAAGAACCCGAGCAAGGAGGAAAGAGAGGGGCTGGTGGAGGAGTGCAACAGGTGAGACAGGATTTTGATTTTGTTTTTATAGGGTTGCTGTGACACTTAACCAGACCCAAACTATTTGTGAGAAACTTTAACATGATTGCATCTTCTAAATTCTTGGCATCTGATCATATGTTTTTATAGATTCATAACAATTAACACTTCATTTAGCTATACAGCTTTCATAAATAATATTTATCTTGTTACTGGATCCAAGACTGCTGGATGGAGATAGAACATTTTCATGTAAAATCCTTTGATTGTAATAAAGAGATGTGTACTTTTCCTCTTTCAGGGCAGAATGCCTCCAGAGGGGCGTGTCTCCCTCCCAGCTTGCTGGCCTCGGCTCTAACCTGGTCACTGAAGTCCGAGTGTACAACTGGTTCGCTAACCGTCGTAAAGAGGAGGCTTTCCGCCACAAACTGGCCCTCGACACGCCTTTCACCAGTCAGACTGCCTCATCCTCCAACGCCAACCTTCCACCCAGTCCCGAGCACGGTAATAACCCATTCTCATGCATGGAAATTTGAGAGGGAAATCAGAATGGCTTAGAGACATGACTCTACTGGTTGTGCTGGTGGATGCTCATATTTCCCTTTATTCTATTTAGACTTGGAGCAATCGACCAAAGTCAGCTGTGATGGTGTAAACCACAAACCTTATAAATGTTCTGGGACTGACTAGATGATTGTTGTTTCCCCAGGTGTGAAATACAGCCAGCAAATCCCATGCGACACTGTGAGCTCAGCCAGAGGCAGCGGAGGGGAGAGAGTGGGGCGTCTCATGGTGAGTCCAGTCCAACTGGAGCCAAGCCACACACTCCTCGAGACCCATAACCCCAAACTGGTGAGAGCTCATGTCCGGATCCCTCGTGATTCAATACGCTAAATTACCAGCTGCCCTAAAAATGCCATCCTCTGGTTTCAGGTGTCCAGCGGTGGGCCACTACCCCCAGTAAGCACTCTAACCTCCCTGCACAGTCTGTCTGCCTCACCTGCATCCTCACAGAGCCTCATCATGGCCTCAGTGCCCAGCGTCATGAGTCTGGGGGAGTCCTCCCTTCTCATTGGTAACATTGGCTCCCTTTTTTTCCCCCATTTTGTAATAAGGTGAAAACTTGTCAGACCAACGTCAGTGCTGTTTCACAGGTTTAGCCTCCACGCAACCTCAGACTGTGCCTGTCATAAACAACATGGGAGGCGGTTTCACAACCTTGCAGCCCATCTCATTCCAGCAGCAGCTTCACGCCTCTCCCCAGCCGCCAATACCACAGCAGCTTCAGAGTCACATGGCTGCCAGTCCGTTCATGGCAACCATGGCACAGCTGCCATGTCACAGTAAGACTGCAGTAGCATGAAGACAAGAGCTCAACATGTCATTCCCGAGTAAAGATTCATTCATCTGTTTGTCATTCCAGTGTACAGCAAATCGGATTCGCCCCAGTACCACCCGTCCAGTTTGCTCTCTCAAGCCATGGTCATCGCAGACAGCAGCAGCCTGGCCAGCCTCACTGCTGTCAGACAGGTACTGGGACTGACCAGAGCTTAGTCTGTTCACAGCATCTAGTTTTAAAACCTAAATCATTGATTTTTGTTTCGGGCAGATTCTGACCACAGACCCTGATGAGCAGGAAGACGCACCTTTACAGGAAGACTCTCTAAACATGCAACCACACTCACCTGCACCAGGTACCTTCCTCATTCCCATCACAATGTGATGCACAGTTTGCACTTCATTTGGTGGTTTTAATAAGGCACAGCTTAACACGCTGAACATTTAAAACATATTCATCCAGCAGAATAAAACATGCTGCGAATAAAAGCATCAGTGAAAATGTGAAACCAAAACTTAAAACATAACCGGCTCCTGTCAGTTTGAGTTTTATTCCTTCAGCTGGAGACTGGGTGCCGTTTACAGCTTGAGTAAAGACTAAATATAAAAATAGAATTCAACCTTAGTGCAAATTTGATATGAGGTCTTGAAAAAATAAAATGGTTGTAAAATTGTTTAGCGCCGACAGGAATAAAGTTGCATCTAAAAATCTATATTATTTATTCATTATTACTGATGTTCGTGCATGGAGATCTGCCTGATTCCAGGGATACTGATGCTATTTTTCGGAGATTTGGTTGGTCAGGCGGTCCAGGTAAGGTTCACAGCGTAAGATTAGATTAGATGAAATTTTATTAATCCCTCGGGTGGGTTCCTCCGGGAAATTCAGTTTCCAGTAGCACAGCACCGACAGAAGTTGCATGTTACAGATACAATAAAGGGGAATGAGAGTAAGGATAAAAGCATAAGTTACCATGGCAAGAAGTGAACCACATGCAGTACAGAACATCCAGAGTTAACCCTGAAGTTATCTGGGTAAGCCAAAATCTGGCTTCATAGTACAGGCCTCAGGTGGAAGCAAACCAAAGCCATGAGTATTGGAGGTGGATTCAAGATGTTCTACCGTGCTGTAGACAGGAAGAGAAATGGATTAGGGGTGATCCTGAAGGAAGATTATGTGAAGAGTGTCAGACAGGCTCACGAGTTTGAAGCTGGAAATCAAAGGGGTGATGCTAATGCTTTGGAGAAGATGGTTTTGACAAAATAACAGGAGGCCGAATTGGTGTTAAGATTTTCATTGGGAGTGAGCAGGATGGACAAGATTAGACGCTGATTAGATGTTGAAGATGGAGCAGCCAGGGAGGAGGAACAGACAAAGAGCACAAAGAAGGTTCATGGATGTAGTGAAGGAGGACGTGCAGAGGGTTGGTGTGACAGTGGAGGGTGCTAGAGGTGAGATGGAGGCAGATGATCTGCTGTAGCAACCCAAAGATGATAGACTCTCAGATGCCTTTGTAGCCTGATCCTCACAAATGTCCCAACACAAACACTGTTTTCAAACAATCTGAAGCCTTTTTTTTTTTTGCTTTTTTAAATTAACAGTTTCGTCCGAGAGCCTCGAGCTGTATCCTTCCTCTCAGGCGACAGAAAGCCATCAATCTCACCTCCTCTCACCGTCCCCGACAGAAATCAGCTCCTACATCCCTGCACAAATGGTTTCCACAGCACAGTAAAAGTCTCCTGACTGTCAGCTGGATTCAGGAGTGTATCGGGTTGTATGCCATGTAAGCTTGGAGCCGGTACTACAAAGCAAGTTCAAAATATCCAAAATACTGGCTTCATCCACCCCAAGATCAGCACTCAGAATAAGCAGTCACCCGAAAGCTGTTATGAACTTGATACGTCAAGCCAGGGTCTTTCCAATCTAGATCTGACCAATCAGAAATGTGGACAAGCAGTGCAACTAATTTTACAAAAGAAGATAAAACTACAGTAACAGAAATACGAGCAGGTAAGGTCTGCATAGGTTACCATGAAGATGTACCCAAGTAAGAAGCGAGTCGCCTTTGTAACACTGAAAACCCAGCGTTGCGCCTGAAGTTACCTGAAGAGTCCGAATCCTGCTTTGTAGCGCAGGCCTCTGGAGTCAGAGCTTTGATCTTTCAAATACTGTTTGACTCAAACGTCATCAAACTGTCACTGAAACGAGGACACAGAAAATTCACTCGACACAGAAAATCAACGGAAGATTAACACCAACATGTATTTTTTATTCAAATGTTTGTAAATGTTTTAGAATTTAAACAAAATGTAAACTGATCTGAAACTTGTCAACAGTATGTCATCTGCATTTTTTTTTAACTCACTTTGAAATATTTTCACTTTTTTTTTTTACAGCATTAATGACAAAGTAAAGACTAATTCCAGCTTTGGAATAAAAATATTTTAAATCTTTGAATCCTCCGTGGCAGAAAGTCATTTAAAAAAAAAAAAAAAAAAAAATCAGTGCAATGCTTCTTCCTCTGCGTTTTCTTCTCGCCTCTTCTTCTTCTTTTTCCGTTTTACTTTGACTTGCATGTGTTCCTGCTCTGAGTTTGTGAGCTCACCATTGCTCTGAGCATCAGGAGTAGAACCTGAGTCCACCTGTTCCCCGTCCTCCTGATTCTTCTTCTTCTTTTTCTTCTTCTTCACAACGTGGCTCTCTTCTCCCTCTGTATCTTTCTTCTTTGTCTTTGTCATTTTTTCCAAGCAAGGAGGCTCCATCAAAGGGGGTGAGAGTGCTAACGAGGGTAACAGATCTTTGACAGACACCGCTGCCTCTTTCAGCCTCATTTCCATCTCATCATCGCTGTCGCTGAAACCGGCAGAGAGAGAAAGAATGTCATACAGAGGGAAATAAAAATGAATCAATAACACAAGGAAGAAAACATTAATAAAGATGAAGAACCTTGAGCTTGGAGCAGGCCGTCGCCTTATGGGGGCGGGAGGATCTTCAGCTTTCTTTCCTGGGACAGATGTAGAAAACAGACGAAATCCTAGAAGAAGAAAACTTTCAGGTTTACAGAGATGAACACAAGTTCCCATTGAAACAAAATCTTCTTAAAGAGCCGGAAACTTTACCTTCATCCTCCTCCTCATCATCATCTTTGTTACATTTAGCTGATTCTAAACAGGATGAAGTTTGAGGCTTTATCTCTGAAATACAACTGACAAGCAAATATAATGGTCAATAAGATAATCTTATGACTATCAATCATTATAAACAAAAGGTTTTTTTCTTTTTGTAGTCAGAGCCGTTACCTGTCAAGAAAGTGTCCTAACTTTCTGGCAACATGCGTCTGGAATCCTGGCGTGACCTGGAGCTCGTTGCCATCATGTTCATGGTCAGCGACAACGAGACTGTTGTACAAAAGAACGTTATGAAGCTCACTTCATTTCTGACATTGATATATTTAAAAAAAAAAAAAAAAAAAAAAAAAAAAACAGAAAGCAGATTACCTCTGTACTTGCCTACTGAGATAAAGGATCTACAGCTTTTGCAAAAGCCTCTGACTCTGAACTCTCTTAGGTAGCTTTTTTTTGTCATTTCCTTCAGTAGTCTGCAGGAATAGTTCTCCAGGCTTCTTGAAAGACATTTAAAGTTCTTTGGATGCTTCTGCAAGATTATCTCACACTGTTTCAGTAATGTTAAGGTCTGAGCTCTGAGGAGGCCAATCTATGACTGGTAGTGTCCCATTGTGTGTTTTCTGTGTGTAAGATTTTACTACATTGCCAGTTTTGACAAGATCCCCAACACCACTGGCTGAAACCCCCAAATCCTCTGTGTAGACACTCACTGCTGTACCTCTCTCCTGACCTCCTCCGTACATATTAACAATGATTTGAACAATAAAATTCAAATTTGGACTCTTCCCTCCATCAGATCTGTTGCCACTGATTTTCAGTCCAGTTCTTGTGTAATTTAGCATGGATTCTTGACAGCCGCACTTCCACTGAGACCATTTGTGATAAGGCTTCATGAACAACAGATGGATCAGCAGAAAAGCCAGATGCATCACTCAGATCAGGTCTTTGCTAAACGTTTTCCTATTTTTTAAGGGCATAATTTTCAGATACTGTTCATCTGTTGTAGATATTTTTAGTCCTCCATTTGTTTCATCTACTCATTTTTTTTAAAGACACACTATGAACCATGCCAAGTTTTTGGCTAATACCTTTTTATTAATCACTTTGTTGGTGGAAAAATGTTATTTTGTGCCTGCCAAACTGTGTTTTCTTGGGGATTTTTCATAGTTTCAACTAAAGAAATGGTAACAAGTAATTTGTTTTTGTGACAGGCTGCTATTAAAGTGACAATGAAGACACAATGTTGTGTTAATCAGTGTTAAGTGGCTCAACAAACAAACAAACAAGGAAAGACAACATTCCTCTGAAAATGATCAGGTACAATGACTGAACTGAAAGTGAGTGAAAAAGTAGCCAATGTCCAAAGAAACACTGAAAGACCTTCTGAAAAGCCTGAAGAACTATTGCTCAAGACTACTTTAAACAATTCTAAGCAAAATATAAAGAAATGAGGGCTGGTTCGAGTTAAAAACATTAACTTGAACCAACAAATTATTATTACGCAATGCGAGATTCATTTGCAGAACAGATGGATAGTCATAGCTTACAAAAACTAACTAATTTTAAGTACATCTGGGTTTTTTTTTCCATATTAATTGAATCTAATATCATTACAGTTTACTGCTCATATTGGAAAGACACAAAACTTCACATAGAGAGCTTTTGTGCGTGAAACAACAACAGCATGTTACATCTTTGTGGGTCAAACAACGTATCCAAATCTGCAAATACTCTAAACCTTCCATACATTTTCCCTCCTGTGCAGTAGTGAAAGGAACAACAATGTATTTTGTTGGAAAACTGAAGTAGTGAAAAGCTTCACAGCAGTTTTCACACTTGGACGCATATTTAACACTACAAGAAGTAAAATGATATTTTAAAAGGTAACACTTACCGCTTTGACTCTTTCACACTGGCATCCCCATCTTAAAACACAGAGAGTTAGTGTCTTTAACAGAGCTACACTGCAGCTGATGAAACTCACACACTGTGTTGATTTAGCAAGCTCAGGGGCTAGCTAACGGTGCGCTATGCTCTTAGAGTCTTACCGTAATGTTTATTTGTAACCAATTAAATAAATTTCATTAGAAAATGTTATTAACCGACAACTCTTTATGCATGGACTATAAATATTAGTGGAAACTTCTCCGGGGAACCTGTTGGGAACGACTAGCGGTGCACGTATGCTAGCTTGGCCCCTCGGTTCAAACAGAAGAGGCAAACACTAACCTTTGCTTTTGACAGCCTTCGTTTCCCAAACCGCCTCCTGACATCTTTTAAGTACTTCGTCGTCACTGCTGCTGGAGTCGTCCGAAACCCCAACCATCTTTTTAGCGGGGGCCGCCATGATGAAACACATGTGCAGCTACTAGTGTTATGTTTTCAGCTGAGGATTCTGGGTAATGTATTTTGTTACCCAGGTGAGAAAAAACACCAAAGCGTTCTCAGACTCATCACTACTTTCATTCCGTTTTAAGAAACGGTGGTAAATCAGGGTTAAATATTATTTATTATTCAAATGGAAATCAGAGTTACATTTCTGGGTCCTGTTTTCTTCCTTTTTCCTGCAGTCACTATCAAAACTATTCAGTGGGTCCTGGCATGTTTGGGGTTTTATGTGTGTTTATTTTTGTCTCAATATTTGGGAATTCTGTGCAGACCCACATTAAGTAGGACTCATGGCCACTCTAACTTGGACAGGTCTCACAAGCAGATCGCCTTGTATGCTTTTTGTTCAGCAAACTTACAATGTGATATTCAAGTTTCAAGGTGGAAAAACAACATCCCTTATAACTCATTTATATTGAGACTACCGTAAGAAGGAGACTAGTCACACCTCAGTAGAAAGGTGAAAACATCACTTTACCCTGCAGGTTGCATATAATTTAATCATGTGTCATGTAGTGGATAAATAGACAACATGATACAGAGAGTTTACCGCAATTTAGACAAAGTTGCACCTTTAATTTCACAAGTGCATTTAACACGACTCAGAAAGAGAAGCTCCAGGAAATGTCAGTAGGCATATCCACCATCAGTAATCTAGCATGGATTAGTGATGATCTGACAAGAGAGGCTGTGATATGTGAGACTGGGCAGTGCTGTGTCTGATTTGGTGATGTGCAGTATAAGAGCTCCACAGAGGACTGTGTCATCCTCTGTGCACGGGCACTTTCTCTAACAGACTGATTCAGCTCTGCTGCCAAGAGGACAGAAACAGTTAAACTTTCCCACCGCATCTCTTGTAACACAATACATCTGTCTGGCAGAGAGACATCTGTCACATATTATTAAAATATTAATTTGAAAGAATTTCCAAAACATAGGATAAATAAAGTACTTTCCATCTCATTCATTCAGCCATTTTTTTTTTTATTTATTTACAACAAATTGGATAAGACAAACATTTGCAAAATTAGCCAATATAAAAACTGGTGACCATGCAACAGGTGACAGAAAGAGTCCATGAAGTCCAACATAGAAAAAAAAAAGGGCACAGTTGACAAAAGGGTGCCTAATGTGATATCCCATTTGTTGTGGGTATTAACGGACTGCATAATATGTTGTCACCGACTCTTTCTCACTATATTCATCCTGTTTTATAGAAGGTAATGCTACAAGAATACAGAAAAAGAACATCAGGATGCAATTTTACATCCCTTCAGCTTACTGTCACAAGTGGACAGGAAAAGGAGACTTCCGCACATTAAAGGTGAAAAAAACAAAAAAAACTGATTCAAGGCACATAGAGTCAATAACAGTACAGTAGGAAGAAGCCCTGATGTGTGTATGCACGACTGAAATGCACATTAACAAATACACTTTAAACAACCATTTACAAGGTGTCATTATTATCTCCTGCCTTGCAGGTGTTCATTTCAGTAACCTAAATTTAAAAAAAAAACCAACTATGAAGTTATATCCACGTTTCACCTGGAAATCACTCTGCAAGTGGAGCCCAATTTCAAACTCTTAACTGCTGACGTTTTGAATAAATTATGGACAACTTTTCAGCATAATACAATTCAGAGCATCACAGTAAGTAAGGTGTTCCTTCTAGCAGGACTGGCATCACATGAAATTGTGCACACTGGAAACTGGTGACATGATTCGTATACAGATGGGTTAAAATTTGCAGTCACCAGTATCATCGATCAAACAGGTCAACGACTGCATCTACCCTAGTGCCTCATTAAAAATAGATCCAACTACCAAGTTACCTCCCTCTGTACTGTCAAGTTGTGTGCTACTGTGGTATTTCATTAGTAAACTGAGAAGGCAATCTCAAAGGAGAAGAGCATACTCCCAGTTCAATAGGTATACCACATGTTTGGCCAAACTCAGCTGCTAAAGAGTGGGATTCACAGCACTGCTGTGACAAATAAACAAAGGATGAAAGAACTATGCAATTGCACAAAGAAGGCAGAAAAACACTTCTAAACATGGGCGGCACATAAAAGAAAAACATTTAAAGTCTAGTAACTAGCTCTATCCCAGAGTTTTCATAGAACAAAGACACGGGAAAACTTTTGTTATAACAATCTAACCGATTGTAGCAGAAAGAATATCACACCTGGAATTATTTGTTTTAAAAAAAAAATCAAACAAACAAAAACAAAACAGGAAAAGGGAGAAGACCATTTTCGAATTAAGGGATATTCTACCAAAGAAGAAACTGGTCATCTTGTACTTCATAAAACAGACACCAAGCTTAAATATCTGACAAACAGTAGCAACTGCTCTCAACTTACATCTGAGGAAGAATCGAACTCAAACAAACACTAATGCTACATCTATTAATAAAACAATACCGAAACACCAACATAATGCTCGTTTTTCCATAAAGGAAACACAATTGTCACTTGCAAAAGGTAGTTCAACTCAAAAATAAACAAACTTATTACATCTGTAATTAAATGAAAGAAAACTAACGTAGTCTACACACGTTGCCACTATAGATGTGTTACTCAAAATTGTCCCTTTCCAGCAGAGACAGCAGGAAATTAAGGCAAAAGTGTTCAAGCAGTTACATTACACATGTATGACAATCCAAAAGGAGAACAGAAAGGTTTCAGTCAGATATAACAGCGAAATACTGAATTAAACATTCTCTCGGAGTGCCAGAAACTGAGCTCTGTTAGGTACTGATGAATTGATCCATGATTTCATATGAAGGCAGATATGGTTGGGTTTTTTACTGTTTCTGTTCTTTTTTTTAAACTATGGTGCTTTTTTTCTGCTAAAGAGTGAATACTTCTGTCTCTGCCCCCTTTATTGAGGGGCACAATCCAGAAAATCGGTCTCCTGGGAGCTACTGCATCCTTTTTATTACAGACCACCATTGTAGGCATAGTCTGCTTTGTTGTGCATGATGAGTTTATTATCCACAAAGTAGAAACTGTCTGATCTGGTCTCGTAAGGGTGTGCCACCATTTGACGAACTAGAAAAAGAGAAGGGGAAATCATCAACTAAGAAATAAAGATATATACAGATCTGGTAATATGAACAAAACAGAGTAGAACTTACTGAGGTCGTCAGGAAGCTGCGGGAACTCGTAAATGTGTTCACATGTGTTGCGGCTGTTAGGAATGCAAAAACCGAAGTCAAAGTCAAAATTCTTCAGAAGGCGTCCCTGGAAGTAATGCCGCTCAATCATACGGAAGCTGTTAATGGGTCGGTCACCCACTGTGAACTCCACTCTGCAGAGAGGGGAAAAGAGACAAATTAAAAAACTAAAAAGACACCCGAGGCTGATCGTGATGCAGTCACACCGTTGTAGTCCATTTACTCACGTCGCACCAACCGTGCGGAGTTTTAGGAAGGCTGGTGTAAACTGGTATCTGACAAAACGCCCCGCACTCGTGTCTGGATCGCCACCCTCCTCTTCACTCTCCACGGGTCCTGATACAGAAGACTAATTCAGCTGACTGGCATACATGCTTTACTGTAGTGCTTGAAATATACATAGGGTGTCTCTTTTCAAGTTATGATCATCCATCAAAAGGTTGTGATACAACTGAATGAGCACAGTTTGAGATGGTGGTGTCAAATCAAATCGGCATGTTAAAGAAACAAACAAAAAATCTAAATACATGCAGAGGGTGCGTTACTAGTGAAAAAGGGAAGCAATAGTGCTTAATCATGGGCCCTTCCTTTTAGAACTCATGTTTTTTTTATATATTTAGATTTGAGATAAAAGTAAGGATACCAATGCACAGCACACCCGCCCAGCTAGGCTGCGGCTCTCGTGCTTGGTGACAATTCATCTTTTTAAATGCATGATAACTAAACAGCTTTAACATTTTTGCATGGATGTGTGATCATTTCTGTTTTTCATTCAGGTCTGTTCTATATTTTTAGCAATTTTAAGCTTGGTAATATGCAGGCAAATTTTGAGTGTATCACTTACCGCTGTTAGGAGGTTTGGCGATTTCAAAGAGCACCGTTCCTGTCTCAAGATCTCTGATTTTGAAGCGTGTGAAGTCAATGTTGTAGATATTATCTTCAGGTCTGCAAAGATAGTCTGGAATGTGGAAGGAAAAAAGCAAGCTAAGCCAAGACAATCAACTTATATAGTAGATGTGAGGAGTTTAACCCTCTGCGGTCAAAGTCATTGTGTTTAGTAACACTGATGTTAACTTTACCCCACTCTGGAACAAGGCAAAACAGACTTTTGGGGAAAAAATGTAAATAGTTTTTGATGTGTGACAGTTTGAATGGTTTTTTTATCTGATTTCTGATTGCCACGATTTGGTGAAAAATTTAATGAGAAAAAAAAAGCACATTCTCATCGCCTAGAATTAAGATTAGTGTTATCACCGTTCGTAATCTTAGACATCAGATAGTTACCTGACAGGAAGCAAGCAACTACTAGAAAATAGAGGTCCCATTATTTAAATTCTTCTGTATTGAGGTTTCTCATTTGATGTCATGTTCACATTTTAAGAGATTTATCCACCTCATTGGATGTGATTACAAGCTCTGTTTGCTACATTGGATGCAAAGAAGGTGCACCAAAAACCTCCTAGTGATTGCTTTGGTTGCTAGCAGACTGCCATAGCTGCCTGACGTTTTTCATATTTGTCTGCAAACACTTGCAAACTACTAGCAAAGCAGTAGTAAAAGTATGACGCAAATGGAAATGGAGACGATTGGCATTCAAAGTAAAAGCTGTGGCTCTGAAGGCAATTTGGATTGCACTTTTTTCAGTTTTACTACATCTCAGAGAGAATCCGACCGTTACTTGCAAGGCCTCAATGACCAATCTCTTGGTATGTGTGACTGGGGCTTTAGTAATTACTTACTCAGCTACTACCACCAACCTCCAGCAACAGATCAGGGAATACTAATTTTTCTCATCATGACTGGAGTCTGCATTGTCACCATGATTGTCACACATAGTGAACACGCTAACGACATGTGGTTGCGCATCTGAAAAAACCTCATTATAACAACTTTGTGAAAGTCACACAACTGTTTGGAGCACAAACACTGACCTTTACTTAGAGAACTGAGACAGCACTTAAGGAGCAGTCAGGGTTTCAGTATCTGTTGCTCTGGCTCCTGCAAACTGCAGTAATGGTGACTAATGCAATAGAAAAAGGTTCTAGTGTTCAAACAATGGCAGTGAGATAGAGCAGAAGTAATGTCATTGTTGTCTGGGCGAGAAAAAGGCCAAAAAACAACTTAGTTCATTAGTCACTAGCTGCAGCTGTAGTCAACTGGGTGTCCGATGACAAACCATGGGATAGGGACGCAGAGGGTTCAAGCAGGTTACTACACGGGTGAAGGTGATGACGGTTAGGGGAGAAAATGAAAGAAGCCAGCAATCCAAATGAATGAATTACTCATTAAATAACTGTGTGGGAAGTTGGTCCACTATATTGATGAACACACAACAGGCACCATAACATTCAGAATTTATTCCAAATAAGACATGACCTGAGAGAGGAATCCTTATGTTTAGGAAGCCGGTAGTAAGGACTAATGTAAAATATCACAGCATTACAGTGTGTGGAACAACTGCACAGACAAACAAGTTTGTTCAAAACAACAAACTGCATGAATATAGGAAACGCTCCTCTCAGTGATTGAGTTGTCTCCTTATGTTCTAATGAAGCCTTGTCTTAATTTTCTTTTTTTAAAATCAAGGCAGGTAACCCAAGCTGAATGTATTCAGTAAGATTCTCCTTTTTGTGAAAAAGGACTACATCCAGAGAAATGTAAACTTCTACCTACCTACTGCTGTTCAGGTACAGTATCTACATTATATGTAGAATTTAAAATTATTTCATATCGTTTTTACATACTGTACATGAAGCCAAAGCATTGTAATTACACTTCCCATTGTTTTCACTGGACTTTGTTTTTGTTTTCTTGATATGAAATCATCCACTTGTGTATGCTTTACACATAATAAACTAAAACCAAACACAAAGGATCAACTGATCATTCACTAACAGCCGTGTCGGAACCGAAACTGTGTGCTTTATGATAACTTATAATAAACTAATGAACGTGGGTGAATAGAAGATTCTAAACCTAAAAGTTTAGTCCCTACACCTCCAGCTGTGAAGAAATGAGAAGAAACATAACTCTACATGTATCTGCCAAACACACTTACTAAAACAAGTTGTTAAAATAATAATAGGCTTTTAGCTGTTTGACCTCCCCAAGCCAGCGTGGGGTGCCCTAAATAATGCGCGCTTTGGGGCTCCAAAGTCCTACTTGCACCCTTGCAAATAGTTTCGCCCAAACCCCAATGAACCGTGTTCTCGCTGAATCACCAAAGTAACACATGTAGTATTTACCTTATGAACACATTTAGTAAACGTACCCTTTGGTCGACTGCTCTCAAACTTCTTTTCTTAACGTTAGCCACAATTAGCATAGTGCGTAGCTAGTTAGGCGACGCAATTTCGCAGCTTTTAGCAATGCGCAACTGTAAGTTGCCAAAGCATTACCTTCCGTAACAGCCCGGAGCCCGAGGACATGGTCCGGGGTAATATCTCTTCCTAGAGCCCGGAGTTCATCCTCTGTGACCACAGGCCACTTCTCCGTTTGGCTGCGCCTCGACTTCAGCTTCTTCAGCATTCCTCCGCCACTCTTTCTATCCCTGTGGTTGCTCTCCGTGCCGGTGTCTGCGTCCGTCGGACCCTTGCTGACTGTTTGTAACGGTTTGTTTCGGGAACCGTTCATTTCGGACAGCGCGGCAACAATGAAATGAGGAGCGGAGCCTATGAATTTGGGAGCGACTTAACAAACTAGGTAATCTCAAGATGGCGTGAAACGTGTTAGGGAGATGGGCAACGCGAGGTTGTGATTGGCTAAGATCGATGGAGGTTGTCATAGTTACCCCAGGGGTGTGAATGGTTTAATTCCCGGGCCTTTCCGTTTCCTTATGAGCTCCTTGCGTTGTTTAGCTTCTAACACACAGGAGTGATCTGATTTGACGACCGTTTTATCTTTTCTGAAAGCCACCTATCTACCAGGTCTTCCGCTTTTGAAATATATTACCCTTTATTTTTTTTTTGGTCGGATGTGTTGTTGGACTGGTATCTGTAAATCCTTGCTGCCCCCATGTAAGTGTCGAATATACATTACATACTTCTTTCCAGCGTGTGGCGCTAGTGCGCTTGTCCGAGTTTTGTTGACGGAAGTTCCGACGGAAGTAGAGTAAAGCAGCGATGGTGCGGCTGAAGTCGAGGTAAAATGTGCTATTCGTATACTGTTTCCTCTAGCATGTGTGGCCATAGTTTCTGACGCTACATATTCTGTCGGCAGGTATTTACTATGCGAAGTCAACGTGTCGGACAGGAGCCAGCTGTTGCTGCTGGACGACCGAGCAATTATGGTGGCAGTGAAGGCAGCGGTGGCCCGCACACATGGGGACTATGGGGCCGCTATGTGTAGCATTAGATTTTGTGGTAAGAAATGTTTAGATACTTTCCAAGGATCAAGCGCCAACACTTGAATACCCATAAGCACTAAAGTTAATTTTAAAATGTATTTAGCTGTTCGTAATGTTTGCCTGTGGAAGCTGGTCAAGTAAAATTAAACGAAATTATAATAGTCCCAGCCCTTTGGCTTCAGGGGTGACGACACTCTTTTGGCATCGTGCTAATGTAGAATGTTGTTTGACTTTTTTTTTTTTTTTTGTCTTTTTCCCCCCTTTTAGTTAAATATCTGAACGCTCACACTGGAATAGTATTTCTACGTTTTCCCAAAAGGTGTTACAAACTCCTGTGGTCTGCATTGCCTTTCATTACCAGTATTGAAACTCGTGGGCAAAAAATTCCCTGCTTTTTAAACTGTTTGCATGTAGGAGGTAAGAAAAAACTGTAAACTAATATTTCAGAATGAAAAATACATACAGCACTGTGCAAAGGTGTTGAGCCACTCATATATTTCTTCATTGCTAGAAAAATCTGAAAAAGGTACACTGATTTATTGAAACGTGTGCAATCATAAATTTAAATACTGTAAATAAGGCAAAAACAGAGTTTGTACAATTTAAATGAGTTTGAAAATCAATACAGGGTTTGACCACCTTTATTATTCAACACAGTCTGAACTATCTAATGTCATTTCATTACGTAGTCTTCAGGAATAGTTCTCCAGGCTTCTTCAAGCACATCCAAAGCTGTTCTTTGGTTGTTGGCTGCCTTTTTTCCCTTTCTGTGTCAAGGTGATCCCACACTGCTTCAGTGGTGTTGACTGGAGGTCAGTCCATGACTCTTTTTTTTTTTTTTTTTTAAATCTAGGTATGCTTTTACTGCGCCAGCAATGTGTTTGAGATCGTTGGTCACGAGGAAGACACTTTCCAGATGGTATTGCATGGTTTATCAAAATCTAATGCTTAATCTCCTGTGTTCAAAAGATCCCTCAAACCACAAACTACGACACAGCCTCCATCATGTTTTACAGATGGCTGTAGACACTCACTGTTGTACCCCTCTCCTAACCTCCTCTGTACTTACTGGAGACAGTTTGGGGGAAAAAAAAATCAACATTTGAGTCATTACTCCATAAGACCTGTTGCCACTGACTTTCAGTTCGTGTGTAATTTGACAGACTTCTGGTTGTTTCCCTTCCTTAAGAACGGCTTCTTGACAGCCACTCTTCCACTTAGATCATTTCTAATGAAGCAGTGATCAGCTGAAGGTTCAGATGCATCTTTCAGATTCTGTGTGAGGTCTTTGCTGGATTTTTTTTTACTATTTCTTAAGGACATGACTTTCATATACTGCAGATAGTTCATCTGCTGTAGATAGTCTTTTAGGTGTGCCACTTCCTCTTTTGTCATCCACTTCTCCAGTTTTCTGAATTTTTTTAACAATGGACTGCAGACCATGCTGAGATAAACCAAATTTCCATCTTACAATTCTTTGGGAATCGTCTTGTTAGTGGAAAAAAAATACTATTTTACACCCGTCACACTGTGTTATCTTTGGTATTTTTTCACAGATTAAACAGAAGAAGTGGAAGCAAATTATGTACAGTTTAAAACTGGTTCTTTGCTAAGTTAACATTTATGTGTACACCACTGATTCATACCTTGAGTTAAGTGCTGTGGTGTGAATGAGACACGGCGGGTCCAGAGATCACAGTTTTGAGCCATTTTATTTATTTCAACTCTCGGCTGTCAGCCGTACATGCATCACACCACAAAAACTCACAACAAACCCCAATTCCCCGTGTTTTAACTCACCGGGCATGATTGCGGATGCCGTGCAGGTGCATCTGCACAGCCCCGCAGACCACGCCCCACCACAAGTGCTTTTTTTAATACTTGAATGAATCATCAGTCAGTGTTAAGAGGGTTAAGAAACAAATAAGCATTGCTCTGAAAATGGTCAGGTAGAAAGACTGAATTCACAATAAGTGAAAAAGCAACCAAGAAAAGCCAAGAACAAAAAACTTTGAAAGACCTTCAGAAAGCCTGGAAAATTATTGCTCAAGATGATTTTAAACAATTATAAGGAGGTCTGGCTCCTTGGAAGGAAAATAGAAAGAAATTAGGGGTTGCTCAAGACCTTTGCACAGAACCATACATTTTAACTACATATAATTTAAGGTGGGTTTTTTGTTTGTTTCAGGGACAATTAGAACATGTCAGAAGTTTCTGATCCGATACAACACCCAGCAGCTCCATCGAATGCTTCCTAAATGTAAAAGCGAAGGTAAAGAATTGATTTGAACACTAAATTTTGCAGTTTTGGCGAGTGTGTTTCTTAACACTACACTAATATTATCCTCATAAAGTTGTAATGTTCTACATTTCAACTTTCATCTTAAATTATATAGGATGTGACCAAGCTCTTCAGTTGTAAATCTTGTAGTTCACTGAAGACAACAAACATTGGATCTTGGGACAATAAACACATAGTGAACAAAGAAAAATGCAGTTTGACTGATTTCTCCTCTTTTCATTTGCAGAAGAAAAACAGCAGGTTCGCAAAGCCATTCTAAGTTGTTCCCTAACAGAAAGCAAGGAAGCATTTGAAGAGGATTCAGAGAGTGAGGGGGAAGAGGAAGAAGAGGAGTGACTTGACCTCATGCTGGGGCCTCTGCTCAGGTTCAAGTAGGATGCCTGGTTGTGCTTGTTTTTTGTTGTGACTGAAAGAGAAGTCTGTATGAAGCATTTGAAGAAATGCTTTAACAACTGCAAGAATACCTTGTAGCAGGTTCTCAGTGCGTTTGTTACTTTAAACCCCGCCACCTCCTTCTTTCGATTATTCTCTGCACTGGAGGGACAGTTTACATGAATAACTTGGGGTTGCAGAGTTGTCTGATGGACTGTCTGAGTGTCTTTCATCAGCAAAGTCATGTGTTTGATCACATGATCATAAGTTAGTTAAATAAAACTGCATTTACACAGTGCAACACAGTACTATGCTCTCCTTCTGAAGAGTCAGACATTTAATTTTGTGTATTTTATTTGTATTGGTTCCTTTTTTGTCATAATATTTGTAAATTAAAGCCATGCTTTGAAGATACTGTGTTTGTGATGCTGTCCCAACACTTTTTTACTTCACATGCTCACATAGACCATCTAGATCATATAGGCAATCAAATAGGCACTTTCATAATTTTATTAAGAATATACCATTCATTATATAGAAAGATGTTCTGTAGTATGTATACAAAATTATGGATACTGATACATACAGCAGGCTGTATGTAAATCATGACATCACCCACTGGTTAGTGACGTCCAGAAAGATCTACTACAAAAGTTCAACACAGCCAGGCTTGCTTTGCATTAGCTGGGTTAACAAAAAAACCCGCAGTGGAAGAGATCGGGTATCACAATGATGGTTATCAGCTTTCTCGGTTAAGGTGAGTTTTCTGCCTTGGGCTCTGTGCATGCTTAAACAAAAAGGGGCATGCGATGTGTCGTGACGGTGCACAAAATGATCCCTATGAGTGCCGCCTATTCTAAAAAGAGATGTAGTCAGATGATGATAGGAAAAAAATTGTGATAAAAATGTAAAAGAACATGAAAAATACGGTAAAATACAAAACTTGCAAAAACAATGAGCTTAATGCTGCAGAAAATTGTTAGTCTTGAAATTTAGTGTGCAGAGAGGTAGATTAAACATTTTCATTTGAGTTAATTATTTTGATCCTGAGTACGCTCTCTGCCCTGCTGTTTATTTCAAAGGTGACGGCTGCAAGTTAGAGCTCTGAAGCTTAAAACTGGATCTATTTAAAAATAAAAGTTTTCATTGCCTGATGAAGAAAACATGAAGACGAGATTGAACGGGTATTCTTGGTGTGTGTTCTGTGTTCTAGTAGCTGCAATTTCAGCAGCGTAAAGGTCATCTTAGTGTTTTGAAGAGCGAAGGCTGGGGCTGAATGGAAACTGTGGACAGAGGATGCTGTTAGGCTAATGCCTTGTAACTGGTAAGTCATTAACCAGTGAACAAGCCTGGGCTAAATATCTACCTCAAGCTTGACCATGACTTATAAAATGAACTTAGTTTCCTAAATCTTAGTTTCTACATTTATGGTCTTATGAGGTGAGACCCCCGCTTTTACCCCTGTGCAGTATCCAAGCTGCATACTTAGATTTGCAGACAAGGTCTTCTTGTGATCCCATGTACCCATCTGAAAACTAGTAGGGTTTTGTACATTGAAAATCTTAATGTCAAAACTTTGTGGCATTAAAAACTTGTAATGTTTCTGGATTCTGGTTTATTTTACTTGGTTCATGTGTCTTCATTTTAAAATGTTACTTTTTTGGAGAGGAGCAGCCATTCAGAAACAAAGGCTATGGCTAGTTTGAGGCCCTAGTTAAATTGAGAGTCTGCACCAAGGCCCAGTATAAAGGTAACACCAATTATTTATGCCATCCGGGCACAGCTACTCCAGTTGACTCCATCAAAAAAAAGAACCCAAAACAAACAAACTATTAAAAAAAAACATAAAGTATGAAGAAAACAAAAGTATACTACACTTATTTTATCACCCTAAATCCAATAAACTAATCCTAATCTGACATGGTCGTTATTACTACGTCTCCCATGATCCCTCGCAGGGCCTATTCAAACAAATCGGCAGGCAGCACAAGAAACATCCGGGTCTCTCAGGTTCCTGTCTGGCGACCTGTCGCCATTAGTGCAAGCTCGTTTTGAAGGATATATTTTTTTGGCTAAAATCTCCGAACTTTTAGGTTTTCCAGCTCTTGGAAAACATTTATCGCCTTGTTAAGGGCATATTGTTTTCCTTAGCGAGTAAAAATCCTAAATTCGGGGGGTCTTGGCCCCGCGTGACGATTTTTCGTCCTCACTTCCAACTGCTCCGATAACTTGAGACGCCGAAACCGTGTCTCTTATTTTTTCTCGTGTTTGTTTTATGGTCAAGATGTCGCCGTGATGGGGTCTCCGCGTTTGACAGAAATGAATCAGGGCCTTCGTCGCCTGACCCGCACTCACTGCAGCCCGCTTTCCTTCTCCGTTTTTCCTTTTTATGCTAGAGAGCTCGGCGGCTCTCTGCCCGGAGCTCGGCCTCAACACCGCTCACTTCACGGAGACAAACATGGAGAAAAACCCCAACAACAGCAGCAGCACCAAGGTTCCGCCCCGTTCCAGCTCCACAGGCCCGGCACCGGGCGAATCTAAACCCAAAACAGGTGAACACATATCAGGAAACTGCATAAATATCACATGAGGTTGCCAAACACATTGTGTGCTCTTGCAGCTAAACACCCATTGCCCTGTGGCCTGTTGGGGCCTAGCCGTACTGCAGAGGTTGTTTACCTTGTATGGCTAAGGACCTGACGTAGCTGTCAAAACATTTGACCCACCAGCTGTCACAAAAGTACCCGATATTTCCATCCAGCATTGTTTTACTTATTTTTTATGACATGGTGACACATTTCCGCTACCAATCAAAAGCTACTCATGTGCTTAAATAAATATTTAGTTGTATAGTTTTCACAAAACGCGTATGTTTTCAGATGCATGAAAACTGGTATTTTGTTTGCTAAATCCTGAAAAAAAAATGCACTGAAAATCCATAACACACAAATTAAGATGTGCTCTAAACAAACACCACTGAGCTCTGTAAGAAACTGCATTTGCACTTTGTTCTTTATATGGGGTGGAAATGTGCATAAGGCTTAGTTTTTGCCTACAGACCCAATTAAAGGAGACTTAATCTACTGTTTTTAGACGTTGGGTCCTTCACATTACAAATCAGCTTGAATTGTGATGTTTATAAGTGTTTCCCCCCTAACACTTTTTTTTTTAAAATTTGGATTTCAGAAGGTAAAAATAATGGAGGCTCCAAGCGTTACAGCCGCAAGCGTGAGCCCTCCTTTCCTAAAGCCGACAGTTTCCCCGGCTCTCGCCGCACCAATTCACAGAAAAGCAAGAATTTTGACAAGAGACCCCCTCAGAGAGGTGGAGGACGACAGTATGGAGTTACAGGTGGAGGACGACGTGAGGAGGTGCGTGTTTCCAAAGGCTGATGTTCTACTGACCTCATTTAGCGGTGAAAAAACTTCAGCAATTGCTTGTTGACATGCATTTGGTCAAATGCGATCGATCCCCGTGTCTCCAGGTAGCAGAGACGCGCCGGGCCGAGTTCAGCCCGGCTCAGTTGGCAGGACCGAAAAAAATAAGCCTGAACCACCTGCTGAATTTCACTTTTGAACCCCGTGGAGGTAACGGTGGCGTTGGAGACGGAGGCCACTCCTGTTGGGGCCGTCGAAACAAATGGGGCCACAAGCACAAGCCCTTCAACAAGGAGCTTTTTCTGCAGGCCAAGTAAGCAGCCTCCCAAACGAAAATGATCCTGAATGCAGAGACTCGATGTTTGGGATTTGTCTCACCTTTGTGTGTGTTGCAGTTGTCAGTTTGTGGTGACTGATGACCAGGATTACAAGGCTCACTTCACTGATCCAGACACTCTGGTCAACTGGGACTGTGTGCAACAAGTGGTGAGTTATCCTCCATGTTTTGATGGGGAAGTGTTTACTTAACTACCTATATTTAATCAAATGAAAGTATGTCTCTTGACAAACCATTTCTGCACATTCTGCAGCGCATCTATAGCCATGAGGTGCCATCGTGCCCCATCTGCCTATACCCTCCTGTGGCAGCCCGCATCACCCGGTGTGGACACATCTTCTGCTGGCCGTGCATGCTGCACTACCTGTCTCTTAGTGACAAGACCTGGTCCAAGTGCCCCATCTGCTATGAGGCAGTGCACACAGCTGACCTGAAGAGGTAAATAAGAAGGAAGCAAAACATTGCCTAAAGGAGAAGAGGAGTTACTTACTTTTTTTTTTTTTTTTTGCCCATGGCTCATTTAGACATGATTAATCTTAGTATATACAAATGAGTTCTTTGCTGCTTGCTTACAAACAGCCGCCTGTCCCCGTCTTGCACCTGTGAGCCCTGCGCCCTCACAAGTTCTCCTGCTACATGGAGATATTAAAACAGGTTAATTTAGTTTGCGCAGGGTTTTTTGGTTTGGTTGTTTGGTTTTTTAATCACTTGCTTGTGTTGTTGCAGTGTGGTTGCTATGGAGACCAGACAGTATGTGGCTGGTGACAAGATCACCATGCGCTTGATGCGAAGAGAGAAGGGGGCTCTGGTGGCCCTGCCTAGCTCTCAGTGGGTGAAGGTGGAGGAGCCTGTCCGTTTTGGAGGCAAGTCTGTGCCAGTTTTACATAAAAGATCATTTTTCAGTTTTAAATTCGTATAAGACTTCATATACTTCATATAAGTTTAAAAGTATTTTTAAACTCTGTTCACATTTATTTTATAGATGCATGTTTGAGTCCATATTCCAAGCTGCTGCTGACCTCCCCGGCACAGGTCCTGAACCTGGTGGCAGAGGAGAAAGGAATTCTTCAGGCTCAGCTTAGCCAGGAAGAGGACGCTCAAGGGTGCTTCATCCAGAGCGCCCTTTGTCTTTTACAGGTAGAGCTACGTGCACATTTTTGGCAACTAAGACATAACAACATAGACATAAATAATGCAATAGACAAATTAAAGTGAAGACCAAATGCAAGTAAAGTGAAAGAAGCGCATTTAATTTGTATGAATAAACATGCAAAAGCATAAATATGCTAAATTGTTGGTTTGTTTTTGTTTGGGTTTTTTTTGCTATGCTGCTAAATCCATTTTCTCTTGGGTGTTTTGTTTTGTTTTTTTCTTTGATTTTTTTTTTTTTTTTGTCTAAGGAAGCCAAATAAGCAGTTAACTGATGATGTCTTTATCTGTATGTGTTTGTGATTAGGAACAAGAGGAAAAGCTTCTGGAGCAGCAGAAGGAGAATGCAGACAGCCTCAACTTGTCCTCTCTGACTATGAAAGAACCTTCTTCTCCTGTGGAAGAAGGGGTGACTAACATCAGCAGTGCCAAGGTGAGTCTAAACCTTCTTTACTCTTTTTCACATTGTTGTATCTCTGGTAATGGGATCAAATGTATCCTATTTGCGTGCTCCTGGTTATGGTTTTTTGTCACCTCTGTTTTGTTTCATCTTTAGCCTGTGCTGCAGTACGCCTCAGCATTTGATGACGAGGTGGCAGAGTTTCCGGAAGATGCTGATGCAGAACTGCCAGGCTTTCCCGAAGCCATTCTGGAGAGTGTGCTGGAGGAACCTCCTGCAGCTACAGGGGATTCCACCTCAGAGCTCCAGCTTGAAGAGGAGAGCCCGGCCATCCAGGCAGAGTCAGGCCGGCCCTCAGCCAGTGTGGTGCCCGGACCTTATTACTATTTCTACCAAGGTTGGTGATCCTCTGCTCCACCCATCTACCCAGGATAAAAATCATGCCGTAATATGTAAAATTTCCTCATCCCTATTTTTCTCCTGCTTTCCATTTTTCTCCATCAAGCTGACGACTGCCAGCAGATGTTCCTGCATCCCGTGAACGTGCGCTGCCTGTTACGTGAATACGGCAGCTTGGAGGCCAGTCCTGAATCCATCACCGCCACAGTGGTGGAGATAGTGGGGCAGACAGTCACAGAGGTCAGCGAACAAAGAAACAAAAGTCTGACGTCGTGTTGTTTAATGTAGTTTTAACTTAAGTCAACACATTTAATTTATTTATCCCCCACGTCCCTTTTGCAGGAGATCCGCCGCCGGCATCGCTATCTGGCTCATCTGCCACTCACGTGCGAATTCAGCATCTGTGAGCTAGCACTGCAACCACCAGTCCTGTCCCAGGAAACTCTGGACATGTTTGCAGGTTAGAACACTTAAAACTTTTTTTTAAGGGTTTTACTTTAAGGGTTTCTCAGATCAAATAAATTGTCCTTTAAACCTTTAGATGACTTGGAGAAAAGAAAACGCCTGAGGCAGAAGAAGGCAAGAGATGAGAAACGCAGAGAGAAGCGAATTGAGATTGAGGAGAACAAGAAGCAGGGTAAATGTAAGTATACCTGAAAATTACACCTTTTATGTACCTCATATTTTCAGATTGAGGTCTGTAGTACTTGCATTTTCATTCCCCAGATCCTGAGGTGCATATTGGACTGGAGAACCTTCAGCATTTCCCAGCATTCGGCTCTCCACCTCACAACAGCAGCCCCCCGATCCAACCTGACTTCACCTTTGCGCCTCCTTCGCCCCTCAGCAGCAGCCCTTCCTCTGGTAAGATCACCCCTTCCATCTGCCATTTATTGATAAGAGTTTCCTCCTGTCAGCTGCCTGCCTGGCTTTTGGTGATAAACGCCATGGCATAATCTAATTTTTTTTTTTTTTTTTTTAAACTTCTGTCATTTCAGATGGAATGAAATTCTCAAGTCTGAATACGCCGTCACCTGTCGTGGGTAGTGTGGAGGATGAGTCCCACTGCATGTCCTTTGCACAGGTGTGTGTAGGAACAGTATTCTTTGTGACTTAAGGAAGTGGTAGGCATAGCTCAGCAGTGCTTTAATTAGACTGTTTCCTGTGTAGATGCTAAGAGATGGGAAAGCAAGAGCTGATGCTGGGCCCAGGATCACTCCAAAGAAAGGTAATGCAGGTGTGTAGATACTGTGGTGCCTTGTTTGTTACAGTTAGGCTGCAGATGGGAATAATGAGAAATCTCACAGTTAAAATGGCAACTCCTGTTAAAATGAAATTGATTAGAGGTGCCTGGTTGGCTCGTGATAGTAGCTACAGCAGTAAGCTTGTAATTATGGGGAGAAGTTTTAGTCTGCTTTATAAACTGGTAATACTTGAGCAAAGAGCCAGATAATATACCCATGTTGTCATCAAAGGGTTTGTCTGCTTACATCTGCTTACAAGGTGGAATAACAGAGTCACACAGTTATTGCTAATTTATTCAAACCCAACTTGTCATAGGAATAAAATTCTGATATATTGAACCTTGGCTCAGAATAAAACCCCAGCCTCATCAAGGATACATTTCTATGTTTGTGCTTCCTGTCTATGTGGTTATATCAGTTGTTACAAATTGCACGTACCGAGTGGGTGTGTGGGTGAAAATAAGCAGAGCTTTGTGTGTTATTGTGCATTTCTGGTAAAACCAGTTTTTGGAACTGCAACACCCAGAGGCTTCCTGAACTCAATGTTGTGCCTTGTACCATGCAGATAAGCTGCTCGCTCCCCCAGCAGCGGACAGCGATGGTGAGAGCGACGGCTCAGACCGTGTCCCAGTGCCCAACTTTCAGAACTCCTTCAGTCAGGCTTTAGGGAAGGCACTTATGCAGTTGGACAGTGGTCCAGTTTCTTCTCCACAACCTGTGGTTGAACCAGGTCAGGAATCTCTGATCCCTCACATCTACTTAGCTGAAGCCTGATATTTCTGACTAGCCTCATTGTTTGTTCAGAGACGATCACACGCTCACTCCCGTCTGGGACTTTTTCTCTTTCAGATGAAAAAGGAGGAAAAAAGAAGAAGAAAAAGCAGAAGCTTCTGTTCAGCACATCCATGGTTCACACAAAGTAGACAACACTGAAGTTCATTTAATCATATTGTTTCTCCCCCACTGCTTGTGTTTTCACTTTCACGCAGATCTTTCTGGAACTATAAGCTATGGAAAAGGATTTGAGTTCATGCTGCTTCAAACATTGTTCCACTGGCTTCATCCCCTGTTCGAGCTGTTTGAGTGTCTTTCCATCAGTTTAACTTGCATACATTTCTGTTGTACAACAAGGCCAAAGCTTTGCACCATCATGCTCGTGTCACAATGAAAGCCTTATGAGTCAATTTTAGTTAACATTCTAAGTATTACACGTGCTTCAGGCTAATGTAACTTCCATGTACCTGAGTTCATCATGGGGTCTATTGTAGGAAACTGCCCCAGAGTGTTGCGTCTTGGGCCCTGTTCATGGCATTAACATGCGTTTTTGGTGATCCAATCACAAGTTGGCTGCCTGAGTATGTGTGTTCACAAATGCGGTGCTAAGAGTGCAACGTGTACCCAAGATGTATGTGCAAGACATTAGACCCATTAGTAATATAGACAGGGTAATTTGAGGGTGCTTTATACTAGAATAGCAGTCAGCCAGCTGCAGGTACGTTACACCTTTAAAACTTTCCAGGATACTCAGCACCCACACATTATCAGTCTGGAACTTAAATACAGAAGGAAGCAAGTGAGTAAATCTTTCAGTGTTTATCACAGGTCAAGTCTTGGGCTAGCTCTTCATATGTATAGATCTGGTGGATTGCCAGAGTCAAAGCCCTAGTATTTGGTAATGCCAACATTATGCCTACACATTAAGTTCTAATGTCAGGAAGTGAAAACACAGTATTGTGTGAAGTAGTTCTGTAGGTTCATCAGGACTCTTGATATATTCTGCCTGGATAAACATGAATAGCACTTTCTTGTCATTCACTTTCTTCTTAATTTCATCTTCTGTTGTAGAATGTTTACTCACTTTTAACATTATTTCCCCAAGTTTTATTTCAGTGTTGGAAATTTGTGAAGTTAAGAGAATTACTGGCTTAATGAGTGCTGGTGAAATGAGAACAAGTGGATTTGATTTTTTTTTTTTTTTTTTTTGGGAGGGCTCTTTAATTCACCTTTAATTTTGTGCAAGTTTATAGACTGGTAAGCATAACTAGTCTGTTGCAAATAATAATAAAAAAAAGATGCACAATCAAAGAACGGGCTGTTTGCTACACTTCTTTACCCATGTCTGGCAAAGTGAAACTCAAATTAGGTCAGTTCACACGATCTTATTAAAGCAGCGCCTTTTTTCTCCACAAGAGGGCAGTCTTAGTCCACCTGAGCTGTGTAATAAAATTTAAGTTATTTCAGACACTGTTTTGTATACTGACTGTGCAGTCAAAGCTTGGTTAAGAGTGTAGTCTGAGATGAAATAAATCCATAATGCCTCTGAAGTGCATGAATTATGCAGATTTCTTTATTGAAATAGGTGTCGGCATTCAAACAGAAAATAACCAGTCAGCCTTTTTTTAAACTGATGATTTGTGCTTTTTAACATGGGAATGGGTAATTAATGCCATAAAGTTGGGATGGAATAATTTTTGCCCGAGCACATCCTATACTCAGGTTCGTATCCAGTTAAAGGACAGTAAGTTATCCACATTCATCCCGGAAGTCGAAGTAATGCATATATATGCGTTACACCTGATGAGTTGTGCTATATACCAAAAATGATTCCTTTGTGCATACAGTATACAAACACTAACTGTGTCATTATCTCTTACTAGAACGACACAAGTTTATGTAGCAAAATCCTATTTTATGTTTTAGTTGCACTTTATTTTGAAAGCAATAGCCGGAAGTGCTATGTGGAGCTGGATTGTGCTGAAAGTACTCAGGCGGCTAGTTGCCTGTCTAGTCTATCCCTGTCAACAATACTGCAACCTGAGACGGGATAGCCAGCCAGCCAGTTGGCTAGCTAAGTAAACCAGCTAAGTTAGCTGCTCTGCTAACCAACTGTCACGACTCGTAATTTTTCCCTTAAGTTGGCGGGATACACTGTGTTAGAAGTTGTTTCGACAAGCGTGGAGGGAAAGCTGACTTTACGGTTTGGTAAGTTGTCTGCAGTTGGGATCAAACAGGCAGCGAAAGACAGGTTCAGTCAGTGTTTCCATTTTGTCAGTCCAGCTTCTTGAGTTGTTAGCTTACGGTTGCTAGCCAGCGAGCTGCTTAAGCGTTTGTCTTCCCTCTTGTTTGAAGTCTGTGGGAATTCCCAAACAACTGAATGCAACACGCTCGTTCAATGCGTCTGCACACTTCCTTTTTTTTCTTTTTCCTTCTGTACGTTAAATGTGCCCCCCTGCTGTTGGGAGCAAGCCAACTCTTATCTGTCGCTAAACTGGACCGGGCACTGTCGAGGTAATTTAGGTGAGCAGACACGACATGAGGAAGCACTAACACTTGTTGCTGAGATGGAAAACTACCAAACTTATAAAGCTCATTTATTAGCATTGTTGTTTAGATTTATTTGTATCATTACTTGTGTGTGTGTGTGTGTGTGTGTGTGTGTGTGTGTGTGTGTGTGTGTGTGTGTGTGGTTGGGATGCTTGGTTTTCTGTAGCATCCAGTAGGTCCACATTAAATCTGGATTATGGTTTACTGTGATATAAAACTGTGGTTACCTGCTTCACTGTTGTAGATTGCTTTTAAATGTCAAGATCACCTAAAAACCTGAGACTACTACATTATGCCCATAATAATACAGCAAAATATAACAGCCAGGCTAAACTCAATATAAAAATTCTTCTTAGATAACAGTATCACATATTTAACTGTTAAAGTCCAAGCCTGTGGATTTTGATTTATATTTTATGTTACTTTACCATAGGTGAGAACTAAATTTGGGTAATGCTCATCTTCTTTTACTTGTTTTGCTGTCTACGTAAGGAAATTTCCTCTGCATAACTGGCTTAGCCGGGTTATTGACTCATTGTCTTTAAAAAGTTAAAGACAGTAAGTGAGTCAGGGCTAAAACAAAACAAAACAAAACAAAACAAAACAAAATGCCTCTATGCCCTGTGCCCTACTGTCCTGCATGTATACTCTGAAATATGTCTCTAACATTCGCAGCATCTCTTCAAAGTTGACTATTTAACATCTCAGGCTTGAAGAAATGCTCTTTTCGATTGTTATGTGAGGCTTGCAGTAATGAGTCGGGCGTAGGATACTCGGTGGTGTGTCTAAGCCTATATAAGGCAGACGGCTCCTTAATCCCCCTGTGCTGCTCGTCCCACCATCACAGTGGATGTTTGGCATTCCATCTCAGCAAAGGTGTTTCCTGCCACTATCTAAAGTTCACGTTTTCAGCATTTTCAACAGTCTCTGTTAGTCAACCGCCTTCGTGGCTCTGCTTCCTTGTCTGTCCAGTTTTTATGTTTGTATGTTATTTTTTTTTCTCTTTTATGAATCATGGACTTGCCCACTGAGTATTTGGAGCTTATCAGCTGATGTGCTTGATAAGACACACAACGACAGGGGTGATCATGTAAAGACGTGACTGGCACAGAAAAGGACACCAAACAGCAGTGTTTATACTTCCAACATTTGCTGATTGAAGGCATTTAGATGCAGTAGTGTGAGGACTGCATTGGCGATGGCGTGCTTGTACTGCTCGAGGACATAATGCAAATATAAGTACGGGAAATCGCAAGCATATACGAGAGCAGAGTTGATGACTTTTGTTGTGCAAGTTGTTATATGTCTGGACTTAAGCCACTAGCACTAAATATATATGGGTGTGCCTGTGTTTACTGAAGTCTGTGTCAGTGTAAACATATCATCTATTTGCTGCTTTTTGAAGGCGTGAGAACACCACAGCAACGCATTTGGACTGCCCTGTTGTAGCCCTGCTGTGATTTCTCTACTGTGGCCTTCAGCACGACAGTCTTAACTAGTGAACAGCCTGTCTGCTTTGATGACGCGAAGTGTCTATCTCTTAGGCTCTTTCGACTCCTTCCTCCCGTGTGATATGACATCACGACTCGGTTACAAGAGAAGCTCGAGCTCAACAGCAGACGGTTGACATCTGGTCAGGTAGGATATTATATTCAGGATTTTGATCAAGCGTGCTATTATTTATATAAAAAGAAAATTCAGTTTCTGCATAGCAGAGTAACTCAGCACAACACGTGGAAAACATTATCAGCTGTGAAGAAGGAGTTTCTTAAAGGGCTAACACAAAAGCCTTTGTGTTCTTTTCTATCTTCATTATCGCTTTATAACAACAGATAAAGCTGTTTACCAGCATACTGTGTCAGAAATTAGTAAGTTGATCTTTAGTGATCTCATATTTATCACTAAACCTCCTTTAGACTGAATAAGCATTTCAAAATAGGCATTCAGAAGTTCATTAGGGGTGGAGCTGAATGTTTGATGGATGGTGGTCTGGTGTGAGTTTGCACTGGAATCTCCCATTTACTGTCTAAGAATGATGTGCATGTGTTAAAGCCTGAAGCAAAAAACAATGGCATTGTACAGTTGTCCGGTTCCTCCTTGTGTCAGTTGCCACATCAAAAGTATGCAGTCCTGATCACCACTACACCAGTATCTCAATTTAGTCACACACATTTTACAAGCTAGTTTGATTGCACTGATAACGACAGCCAAGGAGATAATGTTAACGTCAGTTATTAGAGTCGACCAACAGGTCAAACAAAGGCAACAATTGTCCAGGTTACAGGTTTTAAGTACAAGTAACATTAAAACATTTAAATCAAAACTTTAAGTAGCTAAACTAATGTTTAATGTGTCTTAAACTACAACAAAACACATTTAAATAGACATTGGAAATGTGTTGTAACTTTTCGCTGACACAGCTGCTGCTTTTTTCACATCAGGCATTTTCATACGTTTCATATGTTTCATATGTCACTGCATAAAAAGCACAGGCATAGTAACATGGCTTTTAGGCTCATGGAAGCATGAATGTTCAATGCATCATAATCAGAGTAAATGTTATCAGTCCCACCTGTGCTGCTGTGTGCTAAGCCATTATTAAATTCATAACTCAGACCTGTGTCACGTGAATGTACAAGACAAACACTCACCTTTTATTGGTGTCCGCTCTTATTTAGCACTAAATATGTCCCGCTTTAACCTAACAATCAATAACCTTTGGCAAAATAATATACAGTACTGTGCAAAAGTCTTGAGCCACTCACCAATTCTTTAGATTTTGCTTGCAAGGAGTTAGACTTTATTTATTTTTTTATTATTTTTAAAGCAGTAGTTTTCGTTGAAGGTATTTCAAAGTTGTTCTTTGGACATTTGCTTTTTCACAAATTTTCAGTCTAGTGCTTTGTATTTTCCAAAGAATGATTTCTTCAATTTTTTTTTCTTAGCACTTAGACACTTAGCACTGACCTATGAATCCTTTAAGAGTAACAAAAGCTGCCTGTAACTCATATGAACCAGTTTTGTGTTTTCACATTTCAAACAACTTGGCATCGAACCTGATTTTCCGCATGATAGTGATCCCAAACACACCGCTTATGCGCTTACACCTTACATGGATAGTGTTCTACTTTGGGTTTTTCTATCAGTCATGCATTGGCCTCCCCAGAGCCCAGACTTCAACATTATTGAAGCAGTGTCAAATCCTCTCGATAGAGAACAGAACAAAATGCAGCCAGCATCCAAAGACGAGCTTTGAATGTCCTTCAAGAAACCTGGAGAACTGTTTCTGAAGATTTATAAGAAATTACAAGAAAGCTTGGCTGAGAGAGTTCTGCGTGTGTTGTGTTTTTTTTTTTTTTTTTTTTTTTTTTCACATTTCAATAAATGACTTCAATTTTTTTCTTAGAAAAATATAAATAAATGAGATGGCTCAAGACTTTTGCACAATAAACTTGTGATGTAATATCAGACGCTCCCAAGTTTACAGTAACGGTTAGATGGGTGGATTTTTTAAATCCTTAAATTTTTAGATTTTGTGCAGGTACTTCTTTGTTGAGGATCTCAATAAGAAATATTAGTTTTTATTTTCTCTCTGATGGGATATTTTATCTTTATGCTTAACAAAAGGTGCCGTTCAAAAGGATGGCTGCTCAGGTGGAGGTTCACACTACGGAGGTAGGAAGGACAGTAGCAGGAGGACGACATCACCTGACTCCCCTCACAGACTCCAGCAATAAGAGCCTCATTGACATCCCGTCTGTCAATCAGCCGCATGTCATCGCAGCTGAACCAAACAAACCTGCCCCAAGCGCCAAGCCACGGCTTACTCCCAAACCTTTTTCTGTGGAGAAAAATCCTACAATTAAGCCCATACTCGCCCCAAAGCCTCAAACCAAACCCCGACCTGAGTCCACTCGCCTTGTTGGATACAAACCAGAGTTTCCAAGCAATCCAAAACCACAGCAGCCGGTTTCCAGCAGCAAACCCAGACCACTTTTAACCAACCCCAACCGTCCTGCCTCTACCTCCTTTCGATCACCCACTAAGTTGAACACTGGACAGACAACAAAGCCAGTAGCCCAGCCATTTAAACCAGCTCCTCCTCATGACACTGGAGACCCTAACAGACCCACCCCTCCTCCTGTGCCAGCACAGAGGCAGAAACCCTCAGCATCAAGCTTGGCCTACTCAAAGAGCTTTAAAAAACTTCCAGCAGCAGAGTGGTCTGGAACCACTAAAAAAGAAGATGAAAAAGGCCACGATGCACAAGGTAAAGTTGGTACCTCCCTTACTAGAGCAAAGTCCATGGGCTTTCTTCTTGATGCAGGGCAAGAAAATGAAGGAAAAGAAAAGGCTCAGCCTGAAACACCTGTGCCTCTGCGACCACATCCTAGAGGCACCAAGCCCAGACCTGTATCAGCCATTTTCCCCGGCAGTCCAACAAAGATGGAGAACCCGGTTCCTGCTCCTCGCTGGGCTGGGAGACGACCCCTTTCAGCTGATCTCACTTCCAAATTTGAGTCTATTGGTCTTTCACTGCACCGCAAAGTTCCTGAAGCAAATACAGTAGACAACACTCCAGAGGGAAAAGCACTACCACAAAGCAAAGAGGAAGATAAAACCTTTATGAGTACCACACCACAAAGTACTGATGATGTATGTAATCCCATCCTCTCAGACCAAAGCAACAAAAACAAAGAAGAAATGGCTGGGAAAGAGACCGATGAAGACAAGCGCAGGGTTAGCGTCAAGTCGCGAATAAGTCTTTTGCTCGATTTGCCGTCTTCTCCTGGGGTAGCTGCCACCGGCCATGGTTCAGATCTTCACTCTCCATTGCAGCCAACCCCTGAAGGTGAACCAGCAGTGGGTGTTAAACAGCTCATCAAGCAGCTGACAGAGGACACAACACCGACTCAGAGCCCTGTCCTTAAACCAGCACTGAAGCCCCGTCCCTTGCCCCTTGACCTAACCAAAAGGTAAGAGCTGCTCACACTGTCCATGTGCTTTGTTTTTTGTTCTGTGTTCCACTGTCATGCATGGCTTTTGTCTTGTGTGATATATGTCCAATAGGTTTTCAGCTGAGAGGTCACCTGACCCTGTTTCCCTCACTGAGACAGAGGACCATCATTACATCAGCAAAGATCCTCAGAAGAGGGTAAGAGAGGGCGTGAGCTTTGTAGGAACTGGTTTCTGTTGGGCTCAGTCTGTGTTTAACAGGCAAATGAGGGTAACAATGAGAAACTGTGTCACCGCGTGGTGCTTGGAAAGTTTTTCACATGGTGTTGCTCAGCTCAGTTTGATTTTAGTGTGTTTGTTACCATTTCCTGTTTGATTGAAACCCATGCAATATAACATAAAGACGGAAAATACAAAAGAAGCATAGGAGAATGGGCAGTGTGCAAATAGAGGTGAAGCCTCTGACGCAGTTTAAACTAGAAGTGAAGTAGGGAGACACACAAATTCAACTCATGCTTTAGAGCTATAGTTACTCTATATCTGTATACACAACTGGAAATTCATCTTTATTTACCTGTTGAAAAGCACTTGCATTTCCAGTGGACCAAAGCGCCTTTGCATTCATGAAGACATTTCTTTCAAAGAAATAGGACATTACAGTAAAATGAATTGCTGCCATAGACATGCAAAGCTGTGAAACCTAATACTGCTGAGACATTAAACATCCCCAGTGACTGCCAGTTATGAAACACACAAAGAAGAGATCAAATAGGAAAGGTCAATTCTGAGAGACTTTGATTACCACCTCTGCACCACACCCACTGTTATGAGCCCTACGTAGAACGAGAGGATACTGTTTGTGCCCTTCCAAATTGTTCTCTTGAACTGCTCTGTGTGCTGTATTGTTCCATGTTCCATTGCCAAGTCCCATTTATTCTTACTCATGGTTTTATAGCAGTAAATGGTACCTAAATTCATAACTTTTTTAAAAAACTTTTATTTCTTTCAGAAGATTCCAGCTGAAAGAAATTCTGTAATAGCTTATCACCAGTGTTGGTCAAGTTACTTGAAAAAAGTAATCAGTAACTAATTACTGATTACTTCCCCCCAAAAAGTAATCCCGTTACTTTACTGATTACTTATTTTCAAAAGTAATTAATTACCTAGTTACTTAGTTACTTTTTAAAAACACGATTTACAACCTGAATAGGTGATAAAGCGATAGATCTTTCAGCCCAGTTCTACTTTTTCTGCATAATCCATCATACAAAATGTAATCAAATGGAAAAGTCTCTTTTTAAAACTTGTTTTATTAGTTTTAATCTTTTAACTTTATGCATCAAGCAAAAATTAAATTATATACAACATTCTCTGACTGGAAGAAATTTGTTTAACATTTAAACCTATTTTCTGCACATTCCAGCACATAAAATAAAATATTTTTTTGTGTTTACACTCAGTCTTTCAAATAAATGCAAGTGAAACACAGCAGAAAATAAATAAAATCAAAGACTCAGCAGTCCTGTTGCTCTATTTTTACCTGTATAGCAGGCGGATGTTTGCCCTGGTGCAGGTGCCGCAGCGGTCAGTGGAAGAATCCGCGAGTTTCTCTGTGAATTTCCCATTCCGTGGTAGCGTACTCGGCGCTTGCTCCGAAGTTAAGGGTTTTTTTCGCTGTAAAAAGAAGTTTTCTTCCCACGCAGCGAACAGCGGACGCTAATGTTTTTGTCACTTTTTATGGAATCAGACTCAAAGTAAGGTCAGTACTTCCACGCTTTTTAACGCTGGACGCTCATACTCTCTCCCGCACTCTATATATTATCCATTGTTGATCTGCACACAGCTGTTGCCACGAACGTCGCGCTCGCTTACGTCATTGTCGTGAGACACTCTCGCAAAAAAAATCACGGTTTTAGTAATGCAGTAACGCAGCGTGCTTACGGGAAAGTAACAGTAATCTAATTACCGTTTTTGCAATAGTAGTCCCTTACTTTACTCGTTACTTGAAAAAAGTAATCGGATTACAGTAACACGTTACAAGTAACGCGTTACTGCCCATCTCTGCTTATCACCTCCACAACTAGGCAATAAGTTGCGAGCATGCTTCTGCAACTTAAGAATTCTCAGTATATCTCTTAATTTTCCCAGGCTGAAGAGTCGGCTATCACTCCCAGTGACCAGAAGACATTTTTGGATTTAAAAGATTCCCAAGAGCAGCTCAAAAAGGTCTCCACGCCTGAAGGGCCTGAAGCAGGACAGACGTTTGGTGCTGTTTCCAAGGAAATTGGTGCAGGCAGTGGAGTCCAAACGGTGCGAGCATCCTTGTTTGATAATGTCGTGGAGAGGCACAGCGTGGTGTTGATGGATGATGGCTCATCTGTTGACACGGCCAAGGATTTGCTCAGCAGCACGTCTCCATTTGATAGAACAGTTACTGAAAATAACGGGGCTCCAGTCACAGCTAACTACAGCCAGCCTTTATCGCCATCATGTCTTCAGCCCGTATTACATGCCTTTGACACAGTGCAGGCTGTCGAAGAGAGTCGGGCAGTGAGTGAGAGCGTCCCATCAGCTCAGTGGGAGGATAAGGCCATGACCCTCCGTTCCAGACGCTCAGAAGGGAGCAGGCCTCTACCAGAATGGACCAGTCCTGCACAAGAACAGCCACCTTTGGCACCTTTGATGCCTCAAACACAGCCACGATATCTGAGGATAGGAGCCTTACAGAAGTGGACAACTTCAGGTCTCGACCAAGACGTAGATATGGAAACGGGGATGCTAAAGGAATCACAAAGGGAGGGACAAGTGACTTTAGATAAAGACAAGGAGAGACAAAGAGTGGCAGAACAAGAAGAAGTGGCGGCAGCACCTAAACGCTTGAAGATGCTGCAGGCAGACGAAATGGCAAAACCCAAGGCAACCTACTTTGCTTTAACCGGACAAATACAGGAGCCAGTTTCTCTCGGGGGTGCAGGGACAAACACTGGGGACATGACTAGCCCCTCTGATGATTTCTTAGGGATTTCTCTCCTGAGTGGCCCTCAAGGGAAGAGTCTTCCAGTAAGGGGGAGCCAGTCTTTAAATGATGATCCTTTTGGAAAAACAACTCCATCGCAAGAGCAAGTTGAAGATTTGATGATAAGAAGCCACAAGTCACCCAGGGAGAGCAGTTTAGCCTTAGATGGACAGAGTAAAGAGGAAAGGCTAGAAGCTGAAAAGAAAAGGGAGCAAAGGAAGGAGAAAGAAAGGCACAGGACTAAGATAAAAGAAATTGAAAGGGAAAAACAGACACAGCTGGAAATGGAGAAACTAGCACATTTAGAATTTACACGAATGAAGGAGAGGGAGATGCAAAGAGAATTTGAAAGGCAAAGACAGAAGTCATTTGAAAAGGAGAAACAAGAATTTGAGGAGAAACAGCGTGCCCTGGAAAGGCAGAAACAGACTGAGCTTGAGAAAGTGCAAGAATTGGAGGAGAAACAGAGACTTGAAAGAGAGAAGCAGAGGAAACTTGAGAAAGAAAAAAGGCGAGAACTAGAGAGACAAAGGGAGAGAGAGCAACACCAAAAACAAAAGGAGGAAGCGCGGCTAAAACAGTTAGAGAGACTGCAGCTCTTAGACCTTCAAAGACAGAAGCAGAAAGAAAAGGAAATCCAGCAGCTAAAAGAAAAAAAGGAAAAAGAAGAGGCAGACAAGATGAGACAGATCGCATTAGAGCAAGAAATGTTAAGAGTAAAAGAGCTTGAAAAAGAGCGGGAAAGAGAAAAGGAGATGGAGAAGGAGCGTCAGAAAGAGATACAGAGGGAGCTGGAGAAACGGAGACAACAAGATTTAGAAAGGGAGAGACAGAGGCAGCTAGACATTGAGCAACAGGAACTGGAGAAGGAAAGGAAGAGGAAGGAGGATGTAGAGAGACTTAAAGAGCTGGAGAGATTACAGCTCTTGGAGTTTGAAAAGCAAAAACAGGCAGAGAGGGAGAGACAACAAATTCAGGAGCTCGAAAAACAGAGGCAACTAGACATTGAGCGACAGAAATTAGAAAACCAGAGGCTGAGACAACAGGAACTGGAGAAGGAAAGGAAGAGGAAGGAGGATGTAGAGAGACTTAAAGAGCTTGAGAGATTACAGCTCTTGGAGTTTGAAAAGCAAAAACAGGCAGAGAGTAAGACACAACAAATTCAGGAGCTCGAAAAACAGAGGCAACTAGACATTGAGCGACAGAAATTAGAAAACCAGAGGCTGAGACAACAGGAACTGGAGAAGGAAAGGAAGAGGAAGGAGGATGTAGACAGACTTAAAGAGCTTGAGAGATTACAGCTCCTGGAGTTTGAAAAGCAAAAGCAGGTAGAGAGGGAAAGACAACAATTTCAGGAGCTTGAGAAACAGAGGCAACTAGACATTGAGCGACAGGAATTAGAAAACCAGAGGCTGAGACAACAGGAACTGGAGAAGGAAAGGAAGAGGAAGGAGGATGTTGAGAGACTTAAAGAGCTGGAGAGATTACAGCTCCTGGAGTTTGAAAAGCAAAAACAGGCAGAGAGGGAGAGACAACAAATTCAGGAGCTCGAAAAACAGAGGCAACTAGACATTGAGCGACAGAAATTAGAAAACCAGAGGCTGAGACAACAGGAACTGGAGAAGGAAAGGAAGAGGAAGGAGGATGTTGAGAGACTTAAAGAGCTTGAGAGATTACAGCTCTTGGAGTACGAAAAGCAAAAGCAGGCAGAGAGGGAAAGACAACAAATTGCGGAGTTTGAGAAACACAGACTGAGGGAAAAGATGGAAAGGGAGGAGGCAGAACGGATGCGAGTCATAGCCAAGCAACAAGAAGCAGAGAGACAGCGACTAAAAGAGAAGCAGAAAAAAGAGGAGCAAGAGAGGCTAAAGTTGGAGCCATCACCTCTGAAACCCAAAGTTCTTGATCTGGACTCTGTGCTCAGAAATGAACCAATGTCTAAGTCTACTTCTCAACGCAGCGATGCTGCAACCCGCTGGAAGGAGCCTTACAAGCCTACCATTCTTGACATAGACTCCTTTACATCTCAAGCTCAGCTCTCCTCTAATAATGACTTGTTTCCTTCATTGGGAATGCAGGGACTAAATGCTGACTTTGGGGGTAAATTACAGCCTACACCTGAAAGTGACTTTAGCTGGAAGATACCACCACAGACTTCAGTAGGTTTCTCAAACCCAGTATGGACGACGCCTCCTCAGGACCCCTGGGAGCTGCAGTCAGTTGAGATGTCTGTGGACCAGCCTAAGACTGAATCTAGAAAACACGCCAACAAACACAGTCCAGAACAGCTCCTTCTCGATCATGGGGAACGCATCCCAACTCGACAAAGGCCTTGGTCTGCTTTCCTGGATGAGTCACCCCCTTTGGGCCCTTTTCCTGGTTCAGAGGTTAAACGTGTGAACTCCCCAGGTGGACTCCCCACCATCACTCCTGCAGAGCAGATCTGGTTGCCTAGAGAGCTACAGCCACAGAAGATCAGGGGAGAAGCACAGGGCCAGAGGAGATCACAGGGGTCCAAGGTGAGTGACATAAATCAATTAATCAGTTCCAAAGATGCCAATGAACTACCCCCTTCCCACCACACTTTATTTTGTGATTATTGTAGAAATCAAGTTGGCATTTTCTTAGCTTGTCAGTGCAGATGGAGTCAGATTATCTATCTATCAATCAATCAATCAATCTTTATTTATAAAGCACTTTTCATACATAAAATGTAGCACAAAGTGCTTTACATGGTTAAAAGCAGCCCACCCCACCCTCCCACTCACTCCCCACACTCTCATTAACATAAACGATCATGACATATCACACAGAGACATGCAGACTTGTGAAAATACAGGACATTTTGTGATATCTTACAGAACAATCTGTTCTTGTAGACATGGAAAAGTACAAATCATCTAAAACATAAATATAGCTTCTCATGATGTAGGTTGTATCACATATTTTCCACCCTGTCATTTTAAATGCTCACCAAGTTCCCAAAGCAAAAGCATACACACAAAAAATATATATTTTTTTGATTTTTAGTGTGCATTATTCTGTGTGCCATCATTCCCTGATTAAATTGGTTGGAGAAAAGAGGCTCTAGCTGAGTTGCCATATTCTGGTTGAGCTAGGTGACATAGTGGCTAAATTAGTCTAATTCTTGCTTCTTAATAACTACAACAGGCTGTGTCACCATCAACCAAAATGCGAATAAAATTCAAGTGAAAATAGGAATATTGATTCAGCACTGCTGCTTCTCTTTCATCATTCCTTAGTATTATCTTCATGTCTGCAAGATACCTAATGAGTAGTTATATTTGATATAAAGTATTTACAACTATAATGTAGTTGGATGCCTCTTGCATCCAGTTAGATTGCAGTGTATATGTGTCTGTTCAGACTCGTATAATACATATAGTGAAGACTTTGAAGTAATTTAAGAAAACACATTAGGTGTATTTGTTTGACTGGTAAGGTGAGGTCTGATAGAGAAGAAAGTCAGAGCCATGACAGCAGTCATGTTTCAAATGTGGGTGTTACTGCAAATAATCTAGAAAATTAAACCAAAGATTCCTTACAGACAAAAGAAATTTATACAGAATGATGTAGTCTCACTTTAAAGTTCAGCTTTAACTCTTTGTCATTTTATCCTTTTAGACATTTTTGTATAGTAAATATATTGTTGAGTTATAAACAAAAAGGGATTCGTGACTTTGGGAGCAACAGTTAACCTTTCACCACTGAATTATTATCACTTCCATTTCTTAAGTCCCATATTTTAGGTGCTCCTGAGATACTCTGTTCACAAGAATGGGTTAAAGCAAAAAAGCTGATATCTCAGGCCATGTCTAGATCATAATGATGTTAATGACATGCATGCTAATTATTACATTATAAACCATAACATGTTTTGTTTTAGAAACAAAAATCAATTTGTTGTTAGTTCCACTTAGCCACACTCCTGTTACCTTGAGGAATTGTGCTTCTGTTTGAGCAAGTGGCGTTGCATTGCTGGGGGTAATAGATAGACCAACATTACAAAAACGTGGCCAAATTACAGTCACACTTCACAAGAAAGCAACAAACTGACACCTAAGCAGTGTTTAAACGTGAGTGGACTGAAGTTCACTTTATTCTGTCTAGCTTCCAGCATGACAGTGAGCAGCTTTTTACTGTTATGAGGTGATGCAGTTGGATTGTGGTGTTCACTTTGGTCCTTTATGCTGCTCAGGAGTTGAACAGGTTGCGGTCTCGGAGTGTGTCACGACGATCGGCTCCTGCAGGTAGTGCCATGGATGGAAGCCTTTCCAGGATGAGGAGTCGCAGCGCCCACAGAGAACAGGACCTGCAGAGCAGGGTGAGTCAGGCTGCTGCTCATTTTCTGCAGCATTTTATTACAAATCACTGTTTTCACTCAGCTCTGTGGAAACAGAGAAGCAGGGCTTTAAGTGAGAATGTGTGTAACTCTGGGTATTTGTATGCGTGCCTCATGCACTGAAGACTGTATTGGAATGCAGCTTGCTCACTTGACGTGAAAATGCTGCTGGGCTCACATAGTAAAGAGCTGGTGACTAATGTTGAAAGCATGGACGTCCTAGACTCACCTCTGCCCATCCCACATTACATTCTAGGGAAGTGGTGCTCAAACACCTTCTCAGGCCTGTACATCAGGATTGGATCAGACAAATGATTAAGTAAAGGTTTTCACTGCTGATTTATCAGAAACCTGACAGCAGGGCTCAGAGAAACCTGTGAAGTGAAATGGCATGTAATGATTATGTGTTCTGCAGGTATTTGTGTAACCTTGCTACTTGATTTTGATTGGTTAGAAGTTATATTTTGCGATAAACTTTTAGTTCACCTCTGTGAATGGAATAGCCTTTGCTGGGAGCGATAATGCTGTCTGTATATGTAGTTGATATTTCTTGGAAGACTTGATGGGATTTGTTCAAAAACAAAAGTTTATTTAGTTTCAGGGATGCACTTATTGTGATTTTGGTGATCAAAGGTCTCTGCGACCTCATAAAACACCTTTTTGGCCATAACTCTAGAAATTTTGCCTAATTTGTATGCTAAATTTACAAAAATGTCTATTAAGACAAAATGTTTTGCTTCCAAAAGATTGGTGGTGAAATGTGGACAGACATCAATGTAAGCTGCTGCTTGACTGGTTGGTGGAGGCAACTTCGAGGTGGTAATTCCGGTTCTATATTTTTAAACATGTAAACAAATGTGTCTGCATGTTATCAACTCTACAAATTACATGCACATTCATATTATTATTACATTAAAGGGTGGACAGTGTTTATTAACGATACAGGGTTGGGTTCAGGTTGCGCTTTGTCATGATACTGTAATTGTAGGCTCAGGTTGAAGTACAGTCTGTTGTGCCTTACCATTACACACGGAGATCAGATTAACCACAAGGGTCAAGGTCATTACCACCATCTAGTGGTTGTGTTTTAGTTTGCAAGAGTCAAGTGTTTCGGGTATCTGAACTATTCCTTGTAGTGCTTCCAGTGCTTGTTTGGAAAAAAGCTTTTCAAATGACCCTATGTAAATAAAAAGGTGCACAGTTTTACATTTCAGCTCAGACAACTTTACACATAGTAGAAGAACCACTGGATTAGATTAGATTTTTAAATTGTTAAAAATAGTTCTAAAGACAAACTAAGTTAAAACGATGAGACATTGAATGTTGTAATCGTACAGTTTGAATGCATTTGTCTCCGTCAGTAGGCCACAGACACTACACAAACATGCTGCTTATGTTAATACAGATTTCTAACTAATAATGAGAATATTTGCCCTCTGTTGCTGCTCAATTTGGCAATGAATTGGTGTAAAAGTAAAGCTTTCCAAAAGTAATGAAACAGAGTATTACACTGGAATAAGGCTGCAGCTAACAATGTATTCATCATTATTGGCTCTAAAACCCAGTGTCATCCAGTTTAATTTCACTTTAGACAAAACAGCATCAAATCAAAAGCTCTGTCATTTTCTTCTTACTCAAAAGTAAGAAAATAATGATAAAATTACACAATTGCTCAGTTCTGGATCATTTTGTCTGTTTGTTAATAAATTCAATATTTCTACTCAATAGTGATATTTTATTCATGGTAGCAAGAATTCAACATCAGAATATAAGCAGAGCATCATTAACACAAATACTGAGGCTTATATGCAGGAACATGACTTTTTTTTTTTTTTTTTGGATGTATTTAGTAATGATTAAAAAAAAACCATAGGCAGATTCTTAAATCTAGTTAAGATGTTTAGCATATGTAAAATATCACAGATAGTGTTTAAAGCCAAATATGTGGGTGTTGCTGGATATCTGAAATGACTACTTTCCTCAAATTGTATTCACCATAGACTCAGAGACATGAGATAATAGTAGGGTGGTGACATCACTGGTTTAAGTGTGAGGGTCTGAGGCTGGTGAGTGCAGCAGAGCGGAGATGGGCACCGGGCAGAGAGCTGTGTTGTACATGTGGTCATGTTGTCTCACTCCTTACTGCCTCTGGGTAAGTGACAGCACCACTCATGCTGAATGTTTCTCCATCAGCCATGCGCGTCCTCTCGTATAGGGCTGTAGGAACTGTTGGTTCATATCATATACAGTTGACTGTATGTACATTAGCCGCATCCTATTTCACCTTCTTCCTGTTGTTGCTGGTTGGGTTCCTGGCTGAGTAAAGACTGATGAGGTCAGAAGAGGGGAAGAGATGAGTCACTTCCTAGCAGATCGTGTTCAGTGCTACGATGAGGAATATTTGGTCAAAAAGACATCAATAATATGTTGATTGTTAGACGTTTCATGTTTTATTATATCACTTCCTTGTCTTTAAATCTTTCTTTTAAAACTAATAGTCTGAATAATATCAGTCAAAGAAGCTTCAACTATTAGTTGGCTCTGTGTGTTTTTCATTATAAATTTGCTGGTATGGCCAAAATACTTAATGTAATACTTTATCTTGGAGAAATGTATATAAAAACTATAAATATTATCTGCTATTGCTGTTAAATAAATAGGAGATAAAACTACTGATCACTTATAACTGTAATACTTAATTACTTCAATATCAAGAGAATATTGACTATTAATATTTACACACTTAACTAGTAGCAATTGCGGAAAATAACAAAGTGCAAATACTTTGTTACAGTACTTAAGTAGAATTTTTAGGATTATCTGTACTTGACTAAAGTTGTCTGTTATTTTTCTGACAACGTTTTGCTTTTTACTTTATACTCCTTACACTTTCAAAACAGGCTCATTAGTTTAAGGCAAAGTCACTGCATGTCCTCCCGACATTAAACTGATTTGAACATAAATAGAGGGAAAAATAACACATAGAAGCCAACCTTTATGTATCCACCACTGGTGATTATCGTACATGACGAGAGGCAAGGATTTTGCATTATTTGTAAACAATACAAGCGACAACAAATAGAGCTGGTTTTTGTTTTTTATTCCCTTTGGTTTCCTCTGCTTGTTTTCTACGTAACAGATGCTTGAGGTGAGTTGATTTATTAGAAATAAAATTTTGATTGAACTGAAGTTTTTATTCCTGTGTATTATCATTATTTTAGTAATGAGGTCAGTTTCCTTTGCACATACGTAGCTGGTAGAAATGTTCTCCAAAGAGCTACTTTTTTACATTGAATATATTTCAGAGCGGGTACTTTTTCACTCTTACTTAAGTAAAGTTGAATTGGTGCTTTCACCAGAGTATTTTTAACACTATTAGTAGAAGTATTTGTACTTCTACTTAAGCCACCCTTGATTAGCCGCTCGTTATCATTAAGTAGCAGGTAGTGGCTACAGCTAATAGTAAAAAGAAAATGGTACTCAGTATTGAGTATTTTCCTTAGTTGCACATGTAATTTTGACGATATGATAATTAAGGTGTGAGGACTAAATATTAATAAAGTATTAAAGGAGATAGAAGGTTAAAGTTTTCTTTGATGAAATACTCGTGTGTGGCAGTAAATTGGGGGGGAAAGGTATGTGAGGGTTTATATGCTATGAAAATCTTTAGCTGAGCACTTCAAAGAATTATTAATCAGATTACCTGTAGGGGGAACATGTGGACAGAGATCCAGATTTTATGAACCCTGCCTCAGTTTGCTCCGAGGTTAAGTCTCTGAAGTGTGTCAGAGTGGCCCACTGTGTCTTTATTTAAGGTACAAGTTCACTGGAAGAAGGTGGCTGAAGTTAAAAGCATGTGTCAGGAAGTGTTATTCTTTCCTTGTCTGTTGTGATGTTTGCATGAGTCTGACTCTGGGTGAGATTTAAACAAACACTGAGTTGCCTGTTGTGATTGGTGCTTTTGGCCACGTTGCGCAGACAAACTGGTTGATGTGCATACAGTGCAGTCCCACTTGCCTGGAGCCACACCTGTCTTTTGTCTTGTCTCTTTTGTGCCCGTCCAATTTATCTACTGATAGCTTTCTCTTAATGTAATACATACAGTTGTCCTCATTCCTATCTGATTGTGTCACAAACCTCACTTTCTCTGCAGCTTTCTCTTTCTGCTCACATACACAACCTCGTCTCTGTTTTTTCTTTCCTTCTACATGTTGTCTACATGCTTGCTGTCCTGGCTGTGTCACTCCACTTATGTTTCCTGCAGCTGAATCAAGCTCGAACGACAGAGCACCGCAGAACATATATCACCCTCCCCTCTTCCCCCCCCGTGCTCTGAATCACGGACCTCCCATTCTCTCTCTTTGCCTCGCTCTTGCTCTCTGTCTCGCTCTCTTTGGCTCTGTCCCACACTCCCTCTCTCCACCCAGTTTCTCCTTGACGGTGAGTCCTGTAACACTCAATATAGAGAGCAGCTTGGCTGACGCATTTTCTCCTACCTGCCCATACCTGCAGAAAAAGGCGAGGGGAGGGAAGAAAAAATAAATTCTGTTCTCTGGATCTGACCTCTCTACCACAGCACTCTCTTCAGTTTCCTCTTTGCGGCGGTGCATTGGTTGCCCTCTGGTTTTCCTCATGGAATACGAATGACTACAGCAGCTTTCTTTTTGCCACCAGCTGCCCTGCACCATTTCTGCTCGCAGCTTTTTGCCAGAAGATACAATAGTTGTGTGCAGTATGAAGATGTAGCCTTGTTGGAAGGGTGGGTGGCTTTAGCAACTTTTAATCAGAGCCATGTTTCGGGAGAAAAAGATCAACGTCAGCTGCGAGAGTGTGCGTCAGGTCGGCTATAATTTAGGCTCACATGAGGACAGAGAGGCTCTCACCCGGTGAATTGGCAGAGGTCTCGCAGAGCACTGAGATAAGTGAACGTCTGGCCAAACAGAGTATATTGAGGTGATTTTATAATTACTGCTGGTCATTTCTGTACTTGACTATTTTTAGTAGTGCTTTATGTTCTTTAGGCTAGAGAACCTGTTGGAAGACAGTGTAGCAGTGTTTCAGTAAAACTTATATTAAGTAGTGACCTTTCCTAACCTTTATATGCCCACTTGGGTGTTGTGCTAGGAATATCACAGCAGACATATCTTGTAAGCATCGAAATAGACATTAGAAAGCTTCACAATCCACTTAATACCGACAGCCTGGAGCCTTGAAACAAGAGTCCTGACATCTAAAGTGGGACTGCACTGCAGAAAGGACACTGAGTAAAGAAACTGGGTAGATTTTCTCTCCTGTAACATTCAGACATCATCTGTGCTGCAGTGTTGTAAGCAGCAGATACCACCAGCATCTCAGCTCCGTCATTTTCTCTGTCACCTTATACACTGCTGCAGTACTGACCCTGCAACATGCGTCACTGAATACATAGGCCACCATCCCTGGACTGCCATCTCTCCAGCATAACTAGACTCTAATGATTCCCTGCTGCTGCTCCTGCTGCAACAACAAGAGTCGCAGCTTAGTTCACGGGCTCCGTTCAGACACAGCAGGTCCCGCCATTGGTTGGTTGTGATGGAGTATCTCGGGGGCAAGCTGTCAGTAGCTCAATCTCAGGTGTCAGGATGGGTGGGAAATGTCCGTCGCTCCCTTCACGGGGCACTCAGCTTTTTGTCCACCTCGGCGGAGAGGGGAGGCAGGGGAGAGGACGGTACCGGGGACTTCAAGAGAACCAACTCCCTGCGCTCCCTGGCCTCTCGCAGCAGGGAGTCCTTCCGCAGGTTTTCGCTGCGCAGCCAGCAACGCCTGTCCTTACGCAGACGCACGGCACCCAACACCCCTACTGCTGTAAGACGCCACACATACACACACACACTTTAAGTACAGAAACACAGCAGGGAAGCACTAATTCCAACTTTTATCGCTGATGGTTTTGCAAACAGTGAATCGGTGTATCTAGAGATGAGGCACTAATGTGACTCATAAGTTTTACTTTTACATCTGTTGGTGATAAATAAAGCACAAGTGGAATTCAAGTCATTTCATAGCTATGTCCATGTCACTGTATTAACTGCTGCTCCTTCATCAAGTATTTGGTCTCTAGCCAAACATGTGAAGAACTTAACCACATGCTGCCTGATGCACAGCCCTGCTGCTTCTCATCTTTTTGTGGTTTATTCTCATCTCCATCTTGTTTTCTTTGGAACAGCGTAGTCTTTGTCTCTCTTTGATTAGCAAATCCGTTGTGCTACCTGTTCTTCAAGTGATATAATTAGACACAAGGACTGAGAAAAGGGCTAGAAGGGTGATAAACACTGAAATTGTAAAATATGTCTGTATTTTGTAATATATATATTGTTTATTTATTTGTACATAATTTCTGTCCCTTGTAAGCTGGTCTATGTGAAGGACACATTTAAAAGTCCCTGAGGGACGTGTGCCTTGCAGTGAAGTTGTTCCTATATTCATGTCGACGCCTGTTTGCTCAACTGCTGTCCAACACCTCATGAGTCACAGCACCTAAAGATAAGAGGTGTTTTCATGAGATCTGTGTTGCTATTAGTTGTGTTACCATGTCTAAAGTTAGTTCTACACATCAGCAACTGTTTTTGTGGTCTGTGGGAGTAGCGTCCGCTCCCACTGACTCAGTAAGTACTTGTATGACAGTAAATGATCCCTAATGATTGAAAGCCATTACCACTTGCACATCTAGACACAAGGCTTTAGTTTCGTGCGCTATTCAAGCTCTCGCTGCTGATTGTGACCACAGCCACGTTTTTGGTCCGTTGTCTCAGGTGTAAGCTGCATATTACAGTTATATGTAATTATTGTTTTGATCTATTTATTTATTTTTGCCAAGTCAAATCAATAGCATAAATGATAGTAGTATAATGTTTATTGTTTATATACTCATCCAGAAAACCGGTCAACTGGTTAATCAGAAAGTAAAGTGTTTATTTATTCACTTAGTTATTTATTTATTTATTTTAAACTTTTCATTCTCCTATTTTGACAGTGATTTCTTTGCAGGTCTCATTATAAGGAGTTGAATCAGTGCTCCATGATTTTCAGTATAGCTGTGGTAGTATAAACAAATGGTTCTGCTCTGACATCTCGTACCCAGAAGTCACTTGTAATCTCAGATGACTTTCCAAGATGATAGGTTTCCAAACTCCTGACTAAGTACTCTGATATGCAATTTCTGTTATAACAGATTTTATGTAAATATAATCTCCTCTGAGTTAAAATTGTGATTTGTGAAAACATATCAAAAGTGGTACGAAATATGTGGCCAGCATAGACTGTAATTGGAGAGTTGAATTATGACATTATGGTGTTTTCCGTGTAGGTGTTTAGGAGCCTGAAGTGACCATCTAATGAGTTATCACTCACTAACTAAGGCTGGTTACCAATAGAGTGTGACCAGTTTATTTATTTTTATAATCAGAATAGTGGATTTTTAATCCAACATCTGTCCTTATCTGTCATGCTGTAGTTAGCAAGAACTGCACCGTAATAGATACATGGAAATTAGTGCCAGAATTTCAATCACTTCAATCGCTTGCGTGGGCTGTTGGTTCAGTTAACTGCTTAATAAGCAACATTTTTTATTTATTGACTGCAATAAAATTGCTCTAAAAAGCCAACGTCTTTGAGACGACCAGTTCAGTGACTCATAATGTCTCAGGTGACTCTTGGCAGACAGCTAGCAGCGCTAACTGAATCTGTTGGCACCCACCTGTCACTCAGAGTAGCCACACCTATAATAATGCAACCTTTAAGCAGTAATAAAGTTTGAAAGGGTGAAATATAAAAAAAGTACATTAACACTTCAAGTACAATTTTCACAAAGGAAGAAAGTTGTTTTTTTTGTTTTGTTTGTTTTTTGTATAATATGGGGAGGATGCTCTTTAAGAGGCAGCCATAAAGGGCTCTTCAGGAAATTTTAGGCACTTCTGTGTTGGCTTTATTTTTCAGCATGTTTATAGCAGTTTATGTAATTTACAAGATGTAACCACGCATACACGATGAAGTGAAACACATTTGAGCTCAAACAATCTTCCTGTTTGCAAACCAGAAAAACAAACCCCAGACTGAAAGTAATCCTCTAAGTCAGGTTCAGCACACTCTGAGCTGAAATCTTAAGCCAAGTCAGGTTTCTTACATTCTTCTCTCTGTTCTTACGAACTGCTTTGTACGCCGGCAAGACCTTGTCTGTATGCAACACTTGTGTAATGAAAACACAGCACTGTTCGGTTTTCCTTGTAAGGTTTGTCGTAATGTAAAACTTCTGACATGTGGCTAGAAAGCCCATTTGCTGGCATGAGATTAGTGCTCACGGGAGCAGTTGTTTTGAATATCTTTTAGGATATTGATATTGATTGCTGGAGTGCACGCTGAGCATATTTTCCCACTCCACCAAGGCCAGAGGGATTGAAGCAGATGAGAATGGAGCGGTGAGTGCTGTAAGTGTGATTGAATGTGTTTTTAGGGCTTTTATTATCCTTGACATACATAAGATGGACAATGATAGTCATCCTGAAATACACATACACATTCCTCGATAGCATCAAATTGTGGTACAAGCTTGTATCTTAGACACTGTTTATGTAAACAGAATGACTGTATTGAAAGATCTCTGCCCCTGCTGTCAGACAATGAGGTAACAGAGCCCTTCCCTTTTCAAGAAACAGCACTGCAGCTACTCGCCTTTCAGTTAACTGCTGAGAACGTAACAGTCACTGCTGCAATCGGCAGTCAGTGCATTATCAAAAAGTTTCCAAGGCCCTGCTCCAGCCTCTTCCTCCGCAGATTGTCAGTCAGACATATTTAGTGATCAGCCTTTTCTTTCCTTCATCCATCCATTCATCCGGGCTTTGTTATGTTGTTTCCCCTGACACACCCTTCCTGTCCAGGGGAAGTGGGCTATTGCTAATGTTATTAAGGAAAAGCCTTCCTCCTGAGAGCTATAGCTGCTGGACCTGTCAGTTCAGTAGGTTTCCTTCATCTTTTCCACGATTACTGCAAAGGTTGCACCTGTGACTGTCCATTCAGCAAAGGTAATTAACAGCCATAGTGGATATTGTTTTCTTTTTCCCTTTTTTTAATATGTGGCATTGTTTGTTTTGGGTGTTTAACCAGTACATCTGTCTAACCTGGTATTGTCTGTTGATTGATGGAGACTTAAGTCAGAAAAAGACACAGAAAGATTCCAGCTAAAGTTCAGTTACCAAGGCTGGTTGAAAGCTGCTATTGTACTGAATAATAAAAGGTAAGAGATTATGAATGAGCCTCTAAACAGCTTTACAACCTCTGCTTTGAGCACCCTGCCATAAGTACCTGTGTAAAGACTGCTCACTACAACATGTTCCAGCAAAGGCACTGATCTGCTGAGGGAGTGTTCTGGGCGTGTTTAGGTTGAATAGCACACATGTACACATTGGATTGGAATTTTTATCACCAGAACTTTACAAGGCCTATTTGCCTGCAGTGATTGCACTGTACAGCAACATGTGAGGGTAAAACTGATAGATAATATCAGCAAGTGTAGCTGGAAGCTTTCACAATCAAAACTCCAGAATCTCCATATTTGTAGCTTTACATGCTGGATTATGATCATTGTAGACCAGAGAAGTGAAACATTTTTACTGGCTCTGCCCAGACGGTGTGTGCGTTTTTTATCTTTGCTTCTGTAACAGAGTCACTCGGGACTCAGATATGCCGTTTTTAAGGTTAAGTGTTGGTGCTGTAAGTCCTTGAGAAGAGGTTAAGCTGAAGTACCAAGTGCTTTCTCAGATGCAGGGAGTATTGTTGAATGCCATTCTGGCTGTTTTCACTTTTCCTGTTGGGAAGGGCTTCACTGATGAATGATGTCCTGTGTTTTTTCCCTCACTCTCACACTTTCTTCAGCTGTTTTGTTTTCCCTCAATCAGAATTTCACACAGTCACACTCTTCCTCATGTGCTCATTCTTACACCTGTTTTGCAGCACCCCTGGGTCTCTGCTCTTATATACACAAAGAAAACATTCACAAAGCTTCAAGTACGAGTGCTCTAATCTGCTCTCCGTGCTCATATAAGCACAACTACTGAGCTGCTCTCGCTGTTAAGGGCCCTGGGCAATTACAGAGCCAGGTGTATCAGATTTCTTTGTCCAGCCCTTAGGCAACATCTGAGGACAGAACGATTTTCTATTGTTTTGTTCTATATAGGCCAGGCTTATCAGTTCTTTTGCCTCTGTGAGCTCCGTGTGGGTTTGAGACAGTATGTCCTCTGTGCCCGCCTCATTAAAAGAGGCATGGTTCAGTAGGCAGAAAAAACACACTCGATCACCCACCCGCCCACCACCATCTCTGTCCCCACTCTGGTTCTGTCTCCATTAACTCATCCCTTCACCTTCCATTACCCGTCTTACCACTGGTGGCTGCTCAAGCTCAGCAGCATGCTGCTCTATCAGCAACACTGTGTGCTCTTCAGTAGTAATTTTAGTTATGATGTCAATTAACTAGTATTACACTTTATCATTCATTAATGTTTTGTTGCTTGGCTTCCTATCAGGGATGTGAATGGTCCACAGATATTAAAGGCTTGTTCACTGCACCCCACTGATTTTTAAGCTATTCATGTCTCTGAATAGCTAGTCAAGCTAGTTGTCATCATTCATTGCTCTTCTCTTCCCCCCCCCCCCCAAGGTACAGCAGAAGCAAAGTGTCAGTGGTGAAGAGGAGGGGAAGGGCTCAGAAACACCAGTCCGTGAGACTGACAGCCAGTATGGGACCTGGGAGACGGGACTACGCACTGATGATAGGTAAATATACAATAAAAATGACATGCAAATACAACTAAACTAGGTCAATTAAAAATGTCTAGGCTACTTTGAAACAACTAACTTAGAACAGGGGCCAGGGTTGGGCTGGCCAACACTTCTGCCCCACTACACAGCTTTGGAAAATGTGAAGGAAGACATACATTTTGAACTTTTAACTGCATTATTATATCACTATTTTATTATAGAAATTTCTGTTTTTACAATGGATACACACATTTTTTTTAGAAATGACATTTTCTGTGATGAGCTACCAGAACATTTCTTACAATTGAAGTCATTCAGATGAATTTCTTTTGTTTCCTACATCAGCATTACTTTATCATGTACAAAACACTGAGATGTCCTGCTGAAATTGCACTTGTTCTTCTCATATTAAGGTATCTGAAGGGGTAAATGTGTACATGACGTCCCTGATTTTAAAAAAAAACAAAAACAAAACTTAAGAAATGGCAGAATACTTATACGACTGTGTGAGACTGCAGTGTAAAATGTTAATTCAAAATACTTTGGAAGCAGTGAAATGGGAAAGATGATTTTTATAAACAGACATGTGCTTTAAGATCAGCATCAGACAAAAGTGAGTTTTATTTTAATTATTAATAATCCTACATTAAAATCTGAGGGAAAAGTGCAAAAACCAGGAGTCAAGAGTTCATGCAGCAATAGAGTGATGACCAATCAAGTTTCTACAGGCATAAGTTTTATCCACACCTGAAAAGGTGTGGCCTTTTAAGACACTGAAGCCCACACACCACCCAAAGACAAACAGCTGCCATTGCGAGACCAGGGGATTTGAATGAAAGGCAGAGTGATTGTTTTTTAAACCCTGCCGCATTAATGTCTTCATATGTTTGCTGACATTGCACAGCCTCAGCTGAGATGTTTAATAAGTCAAAATCTATAAAATGTTCGACTCCCAAAGCTGACAAATCAGTGTCATTTTGATTTTTGTTGTTGTGGTTGTTTTGTTTATAAATGCTTAAAGCCTGATGAAAGAAGAACTTTAGTTGGCATAATAGCACAATAAAAAGTTTTGTAAAGATCTTAAATAAAATCAAACAAGTTGATCCAAAATGATTGAATACTATGGTGATAATGTGTGAAGAAGACCAGAAAATCAGCGACTCATTCAACAACACAAAAGATCATTTACCTTAAAAAAGACGGAATCCAAACATGATGTAATCCAATAAATATTCCCTATGTAGCAACAGCATGCAGGAGTGATATGTTTGTAAAGGATTTTTAGAAACCCACAGCGGAGCTGAAATAACTTCAGGTGGAACAACAGATTGTTCTTCTCACTTCATTGCATTACTTTGCGATCCATTACTGACCTCATGTGGTCAGAACATAACATCACAACAATACTGAGCACTGATGATAATAACAAAGGAGAGTAAGTTCTTTTACAGTGATTTAAAAGTCTGAACGCACACACTACACAGTTCACTTTACTAGGGTTCACTGTTGTCATGGTTTTAATGAAATGATGAGATCCTGTGGTTACTTAATCCACACAGCTGTTTTCAGACATGTTTCAAAACTCTTGTTTATGCTAATCATCTGCAGTCTGACACCTGCGACTCCCAGCTCAGAAAGCAATCTCAGTCCTTCACCGAAGAAGCCCACTCCAGCACACACACCAGGTGATGTTGCTTCACCATTTGAAAGCAACACTCTGGATGGCCTCCCTCCCTCATCCCCACCTGAGAGCCAGCCGCTCTCTTTCCCTGACGTAAGTGCTAAACACGGCTTAATTCTTTTGAACATCACCAAATGAGCCGGTATCAGTCAGTAAAGTCTGCTCTGTCTTCACTCTGGTGACACGCATCTTCTTTATTATGCTGTGTTTACACATTTTGTCTCATGTGTTTTCTTTTCGTGTTTTGATATCCAGGCTCCGACCACCCTGTTAGATACCAGCGTGCTCCGCTCTAGAGCCCAGCTGGGGAAGAAACGAGCGCCGCGGACACGACCCACCAGGGCTACACGTCAGAGTGCTGCACAAGCAGAGGGGGAGGGAGGAACCACTGAGGACTGGCTCTACAGAGACTCCACAGGTTAATACTCCTTACTGCTCCATAAGCCTTTGTATTTACTTTTTAGAGAGCTAAAACATGAATAAGGTTCTAGATATGCAGACTCCAAACTGTAGTTCTGTTGTCCATACATGCCTTTAATCTAGAGTCTCTCAAAAGTTCACCTCCCTCCCTGCACTCTCTTAACTGGCTCCCCAATGACACGAAGAACTTTTCCAACCACAGCAACTTTTCCCAGGGAATAGAAGGCTTATGATGTTCCCCTAAATGCAATTTTTCCCGATAAACCATGGACTGAATTCAGTTCCAGGAACATCAATTTCATTTATTCCAGGAATCTGATTCATAAGTCCTCACTGGATAGTTGAAATTTCAGGAAGTTTCAGTTTGAAACAGGAACCATTTAAAATTTCTGCCAGCATTTCAGTGCAAGTTGGTTTCCTTGTATTTTGTGGTGGAAATACTCGGGCTAATAAATTATGCAACCGGGGTTTGGTCATTTTTGTTGGGAACAATAATCAAAGGGAATTTTAGATCTTTACTTGTTTTCTCTGAATTAATTTGCTTAAACCTCCCAAAGCTGAACCCCTGTTGTGGAAATGCAAATTTAAAAATCCCTGGAGGAGCTTCTACACTTCGTGCACATAAACTCTAAGGGGAGATTACAGGACATTTGGTGGAAAGTACCTGTTAATATGTGCTCTCCATTGGACAGAGGCAAAGGCTGAGAGTAAAGACGATGACTCAGACTCTGAGGAGAAGCCCAGAGGAGCTGATGCTGCACCGGCTGTTGCGTCGCAGCCACAGAGGGTCGCCCTGTTCCCTGGCATGGACCCTTCAGCTTTAAAGGTGAGCCAGGAACTGTGCGTTCACCTCCTGGCATTGTTTGTCATGTTGCAGTTTTATTTCACAGAGCGTTCTCTTATTTTACACTCGCACTGACTTTGTAGCAAACTCTTTGTAATGCATGGCTTTTTCTGTCAGGCACAGCTGAAGAAGAGGGGGGACTCTGACAATCAAACTGATGGACCTGCTCCCTCTCCCTCCCAGCTGTCTCGCTCTCCCAAATCCCCTTTTCTCCCCAGGGCAGCGCGTGTGCTGCCCCCCTCTGGCGGGAAAGAAAATGGGTAAGCAACATCAGCTGAACACAAAACGTTTATTTTATACTTGAGAGAATTTGTCCACTCATCGTTTAACTTATTTTGTAGCCAGGAGGATTCACCCCAGTGGTTGAAAGAGCTGAAATCCAAGAAACGCCTGAGTCAGTATGAAAGTGAGAGCTAAGTAAATAATAAGGTGAGCTAGGTTTTTTGGCTCTTCTGTGTGTGTCTTCTTGTTATGTAACAAATAAACAGCAGCGGTTCTCATACTTATCTCTGTCTGTCTCCTGAAGGTTGCCTTAACAGATGAATCTGTGTGAAACAGAAGCCTTAACGTTTGACCCAGAGAGTAGGAGGAGGTTGAATCTACAGCTGCTGATGTTTTTGGTTTTTTTTAAATTCCCCCACTTCTTCTCTTTTTTTTTTCTCTCTCTCCCTCTCTCTCTTCTCATCTGGGTCGGTAAATGTGCATGGTGCCTTTTTTTGGGGGGAAGTCTCTGTCTGGAAAAAGGAAAAACAAGCATGGAGGAAAAACATCAGGCTTCTCTGCTTCGTCCATTTCATGCTTGAACCCAGGGGCTCCAAAACGAACTTCACACAAACACTTTAAAGAGGGACCAGGAGGAGTCGGGAAAACGGAGACACAGCACCTCCTTTTCCTGGACAAGCTTCATCGCATGCTGGAGGACAATCCAGCCAGTCCTTTGCATCAAGTTTCCTTTACTCAGTTAATGTACAGGCTAGCCATGTATGTGTTATCTGTAGAGGTTGCTGATTGGAGTCACACAAACTTTGCCATAGGATGACATTTCAGACACTAATGATTTCTGCGTATTGAGAACAAACCTCCACGGTCTTGATCGTCCATGGGGGTGCTGCTCATGTTAGTATCTGTAATCAGGAGATGTTATATTTGTATCCTCATTGATTTAACAAAGGTGGAGAACTCATTTTGGAAAGGATGTATCACTACAGCAGAGCTGTTCACTTTGATACAGTCACACAGCCTAACAGGGGTGCAGTTGCTGCATACTGTGTATATATTTTTTTGTGATTTATCTTTTTGTCAATGTGTAAGAGGGATGGGACAAACAGCTTTGTATCTCTCAATCATGCACACTCCTAATCAGCACAAACACACTCCTCAGTCTTTTATAAAAACACTAATCAGCCTGTCATCCCCTTCCTTGGTAGATTGTAGCTGCGAGCATCTGATTTAAGCCATACTCACATACTTCTCGATCATGTCCTGACAATACTTTTTTAAATTTCCCGGTATGTGCAATTTCCCTTTCATTTTTGTCACTCATTATCCATGCATGTACAATCTTTGCTGTCACATCAGGCTTGGCTCTCGCTGACTGGTTCAGAGGACCTAGATGTTGACTTACACTACTCCGGGGAAGGGGATGGTTCATTCACTACAATGTAAACATGTCCTGTAATGCACCAAACTAATGTGAACATTTGAACCTCATCTCTGTCTTCCTCTCCACATTTGCCATCTAACTACTTACTCCACGCTTCAGCAAAGCACTTTGTCACTTGACGCACTACAGCACGAACACCCACCCACCACCACCCCTTCCCCTCTGGTCTCATCTTCTGTATCGTCGGCCTGCTCGTGCAATGCAAGTGAATGTGTTGATCGAGACTTCAGAGTGATTGTCCCTGGTGTGTATGTACATGGATGTTTTACTTTGACATAAAATTCAAGGGTTAATTTTTATGCCCCTTTTTTTTTTTTTTTTTTTTTTTTTTTTTTAAATTCAAAAGGAAAGGTCTATATTGCACTGTGTTGTACTGGCCAGTGTCATAAAGTGAATAAATTCTTAATAAAATATACTTGACTTGCGTCACAGCCTCAAGTTACTTATTTTCAGTACACAAAAAAGGCACGAGGAACTCTTGTGTAGTTGAGATTGGGTGAATGAGTGTGTGTGTGTGTGTGTGTTTATGCTGAGCATGGCCGTTTGCTGAATCCTCTTGGCTCTCTCTCTGTGTGCCCACACACAACGCCCGCTGGCAGCCAGGCGGATAGGCAGGGCAGCGTGTGCCAACACAGCTGCCTATTGAGAGGCAGCGTTACGGACACAATGTGAGCGACAGACTTGCTGTATCAACAGCTCCCCCTTTTCTGCTGTTGTGGCCAGAAATAAACCATAAATACCCCCCCCACCATCCCTGCGGTCTAATGGCTCAACCCCACCAAACACCAAGTGGCAGCGAAAAAAGAGGGACACTACCGCTTCCTAGCAGGCATACTCAGGTAAAAGCCTCCTACTGGACACGTACTTATCAATCACCGTGGTGTAATAATGCCATTGCAAAGGAGTTAAGTGGTGCTGCACTGGGGAAGACTCAGGTTTGGTGGAGTTTGTTATTAAGTATTGTATGTGATGAAGAAATTGTGTGTTCATACTCAAAAAACACACTCTTATCAGGTAAATTATTACTGCTGAGGTTTAAAAGGAAAAGTCCTCCTGTTCGAGGATGCATTCTAAAATTGTAGCTTAGACATTAAGCGTCTCTCCTGTGTGTGTGTGCGTGTGCCCATGCCCTGTGACGGATGGTGCTTTTTGTGTGTGTGTGCTGCTGCCAAAAAGTGGAGGAGCAGTGGATCAGGAGGATGTCGGAGCAGCAAAGTGCCCCGGAGCAGCTAGCTGCTGGGAAGAGCCAGGGTGGAGCTGGAGCCACATACAAGGTACTGGAACAACTTGATTTGCTCATAGAAGAACTGCTCCCAGGGTTCACCTTTATACAGGTGTATTTTGCTGTCCAGCTATTGGTCACAGATGTACCTGCATCATCTGCTGGACCTGACAGTTTGAGTTATTTTTAAGCTCAGCCTATGTCATGTCTAAATTCTATATGGAGGCTGTTATCTTAAGCTACCAGGGAAAACTGAAAGGAGTCTGTGTTAGTTTATGGAATGCCTTTTGTTTCTGTCTGTTTCCAGGTGGTGCTGTTTGAGTTTGAAAATTTCCAGGGCTGCAAGGCAGAGTTTTCTGCAGAGTGTAAAGATGTGACAGAGAAGGGACTGCAGAAGGTCAGCTCTGTGATTGTTGAGTCAGGACCGTAAGTAATGTCGCATGTGAGATTATTCATATAAGAAAATTTAGAAGATAACTTGTTAGGCAAGCTTGTCATGCTGGTAAACTCAAATCTTCTCTTTCCCCCTCAGCTGGGTGGGTTATGATCGGCATGGGTTCACAGGGGAGCAGTTTATTCTGGAGAAAGGAGAGTATCCACGCTGGGACACCTGGACCAACAGTCAGAACAGCTACTCCCTCTTGTCTCTAAGGCCACTCAAAGTGGTGCGTGACTAGTTTGCATACAAAGCTCATGATGCAGTCACACAGATATGTGAAGAATATTTGACATGAGCTGTTTACATGTAACTTTTGCCCGTTGTATTTTTACCTCCTGACACATTTTAAATTATTGTTTTACTGAATCAGTGTCTACAAACACACGCACACATTCAGACTACACCCTGGTGACATTTGTGTATTTTTTGTATGCAGGATGGTGCTGAACACAAGCTGCACCTGTATGAAAATCCTAGTTTTACTGGCAGAAAGATGGAGATCGTTGACGATGATGTGCCCAGTTTGTGGGGCCATGGTTTTCAGGACCGTGTAGCAAGCATCAAAGCTCTCAATGGAACGTAAGATCGTCAGCGCACCCTTATCTAAACCACATCGCACTGCCTTCTGGGTGTTTTTCTGCGACACATCTCACATTTTGTCTGTTTCTCCTTCCTCCAGATGGGTTGGCTACATGTACCCAGGCTACAGAGGTCGCCAGTTTGTCTTTGAGCGAGGAGATTTCAAGCATTGGAATGACTGGGAGGCCCCCGCTCCCCAGATTCAGTCTGTCCGACGTGTGCGAGACATGCAGTGGCACAAGAGGGGCTGTTTCATCGTTCCCGACCCAGCTCCGGCTCCCGGCCCCGATCCCGACCCTGCCCCAGCACCTCCTGCCCCTCCTGCTACAGCTGGAGCCAGCTGAGCAGGACCCTCGCCTGCCTCCCAAACCCCTCCCACAGCCTTCCCCACGCTGCCGACAGTGCCTGCCCTCTGCCTTAACCTAACCACGGCAAACGCTGCTTGTGCCCAGTGAGGAGTGCCATGTATGTATCAGTGGCGAATAAAAGTTGTTTGACCTGGAGTTTATTGGTGATGTTGTACTTCAAGTCAAGGTCGAGATGGCTTTAACTAAAGGTTTGGAAAAAAAAATAAAAACACTATCAGAGATGTCACACTGGCATCTATGTGGAGATAATGTAGCCTACATCTGGCAGATATTTTTCCTCGAGATAAGCTGCAGATGTGTGCCGCTCTCATTGCATGTGTTTTCCTATTCTAGTCAGACAGCTGAAAACCTCATCGAGCATTAGGAACACATGACTTATTCAATGCATATGTGGATACGCGTTTGCCTAACAGAAATGGAAATGATGTCATGCTGTATGTATGCTTGCTATTAAAACAGAGTGCGCTGCATTCCCTTCCCTTAGTCTTCATTGTGCATTTGATGGTTAATGGTCACAAGGTGAACACTGAGAGCATGCAGTTACTCCAGTGTACCTATTTAACACTATTATACTAGTGTTAAGTTCAGGTTTAGCATAATAAGAGAAAAAAAATCTGTCCAAATGTAAAAGCACACATGCATGCTGTTTTTAAAACAAAACACACTTTTCCCTCACAACACTGAGCGGAGCATTTTCTCTATTTTTCTACAAAGTGCAAAGTCTTAATCATGTAAAAGAGGGAGAGCAGAGATAAGAGACACAGACCTGCAGTTTATGCATAATACTTGCAGAAAACATGCAGCTGATCATCAATAACTCCATCATACGCGATCATGAGAAGATTCTGGCAATTTCTGTCTCAGCATCGTTTCCCTGGACTAGAATTTTCACCTAAACATGAGGCTTTCAAACACATACACAAAAAAAACACATCTGAAATGAGCCACAAACAACCTCACTTTTGTCAGAAAGCAAGCAATTTTACTCAAGGATTTCTCAATCCTGTGAGCGTGCAACCGGATATTGAGCCCAGATTTCCTCCCCGTAATCGCATGAAAAACAAATTAACTATTGATTAGTCATACAATCATTTCCTGAGTGTACTGGATTACATCAAGTGTAGTCAAGTGAACATAACATCCCAACAAAACAGTCGCAGTCAGCATGTCTTTAATCGACAAAGTCCTTGATTGTTTCTCAGACGGACCATCTGGCTCATAAAAGCAGCCAGTCAGTGGATTTGACTGCAGGACTCATTCGGTTCTAATGATTGGATGTAACTTTGTTACATTATTTGACTGTGTAATGTGTTCCCTGAAAAAGTTGTGTTTGTGATTTGGAAATACAAGTCGTATACAATATGTTCAAGGGTACAACATACATCTTTATTGACTTTGAATATATTCCATCCACTTTGTGCAATGCACCAGTACCACTGACAGCAGAGTCATGCTGTACCACAGGATGATGCTATCACCATGCTTGACATTTGGTAGAGCGTTTGAAAGACTGACCTTTGCTCCCATAACCATACCTTTTGTTATTGTGGCAAAATAGCTCTCTGTCTTTGTCTTGACTGACCATAAAACTTCCAGAAGGCATTTAGTTTGTACATTTGGGCAGCTGCAAATTACAGTTGAGCTTGATGGTGTTGATTTTGGAGCAGGGGCTTCTTCTTTGGTTGTAACCACTCAGTCCATGGCGAGGTAAAACTGGCTTTGCTGTAGACAGTGATGCTGGGGTTTCAGCAGTTCATGTTCACAGTCTTCCAGTTCATGACAGATTTGAGCCTTTGTGGTTTCTGAATTGTTCTAGGCCATTGTGAACAATTTAGGTGTTCTTTCAGACCTTGGCAAAGTGGTGTCACACTCGATTAACTGTTAGCTCTAAGAGATCTTCCCAGCTTGTGTAAATCTAGCTTTCTTTCTTAGATCTTCACTGAGCTCCTTGGACTTTTCCATTGTTCTGAGTATTGTCATAATCCTTTTTATGTTGGCAAAGACAATCTGCATACAGATGAGGACAAAATTACTTGCCACACAGTACAGAAAAAGTCTGGCAGAAGTAAGAACCAAACAATTTCAAAGAATCTGGAAAGAAAACTAACAAAGATGTGCCTAAAAACCCCAGAACAAATGCCAAGACTCTAGTAAATGACTTAGCCAAACCAGCAATTGCACTCTGAAAGAGGGCAATCACTAGAAGCCTGCACAGGAATGGACTGCAAGGTTATGGACCAAGAAAAACTCCACATATAGGGTCAAAGTTCCCAAGTCCCAATGGGAGACACCATCAAAGCTGGTTGAGAACAACAGGGCTAAGGTCCTGTGGGACCAGCAGCTGCTGGTCAACCAACCAGAAACGGTGGTTGTTAATAAAAAGCAGAAGACTGCAGCTGTGATAGATGTTGCAATCCCAGCAGACAAAAACATCAGGAAGAAGGAGCATGAGGGAGCAACTGGAGCAGAATTGGAAGGTAAATTCTAAAATGGTCCAAAATGGTCCTGGTAACAGGAGCATTGGGAGCTGTAACAACAATACTAAAAGAGTGACTTCAACAGATTTCACGCACAACAACAGAGGTCTCTGTCAGTAGGGAACTTATTATAAGCAATTCAAATTCCATTTCTTCTTCTTTATCCTTGGACACTAACTTGAACTTGAACTTGGCTTAGTTCAAAATAATCCTTATTTATCATATACTGGGTCTTGGTTCAGCCTCATATGTCCCTTTAAGGTCCCTGAAAAGCTGCAGCTTGGTATTGTAATTCTGTAAAGGCTCTTGGCCACCACTGAAACAGACCATCATGCTACACCACAAAACCTCAAACCCAAAAATCTCAGCTCCAGTTCATCTGTTGTCCATGGTGATGCATGCACATTATGACCTCATTCAAATGTTTTCTTTTAGCAACACTAACAATAAAAAGATCACCTTGATGGCATGATGCTTCATTTCAAGCATTTTTTGTAGGAAATCACTCTAGTTTCATCTGAATCACTGTGAACAATACAAAGTAGCAAAAACCTAGATGTAAAAAATACGAGTGTAATATAGAAGTGTCTAAAAACTTTGTCCCAAAGTATAAAAATGTTAAAGATGGATTGTTATGGAACTCTTTTTTTGCTCCCAGGTCAACAGGTTTAAGTCATAAATCCATTCTTTAGAGCTACTGTCTTTCTTTGCAGCCAGCAGCATTACCATCTGACTTTATTTGATTTGATTTTTTAACACCATACAGTAAAAAAATAAAATAAAATCAACTTAAACATATGGAAATGTTCAGCAGCATCTCTTCTGTTATTCACATCCCTCCAGCACGGTAAAACCCATCTTTTACAGTCCTTCTCTCTCTCGCTCTCCCTGCTCATTGTAGGTGTGGGACTCTTGGCACTGTTTGTGCTGAATCATGGGGATATCAAACAATGACTGGCTGGACAAAACTGACAACTAATGAAATAACTTTGTGGGAGTGTGACACTCCGGGGTGGGGTGGGGTTGGGTGGGGGTGCACAGTGACCCCTGATTTCATTCTGCTGGGCCTATGGCAGGCCGATCTGCTGGCCAGCTTGGACACTCTCGGTGCTGTTGGCAAAGTTTCCACCCCTGGGCGTCCCGTATATATTGAGCTCATTGTGCCATCACAAACACACTGGCACAGACAGGTACTGGTAAGGGGATCATATCCGTCACGCTGTATTTTATAATGTTTTTTTTTTATATATATATATTTATCAGTATTTGTCTTCTTTTTACCACTGTAATTTAGGTTAAATCTTAGAAACTTAGAACAATAACAGCAAAAAAATACAATCAACAGCGTCTCAGATTTTAGAAAAATCTAAAAAGAAAAAAATACAGAAATACCTCAAAATGATTCAGAATTATACTTTTGCCTGTTTCTTTTCAGCATCATCCTTATCCATTCAATATGGCCACAGACCACCAGAGTCCTGCATCCAAGCAGCAGCAGCCAGGCACCAGTGCGTTTAAGGTGAGGGAGGACAGGCACACACTGGCCGCGAGACCAGTTCACATAAGTTCACATAAAATCTGTGCACTCCCTATTTGCAATTGTTTATCTTCCAAAAAAACATAACTCCTTTCATGAGCTAAAAAAAAAGAAATTTTTCCTCTCTTCCAGCTGGTTATCTATGAGCAGGAAAACTTCCAGGGACGCTGCCATGAGCTGACTGGTCCCTGTAACAACCTCCAGGAAGCAGACGTGGAGAAAGTGGGCTCCATACTGGTGCTGTGTGGACCGTGAGTGTGGGTCAGAGACAGACAGAGAAAACTAGCAAATGACCAAAAAAAGAGGGAATGGCATACAAAAAGCAATCAAATTTAATGTGTGATACACAGACAACCAGCCATCTTTCCAGCTGAGCCCCTGCACCAATCACAACCCCGTTTTTTGTTTGTTGTTTTTTTCTGTCTTCTCAGATGGGTGGGATATGAGCAGGCCAACTGTAAGGGGGAGCAGTATGTGTTTGAGAAGGGCGAGTATCCTCGCTGGGATTCCTGGACCAACAGCAGGCGTAGTGACACCATTGTTGCATTCCGCCCCATTAAAGTGGTAAGAGAGATTTACAAATTTATACCTCCATCATCCATCCCATAGTCAGCTGCTTCACAACTCACCCTTGGGTTGATTTTTTTTTTCTTCTGCTTTCTCAGGACAGCCAGGAGCACAAGATTGTCCTTTACGAAAACCCCAGCTTTGCAGGGAAGAAGATAGAAATCATAGATGATGATGTCCCCAGCTTTCACGCACACGGCTACCAGGAGAAGGTCTCTTCTGTTCGGGTCCAGAGTGGCACGTGAGTCCATCCTCTCAGCAGGTGCTGTATATCATAGAAATAGCTGCCACATGCCCTTTGACCTCTAACTGGCTAACATTTGTTTCCCCTCTCTTTGCTTGTGGTGCACCAGCTGGGTGGGCTACCAGTATCCAGGCTACAGAGGCTATCAGTACCTGTTTGAGAAGGGGGAGTACAAGGAAACCACTGATTTCGGAGCCCAGATTCCTCAGATCCAATCAGTCCGGCGCATCAGAGACATGCAGTGGCATCAGAGGGGTGCCTTTCATCCCGTCAACTAAGCTTGTGACTCTCTCCTGTCAGGAATCCTGACCTCGGCATCCTCTGCTCCCTTTCTGGCAACAAACCCCTTGACCTTCATTTACCACCACCATGCAGCATTTTGATATCAGCTGAGGCAGTAGTGACAATCTTTGAAGCAAACTAATAAATCCTCATTGCTTACATTTGACTCGGTCATGGGATTTTCTTCTGTTTTTCCCCTCCACACAAGTCCTTCAGACTGCAACACCTAAAAAAGAGACACCACCAATGCATCTAAACTGTGCTTAAACCACCAGAGTATATGAGAGTAGGGTTATTGTATTATGAAGCCATTACATGGGTTGGTTTTTGCATTGGCCCACTCCGACCAATAGGCTGCGCTGTAGGGTGTTTACTGGAGACGTCACTTCCTGTTGTCCCAGTAAAGAAGAGGCAACATTACAAGATGAAAAACTATTCTCCTGCTTTAGCGTGCTAACGGTTTAATTTTTAAAAGCTATTATAGTAACTGCATATATTATCCCCACATTTCCCGGATACTTTGGTAAGAAAATGTTACCCAGTGTACAGCTCACGAGTTAGCTTAGCTTGGCTAGCTAATGTTAGACCACGTTTAGATTTTGTATGTGTTGTGTTGTACTACTCTTAAATTTGGCATGTCTTGAAAATATAGCCTGATAATCCACTGATATGACTGAAGTTGTGACTAAATTATCCGCTTATTTCTATGATTAAAGTAACTGGATGTTGTATCGACCTTTATATCGAAAAAAGTGAAGCTAATGTAGTAAGAATCCAGCGTATGAAGTGAAGTTTCTTATTCTTCAGGGCTTACATCTCATGTACCTAGCTATGTAAGGAGCTGTAAAAGTGTTTTTTAAAGCACTTACTAGACTATTAGACTAAAGCCAAACTTTAAATCGGGATTTTCAGGTTACAAAACAAACATGATAAAGATCACTTTAAGGAGGTCAGCAGTGAAAAGCATCAGCAACGAGGAAATTGGGCTTTGTAGATTTGTAAGGCTTTGACATGAAATATTTAAAGTATTTGTTATATTAATTTTGGACATTGTTGTTCTTTTAATAAACCACCTTTCCAACAGTCAAGATGCCTGTCCAGTGTAGCAGCTGCTCTGAAAAGCGTGCTGTGCTTAAACGTCCAAAAACCGGCCACTCTCTGTGTAAGGAGTGCTTCTTCTGGACCTTTGAAGAGGAGATTCATCAGACCATAGTGTCAGCAAAGCTGTTCAAACCCGGGGAGTCTGTGGGAATCGCTGCCTCCGGGGGAAAAGATTCCACTGTGCTTGCACATGTAATGAAGGTCCTGAATGAGCGATACAGCTACGGCCTTGAGCTCATGCTTCTCTCTGTGGACGAGGGAATCACAGGTTATCGGGATGACTCCTTGGAGACGGTGAAGAGGAACCAGCAACAGTATGAGCTGCCTCTGAAGATTGTGTCCTATGAGGAGCTGTATGGCTGGACAATGGATGCTATAGTGAAGCAGGTTGGGCTGAAAAATAACTGCACCTTCTGTGGCGTGTTCAGGAGGCAGGCGTTGGACAGAGGAGCCATCTTGCTTAAAGTGGACAAGATATGTACAGGTAGATTCAAAGGATTGTGAAAATGTGAGCAGTGTTAGCTTTAATGTGTTGTTTTGAGTAACGAGATTGTCTCTGTTTTGTTTTCTTCTTTCTTTTTTTTCCCCCCTCTGCACAGGTCACAATGCTGATGATGTGGCAGAAACTGTTTTGATGAACGTCTTGCGAGGGGACATAGCTCGGCTGCGCCGCTGCACCGCCATCTCAACGGACAGCGAGAACGAAGGGGTCGTGCCGCGCTGCAAGCCACTCAAATACGCTTATGAAAAAGAGATTGTGCTGTATGCTTACTTCAAGAAATTAGACTACTTTTCTACTGAGTGTATCTACTCTCCTAATGCTTACCGTGGCTATGCAAGAACCTATTTAAAGGATCTGGAGAGTGTGAGGCCCAGTTCAATCATGGACGTTATTCACTCCGGTGAGAACCTGTCTGTGCGCGAGGGGGTAAAGATGCCTGTCCAGGGAACCTGCAGCCGCTGTGGCTACATCTCCAGTCAGAAACTGTGTAAGGCATGTGTGCTGCTGGAGGGGCTGAACCGTGGTCTGCCAAAGCTGGGAATAGGCAAACACCACCGCTTCCATGATAAAATCCTCTCCCAGCAGCCGCTTACAGAGGAGGAGGAGAGAAAGCTGAAAGCAGTAGACTTTTGACTATCAGAAATAATGATTTTTTTCTTTAGAATAAATGAGATTTGTTGTCTTTTATATGCGAGAGATCAAATCTTATCTTTACATTTGATATCATTTAAGTATTTATTGACTGTTTATATGGAATTTTAATTTGAAATGGAAATGCTATGTAGACTTTTTACACTTTATACAAAAGTGTGTGACCAGCTGCTTTTGTTGTCATTTGCCATCTAAAAAAGACACATTTGAAGGTGCATTTTCTTTATTTTTGTATGTCCCAGTGTTGGTCACACCAGTTATGGTCATACTTCAAAGTATTTTATGAACTATAATAAATGCATTGATCTTTATCTTCAAACTTGTCCCATAGACTTGAGTATCAGTCTGATTTGTTGTGCCTTTCATGATTCTAATGGTATAATGTTGATTCTTTTCTGAGGTTATGTTAACAGATATGCACTACATGATCTAGAAGGTTTATAAAAAATCGCGGTTGCTTATACAGCCATGACATTATTTGGGTATTTGGAGATATTTATTTTAAACGTGTAATTCCGGTGTTTGGCCGCTAGATGTCCGTCATCACCGCCATTCAGTCGGCGCGCGCCCTGGAAAAGTACACACACACACAAACTGCCGCGCGTTCACGAGAGCCATCCTGACTGACCAACTTCCAGGGCAGCAGTGCTGGTGAAGTTTGAAGGGGAAAAGTCTGATTTCGCAAACCCTCCGCAGGCTCGCCAAACAAAAACACTGACGCAGTCCACAACTAGACAGCAGCTATGGACGATTTAGGTAAGTTATGAGGGTTTTAAAAAAAAAAAAAAAAAAAATGTGGGTTTTCTTCCCCCAGTTTGGAGCGGATAGCTGGGTGGAGGGGTAGTCAACGTTACGAAGAGATTTTATGTTGGCTGTTTGTGTCCATTGTAGCTTTCTTATCCAGGGAAAGCTTGATAATACCTGACAGAAATGTTACAGTGACGAGCGAAAGAGTGAATGTTGTACCCAGTTGACTTTCTCCTCACGTTGTTGTAAAATAAGCAGCATAGTAGGTTAGCAGCTGGACATCGCTAGCCTTTAACTCTACCTACTTTTTAACTCTCCCTCTCTGAGGTAAAGCGAACGTCTCTGGCAATACCACGCTGCCCTGCTCATCTAAATCAAGGTCTTTTTTTTTTATCAGTATGTGTGCCGGAGGGAGGAGTTATTTAATGACATTTTGACATTAAGCCTTAACGTTACCTCCTCAACTTTTGCCCCACGGCTACTCATTCCAGCTTTGAAGTGGTAGAGTCAACAGGCCTCCCTGTACAATGTGTGCTCAGCCCTGGCTTGGCTGACTTCTAGTGATCCTCCAGTGTGACAAACTTAACTTGCAGGGATGTATAATTACTTGGTATACAGTCCACTTTATCATTTTATATGAAAAACTAAAAACTGAAGTATGGGAAGCGGAAAGATCAGGTCTGAAAACTGTTTGATTAGACATGTGCAAGTTGAGAAATGCTGTAAGAGTTGGACATCAGTAGATCTTTAGGGATCTCCTGATTGGGAAATTCTGTGCTGATACTGTTAATGAGCTCATATTCAAACATGTGTTTATTTATCTAGCAAAGAAACCTTCATCATAAGAAATAACTCGGTGCTGATGGAGACTTTAAACTGTCTTTAAACATTTGTCACACACCAGATAAAAACTGGCCTCTACCATTAGGCCGATATCTTGATGTATCCCTGACAATTTTGTACAGGAAAATATACTACATGTTTGTTAATGGCCGAATGTCATTTTCTCTTACCTGCTTCACATGTCTGTTATGACTCTTTGTGCATTTTCTTTTTTTGTTTTATGTTGGGAGACACTGTCTCTTAATAGAGACTGTAACTTGTAGCGGAGGCTTTTTTCAGTGTCTGTTAATATAACTGTTATTTCTGGATTGGTGTGGCATCCCCATGTATTACTAATTTGATCATCACAAGTCATGAAAAAACAGTGATGTCATCAAATAACTTGTGGATGACTTTAACTGGTTAATTTTATTTCTTTTAATAAGTTAATCAGTTTGACAAATCCTTTGATCAGTACTACAGGTTTTATCTGCCTTTTATCAATGCCAGTTCTTCTGATGTTACCAGCTTCATCTTTTTTTTCTTCTTCTACTTTGGCCCCACTTATAACCTTTGACACGCAACGTCTGAGTTTCTAATTATGTTACACTTTTAGCAGCTGGTCAGGCTTCTATATTTACATTACTAATTCAGTACTTGTGAAAAACTTGTTTCGCCAGTCAAATATCTGTAGGAATCTTCTGATCTCTTAAAGTAGACCAGCAGTGAAATGGATTTGTGAATTGTTTAAGTGGAGAGATGATGGGCCGCATTTCCCATTTGTCTGTTGTGAGAATACCTCAAGGAGCCATTAGACGCTCTCGCTGCCTTAGGAGGCTGAAAGGATTGATTGTTGGTTGAGAGGGAGCCTGTAGGCTCGCTGAAGGGCTGACGGAGGGGGCGAGGCTGCTGAGGAATTTCGAACATCACTTTCTGACAGGGTCCAAGGCCAAAAACTCTCTGGGTCACGACTCGCCTCCTGTCGCTACTATCTGAGAGAGGGATGTTGGTTTCACACGTGTCTCATTAGAACATGGGTACCCTAGTAATTGCAGCCACTGTTTAAAAAAATTTGACCTTTGGGGTGGGGTTGCTTAACAATCGCAGTCATCCACATCCTCCCTAAATACACAAAAACAAATCAGTGTAAATATTTGTAAATATCACATCACTGAGGTTTACTCTACTGCCATTTACCTGCACCTGCAGGTCCTGATATTCAGGGTCGCTGTTTGAATACTGTGTTTGTGTATAGTGATCTGGTGTTGCTCACTGCTCGAGGTAAGGAATTCCATCAGCAGATTGTAAGCATTCTTCCCATTTGTTCCTCTGAGTCAGATTTTTCCAGAGGACCTGCTTGATCAGTCAGTTAGCACAGATCATACAGCACAAACTAGAGATGGGATCACACCAACCATGAGGCCAAAGATTTCCCGGACTACACCCATAATGGAAAATATTGTTTATACACCAGATGTAGATCCTTAAGGGGAGTTACAAATACATTAACAATGCAAAAGGCTGTGTGACGGTGGCATAAACACACATAAACACCTGCTAGGGTGTTCATAGCCATCTCGGTTGTAATTACTGCTGGAGTAGGTGAATCAGGGGCCGTGTTTGGCCATGATAACAGACAAACACAGTCATACTGTTGTGGCTGGTAACCAGGTGGCAGCCAGGCTTAGCCTTCACTTCTGATGTGGCCAAGGGGGCGACTCCTCATGCAGATGTGGCTCTTAAACCACATGTGACGTAGTGTCCTCTCTGTTGGCCCGTGCTGCATTTCATGTTTGTGGGGTGTGTGTGCAGCTAACATTCAGCTCTCTGTGAATTCCTGACGATTGTGTGACATTCAGGCAGACTGACCTCACTCAGTGAGCTGAAAACCCCCTGTTCCACCTCTGCATGTTAAGAATGAGCATACTGACCTAATACACATACATGCAGTACGCTCAATGGTCACAAACAAAGTGAGAATAATATTGAGTAACAGAATGTACTTTTTGGTTGCAGTTTCCCGTTGAATTGTCTCTTTGTTAATTACTAGGGAATCAAACTGAAAGATTAGTGACTGGACACAGAAGGGAACTTCTCCTATTTACTGCATTCTTGTTAAATATATTATTTTAACGTACAATAGAAACTATAATTCCAAGGGCCTAAAGGCAGCTTCTTTATTTTTAGACTTTGGGGAGTGACCCTAGATTTTGCAAAACAAAGTTGGTAGTAGTCAACATAGCTTTTTTGAATATATATCCACTCACTCAAATTGAAACCAAACTAATGTCGGCAACCAGGATCACTAGGAGTCCTTTTGTTTGTTCGTCCACAGATAATGTCAGTATGTGTACACTCCCATATAAAACCTTGTTTTCTTAATCCAGGGCTGACCAAGTAAAACATTGACGCAGTTTCTTATGATTCTAATTTTCATTTACAGGTCCTTCTAGTAAAGCTTAATAATATTTAACTTTAAAAAAACAACACTTTTTTTTCTTTTTAAATTTCAGAGAGACCACTTCATCCCCTATGTAAAGCTTTTCAATTCAGTTTTACTTATTTGTATAACGCCAAGTTACAACAGCAGTCACCTCAAGGAGCTTTATATTGTAAGGTGAAGACCTACGGTGATACAAAGAAAACCCCAAATATCAAATGACTCCCTATGAGCAAGCGATGGGTGACAGAGGGACAAACACTTTTTTTAACCGGAAGAAACCTCCAGCAGAACCAGGCGCTGGGAGGGGCAGCCATGTGCCGCGACCGGTTCGTGGTGACGGGAAGAAGACAGGACCAAAGACAGACTTCTTGAGGCATCGCATCCTGAAATCCCAGCTTGCACTGATTGATCAGTTCAGTCCTTGGAAAAACTGCAAGACTGGTTACATAATGTATAAGTATTGAGGTTTTGTAGACATGACAAATAAAATTGTGATGTTACGTTGTCTGCCATTTTCATATGTAAGATCATGTGAAGAAGGCCCCAGTCACACAGTCCACAACTGGTCAGTAGGTACAGGATTCCTCTGAAGTGATTGATTGAATGACTGATTAATAATAGACAACTGAAATAGGCAGCTGTAGAAACCAGGGATGAGTTGTTGCTTCAATTATATTTCTCTGAAATCCACCAAAAATAAAGTCACTGTTTGTAACAAGCCAAAGAGAAACTTATGAGAGAAGTTTCTATGTTACACAGTGCACAACACTTTCTTGCAACGATGTTACTATTTTTGAAACTGCTTACTTCAATCCTCCACAAATTTGAGAACCAAGTTGAACTTTTTTAACCTTCCTGTGGCGGTTGAGCAGTTTTCTTTGTTTTTGTGTGTGGTTTATTTTTTATTTTTTATTTTTTTTTAAATGCACAGTAACCATGTAGCTTAAGGTAATGCTAAAAAAAAGGTAGCTGTGGTGAGGGTACCACTACTGTACTGAAGGTGACATGAAAATACAGGAACATACATCTAGTCCTTGCTTCACATTTTTCTCAATTACTCTGTGACCTCAGTAAACACTTTCCTGATGTCTTTATGCCCTAATTGCCAGTTTCAGGTCATGTTGAATAAAATAAAAGAAGCCTAATGTGTTCATGATTAAAGTAAGAAAGGAGAATTATGCAGGATGTGCTTATTGGCTCAGTGTGTGAGTTACATGTCCGTTCCCAATGAGCATGTGGTTTCACTGTCGGATCCAAGTCATCACAACCTATTTCAAAACACACAAGACAGAGCTGACGAAAACACTCATTCAGAGGCTTCATAACAGGACTTGACTAACCATCAAGTGACTGTTGACTTGTCTTCATTGGCACCCCGTATAATCCAGAATCAAATTGGGAGGGAAGAAAAGAAGGATTTTCAATGTCGCCAAGTGCTTGCTCATAGGGGGTCGTCCAATTGTTGGGGTTTTCTCTATATAATCGTAGGGTCTTAACCTTCAAATGTAAAGTGACTTGAGGTTACCGTTGTTGTGATTTGGGGCTGTATAAAAAAATAGAATTGAATAAGTCATGGAAAGAGAGCAGTTTTCTATAGGAAAACAAAGCTTTGGGTTTTGTTACTTTGAAGATCGTCTACATGCGTGAAAAGCCATGTGAAAACTTAAATGAAAGGGGAAAGCCCTCAGAGCATTATATGGCCACTTTAAAGAAAGGATAAACATTGCCTATCTTTGCGAAGAATCTGAAAAGAAGCTGCAGAGGAGAGGTGCTCTTTATTGCTTAAAGGCAGACTTTAAAACAGTGGGAGCCACTCGGCTTCGTTTTGCAGACATAATGAGGGCCATGTGGTTGCTCTGTGGAATGAAACACAGCGACACCTTATAAGAATGTCTTTGGTAAACACACAGTAGTCCTGTAAGATTTAGTGTAACAGTAACTGTTGATCACCTTGAAGAGGAACGCCTTATTCTTGAGACAATCATAGGAGTTGGCTGAGATGTGAGGCAGCTGTCTTAAATGTTTACAGTGTTTACGCAGCATACCAAAAACTCTTAGAAGGTCTTTAGTGGTTTCTGTGTCCTAGTAATTCCACAGCAGAGTTAGTGTTACCAGACTAGCTATCATCACCCCTTGAGAGCTGCAAGGTTGGTGCATACCATCCCTAACCAGTGGGCTTGCCTGCTAGGCTAGAGAGAAGCTCCCGACTGTAAATCAGCCTTGTTCCCGAGCTCCACACCCATCCTGTTCTGGGTCTGGGGAAGAGCTGCGTGGCTGACCTCATCGCTTAGGCAACAGAGCCTGCCCCACATCCTCAGGAAACAGAGGAGAAAAACAGTGAGCAGAGTCAGCACTGGGGGCAGCTGGGGGGCCTTCAGTCTGTGATCCTGCTGCTAGAACAGCCTTTCCACTATTAAATGCTGTTGTGCGATACTGTTCTTTCCACTCACAGCAGCCTTCAGTCTCTTCCTCTTCCCTCCCTGCCATACTGTTTCCATGCCTTCACTGTTCCCTGCTCTTGTAACTTCTCTCGGAGAATAGTGCTGATTATTTTCCTAACAGGTCTGGGTAATGTAGTAGGAATCTGAGTCGCTGCTGTATTCTTCCAACAGTACTCAAGCCGGGGACCTCCGGGGCATATTGGGGGGGTTACCTGGCTTTGAAAAAAATGGGCCTTTTGGGGGTGGCAGTGCACCTAGGAATATTTGATCTGTCTATAGTAAAGGCAAAGAGCTTCTACTGCCTTATGTAAGGGAAGTGGGTGCGTTTTTCTGTTATTCCTGCCTATTTGATAAACAAAAATGTATTTTCTACTTAGGTAAATTAAATCCCAGCTAAAAAAATATTACTGTCCTGTTGTTATTCCTTTGGGGGCAATAAGCTTGTTTATTCAGGGGTCAGCTGTCAGTAGGTCTCTGGAGAGGGGAATGTGTGTCCTTAAGCGGAGCAGGGAATCTCACTTCTTTTCTAAAGAGTAATTGTGCTGTCATTAAGTTTTGTTTTAGTCCATGTTTTGTTACTAAGACTGGGTAACAAACACTGATACTCTGACAGTGACAAAATGATTTCCAGCTTTCTTGGTTCCAAACCAAGGGCTGCAGTCTGTAGTAAACATGCTGCCTTCAGTTAATGTCGACACATGAGTTTGAGAGCTGCCCAAACCTGATGAAGTGATGAGGTGTTGGCAAAGAAGGAAAAGACGACGTGTAGCATAATAATAACGATGATGATGATAATCATGGCAGCACGGTGGTTAGCACTGTTGCCGCACAGCAAGAAGGTCCTGAGTTCAATTCCACCATCAGGCCGGGGTCTTTCTGTGTGGAGTTTGCATGTTCTCCCCGTGTTTGTGTGGGTTCCCTCCGGGTACTCCGGCTTCCTCCCACCATCCAAAGACATGCAGTTTGAGGGGATAGGTTAATTGGATAATCCAAATTGTCACTAGGTGTGAATGTGTGAGTGAATGTGAGCATGAATGGTTGTCTGTCCCTGTGTGTTGGCCCTGCGACAGACTGGCGACCTGTCCAGGGTGTACCCCGCCTTTCGCCCTATGACAGCTGGGATAGGCTCCAGCGCCCCCCGCGACCCTGGAAAGGATAAGCGGAAGCGAATGGATGGATGATAATCATTTTGGGTTCTATAGATGCTGTGTCATTTATATACAAGCTTTTCTTGTGTGAACTGATAAGATTATCAGTAAATTGTAGTCAATTTTTTTTTTTTTGTATCTCTGCTGGGACTCTTTCGTTTGAACTTCTGCTATTTTTCTCCATTCGGTAGTTTTTCTTTAGTTCCTGATTTAAAACCTGATCTTTTTTTTACACATTTCCGTTTTTCTCCACTTCTCCAGTGAGTGTCTGAGTTTCATGGTTTCATCGTCATCAGGGTTTTCCCTGCATGCAAAATCTGCACAATTGTATAGTTTGAAAACATCAACCTCTGTATGCACAGTTTTATGAATATGGTCCCAGATCAGGTGATGTGGAAACGCTTCACCTACTGAAGCTTAAACCAGAGTGTGTCAGAGTTTCACTAGTGTTTGTGATTTTAAAAAACTGATATTATGAAGTTCAGCCCAACAGTTCTGTCTCTGTCTCACATAGACGTTTAAAGTGAAGTACAAGATAACATTTAGAGTAACTTTACTGCTGTAATTATTACTTTTACAGCTAATGTTATTAAAAAACTAGTGTTAATGAAACAGTAATGGGATTATATTCATAACAAAAGCTGATGTGCAACTACAACTTGATTATATGGGAAGATGAGAAAACCACCAAGTGTACATATGAGTTTAAAGTAATATAATAATTACTTATTCACAAAAATTCAGTTGGAACAGGTGGTACACTTTCCATATTTAAATAATTTTTCACATTATGACACTTTCTTTTGTCCTAACTGTATGTTCTTAGTGTTTAACTCAAAGCATTAAGCCCTGTTAGTTTGAAGCTTGGGTGACTGGTTTCAGTCGGTGTTTAAGAGGGACAAGACGGTCTTTCTTTGACCGTTCTTCTCATCCTACCCAATTACACTCTTATAGCACAAAAGGCTGCTCACTGACATGCAATTTATCTACATTCATGGCTATGAATGTGTCCTCAGTGACTGGGGTGTTACATCAGTCTCCACACGGTGCCATGTCATCTGATTTACTGGTCTGTGGGGAAGTTCTTTTATTTTGGTTTGGCGTTCCCTCCAAGAGGAGTGTCATCTTTCGGATATGGGATTGCTTGGCAGGATATTTTTAGATAGTAATCACTCTACAATGCTTTAGTCATTCTGATCCATTCATTCATCCATTGTCTGTTTGGCATTGTGTGTTGTACTGTATAGACAGGGTGCAAGACCCCTACAAGGTTTGACCTTTATTTTTCCCCTGGTCCACTATTTAATCAAGTTTGCTTTTGGTCCATTTTCTTTCATTCTCAGCCACATTCCCGCTCTGTGGTTTCTACACAGCCTTCCTTGTCTGTCTCGCTGGCATCTAACCCTCCACCCCCTCTCCGTGGCCCCTGCCTGTCTTGTTTGATATAAATATCATGTTGGGTTGGCCTGATGGGGTAGGGTTTCAGCCTGGGATTGTGGCCAGTTCTGCTCTTTTGCTCCCTGGCTATAAACAGGTGAGCTGTAGACCTCAGTGGCCCATCACCATTGCCCACATGTTAATAGAAAACATTAGGCAGCCTTGGTTTCCACCCTGCACAGTGCTCTGTACTCTGTGGGTAATGGGCAGTACAAATTTTGACATCTCCCTTATCCTGGAATTCAAGGCATGCTGCAGTTAGTGGAATCCATCCTGTAATTGTCAACACATTATTTTCATTTTCTGTACTGACAGATGGTGTTTTGTATTGGAGCACATTCTTCACAGGCCCACTACCTAGGATCCCGCAGCATTGAAGGAATGTCCTGCTTAAGTAGCTTTGATCACAAAGCGTCATTTAGATTCCAGTTGAGACAGGTTGGGTTTTTAGAATGAGTTTTCATTGGATTAGGGTGACTGTATGCTCCTGTTCCTGAGCCACCTTCCCTGCCTGCGTCCCTGCCTAATCTGCTTGCTTTTTGCCAAGTGGACAGAGGAATGTGTGGAATTCCCCATGTACCTTCACTCCCATCTGATAAACACAGCAGGACGATGGCATGGCTTTGGGTGGGTGGATAGGGGTGCAGACAAGACTGTACATGCACCCACTGCCACAAGAATGTGTACAGTGTCCACATGACTTCAGTTGTTTGTTGAACATAATAAAGATTAGTTGGCACAGTGTGGCCGCAGTTGAATCCCCTGAAAGCGCTGCTGTTGGTTTAAATCAGCACATTGTTCGAGTGAAGCAGTTGGTGCACTTTACACCTCTGTCCTGCTTTCTTTTCAGGTTGCACACTGGTGTATCGCTGCTTTAATCATTCCCATCTATTCAGAGACTTAAAGCAGGCAAACCTAATACCTGCAGAATAACATGTAAAATGCGATATGCTGTATAATAAATCGCCTGAGTCTCTTTCTTCTCCATCTTCTTTGTGAGAGAGGAGTAATGACATGGTTTAATCTTTAAACTGTTGGATGTCGAACCTGTTTCTGTATTCACTGTGAAACACAGCATTTAAATCATAGCTCACGACTTTTGCAGACACCCTTCTCGATGACAGCTTCATTCCTCCAGATCTTGCACAATGGACCATTGAGTCAGGATGCTGTTAGAGCAGAATTGGACTTTGTCCATTGTGGCTCCTACCCCCTGTCTGGAATGGAAAAGATTAGCCTGTTGCTTGGCTTACAGTGCATGTTTGGATTCTCGGTGTTTCTAACTCTTTGTGGACTTAACTTTTCTGAGGCTGGCGAAGGCTTGTTGTCTGTCCTCATGACAGTCAATGCTGCCCTCGTCAGGGAAATGAGGAGCAGCAAGCAAATTTAACTCCCCTTTTCATTCTTTCTCCTTTTATGAGCTGGAGTAAAAGACATCAGAGATGTGCTTACGGGCCACCCACTGAGAATAGTGTGTGTGGATTACAGGCTGCTTAGTCAAAAGCCACAAAAGGATGTGTGATGGAAATTTTGGATTTTCTTTCCTAATGTCCTATTTTCACTGTCAGAACAAATTTAAGGTACTTTTCTTTTCCTCAGACATACTTTCTACTTCTACTCTGCAACATGTCAGATGGAAATATTGTTTACTTCACTAGAATTATCTCACATCTATTGTTACTTATTGTTTACAAATTCAAGTTTTTAACCTAAAGCACATAAATATTTTGCGTCAAAAAGTCCTCTCTAGCAGTTTATACAACCTGTCAGCTGTGTTTTTGTAAATGCTTAAATTACCTGCATCAGAATATTTACAAACCAAACAATGGATTAAAAGAGAAGATAAATAGTTGAGATTATTCTATAATATAAATAATTGTTAACTTGAATCTACAACAGAATCATTCTGTCAGTCAGTTTCCTAGGCAATCATTTTTGCTCTGGTTTCTGGCTATACTGGTTTCACAGCATAACATATTATGAAAATTTGACCGGCATAATAAAATGTACATTTACCTTTAAGTACAGCTGCATGGAGGTTCTTACCTGCATAACTCCATTCCCCTAGTGACTATCTGTTGGACTGTTTCCCTGGCTATGCACACAAACACATATGCAATGGAGAAAACATCAGACAGAAGTGATATGAAAACACTGGTCTCTGTCCATGGCCAAAAAGAAGAAAAAATGTGATTTATAGGGACTGATTCCTTGAGGATGTGTATAATAAATAAATAAACTTCTTCTTCTTCTTTTTTTTTTAAAATAACCATCATGAATTGTACTATCCAGAAAGTGTCTACATTATGGCAATGGCTATATCTATATTGTCTGACAGTTTGGTAACCTGTGACCTACATGCAACCGCACACATGCGCTGAACCCTGTGATATGAAAGAAACACAAACTTATCAGATGTAGAGTAGCTATAATAAGTTGCATATATGGATAGGAGCAGTCTAGCTGAGCTGCTGTGCCTATTTTTCATTTACGGGTGTAACAAGTTTGGAACTGGGACCAAAATGACAACACGAGAAGCATGCTACTCAGGTGAATACATTTAGCATAACCCCAGTTCTTTGAAAAGCAAATGAGGGTTGAAAGAGAACTGTGTATCGTTAAGGCCCATATATCAAAATAATGGAGTTTATTTGTTATCCAGTCTGTGACTAATGGATAGGTTTTTTTAATTGAATGCTCCCTTGTAAAGAGCAATAGAGGTATTAACCAGCCTCAGGTTTTAGAGAATCATTATACCCTGTAGTTTCCTGAAAAGATACTACTGTACTGATCATTGAACTAGTGTCACATTCAGAAAACAAACTCAGAAACTGATGTATCAATATTGGCTTGTCACAGTAAAATGTACTAAAATGTATTTCCTATTATGGATGCACTGGCTTGTGTACCTGGATACTCTGTGTATATTTATCCTGGAGATCATGGTCCTGTGTCAGACATACATGTGTAGTATCACCAGCTGGGAGAAGGAATAATAAGTGCAGAGTTGCTGTGAAAGGAGTTGTCTTATAAACTTGGCTCAGAGGGCCTGAGGCAGCATAGCTGCCCTGTCTGTCAAGGCTGTGAAGAACTTTCTAGGAATACATGGCCATAATTAGTAACCTAAGGCATTTATTTATTAATTTATTTTGATTTGAAAGGCTCTAAGCTGATGCTTCATGAGAAATGTAAATCAGTACCTAAATGCACTATATTTCACAGGACTCACCTTTGCCCCAAAACACAGTTGTGGTATTTTTTTTTTTTTAATCTAGCGGCTTTGTTTCATGAGTGACAAAGTCAACTTCAGTGAGACCTTGCTCAGCATGTCAGCACCAGGTGCAGATTATTTTGGGCTGGTCATGATATTTCAGCACATTTGCACAGACATGGGCTACTCACAGAGCTTCCAGCTTTAAATAGATTTGAGCTCCCATGTGGTTTATGTCAAACTTTTCAGGGCTTGTGGCAGTGTCTGTGGATTGAGGGCTGTGATGAAGCGTCGAGACTGAATATATATGAAATTTGAAAGATGGAGACAGGTGTGAGTTTTTCTTTTTCAGATATAGCCCGGTCTGTCGCTAGAAGATGTACAAGATTCAAACTTTTTTCACACATTATTCTTGCTCTTAACCAAACACCTCTGAAGCTCAGATCTGTTGGTCATATTTTGTTAATGCATTCTCTCTCTCAAATTTACAAGTTCATTTCAGCGTTTGTGTTGAGATAAGAGGGCACTGAGAGGATACCGTTTGGCCCTTAAACCACTCCCCCATTAGACTGGCAGCCTGTTATCGCTTCACGCTGCTCACACTCACACATTGGCACCCACACAGTCACAATCCTTCATCAAGGATATTACAGATACAGGTGGAAAGAATGTAAGTACAGATACTGAACTTTCTCAGGATTTCAAAACTAGATGGTTGTGTTGCATGTATGTGTTTCTCTGTGTGTTTGTGTATTTTATGCTGGAGTTGTCTCCATTGACTTCATTAAGGATGAAGTTGAGATTTAGTGGTGGAATATTTTGAGAATTTGAATTATTTTGTAAAATATACAATTTTATGAAGTTGTCCAGAATGATATGTAATCAGATGAATCTTGTTTCTTAACTTATTTAACTTTTTTTTTTTTTTTTTAACTTGTCAGCTCTCAAATACTTTAGAGTTAGCTATTTTCCCTTTGGTTGCTCTAAACAGGCCCATATCTCACCAGTGACTTGGTTTGATGTTAAGAGATTAAAATATTAACTCCCAGAAGAGGCAGGAAATAAAACTTAACAAATCCAAATCTAGAGAGCCAGTCTGTGCTAGACAGACAGGTGGTAAGAGCTCCCTGTTTCTTGGATATTTGGACAGTTTTCCATCCTGCCTTTCAAAGATATTATTCTTTGTAACAGGGCCAAGCCACTGTAGTGTAACACTATGCAGCCAGTGATTGCGGTCTATTCTAGACATGCTGCAGATGGATGGATTGTGTGATGTAAGAGTCTATTTTGTTCCTGCGTTCCACCAAACACTCATCAGGGTAACACTGTACCCCCTCAACCCTGGGCCGGATTCAGAAACATTTTCTGTCTCTCTCTGCTTCTTTGTTTTATCAGTCTGTCTCGCGAAGTTCACACTCATGCTCTTGAAACTAAGACTAATCATAGACATGAACTGAATGCATGGCATACTGAGCTGACAGATCAAATGCATGGTTGCTCTCATTGACTTCACGTTTGTATCTTAATGTGGACTGTTGGAAAAACATATTGCCAGTTTCTGGGGGATGTTTTATAGTTTTATGATTTAGGTATAGTGTTGTTGTAGTGTGCCATGCTGTGGTGGTCACATTTGGCCATGTACCCACCACAGCATGGATGACCTGCTCTGAGGAGAAACCAGTTTTGTTGACAGGCTGGAATGAAGGGCTCAGACTCGCTGGCATTGTCTGTTACAGCCTGACGCCAACATCAGTAGTGACCTCAGGGCGCCCATCCATCCGTCTGTCCACCCATTTTGTTAACTAGTTATTCAGCAAGAGCTGCGAGGGCTTACAAGGATAACACACTATATCATCCAAAGCTAAGGCCAGTATAAAATCACAGGTTACTCTGATATTCTTTGAGCTGTGGGGGGAAACCTACACAGACACAGGGAGATTATGCTTGCTCTTCACACAGAAGGGATATCCCACTGAAGGTGTGATTGGTTTTCATGTTCGCAGGCTAAAACATCTTGGAAAAAGACCTTTAGAATTTGTTTACTTTAGACAAATAGATCTATTCTGATTGATTGTTGTTTTGGTTGGAGAGATCATTTTTTATGTTGTCACTGTGCCTTGAAACATGAATGAATTCAATCTTTCAGACGCGTTACTGGCAGACCTGGAATCTACTACATCCCACATCTCAAAGCGACCAGTATTCTTGCCCGACGAGACGCCCTACTCCATCCCTACAGGAGGACAGCCCTACCAAGATGTTACACTTCCACCTCCGGTCCCTCCTCCACCTTCAGCTGAAGCTCTGAATGGGTCCCTGAGAGATCAGCCTGATTCCCACCACTCCTCTCAGCAGGTAGATCTCTGCAATGTTTGTGATCTCATCTCACTTAGTTAATCAGACTCTTCAAATGAGAAACAGTAAATTTTACATTAATTAAAAAAAAAACCCAAAACCTCAGCAATGACTGGTTGGTGTATTCTCTGCAGTCACTGGGTTCGGCACAGAAGAGCTCATGGTCAAGGGACAGTAGCAGTTCTCCATTATCTCACATTGAAGAGGACCACGTTTACAGGTAACTTCCACACGCTCAGGATGTTGTGTATATAAACCTGACTATGTCATCTGGCATTTTCTTTAACTTTTAGTTTCTTTCAGTAAGTTATCTCTGTCTCTTTAGTTTCCCAAACAAACAGAAGACATCAGACTCCTCTACAACAGCCATGACTTCTGCCTTGGGCAGTAATCTGTCAGAGCTTGACAGGCTTCTCCTGGAACTTAACGCTGTGCAACAGAGCTCCCCTTCATTTCCCACTACAGGTAGAGATAAAGGCTTTAGTTTTATCAATTCTAATGGGATTGAGCATCATTAGTTTCAATGTTATGTGTCCACAGAGGAGGCAGCTCCTCCCTTGCCATCCTGCAGCATCACTCACTATGAGAACGGCGGCACACCTGACATCTTGGTAAGCCCACCACCTCAGGAGAAACCAAAGAGGAATGGGAGGATGGAGGACGCCCGGCCTACTGTGGAAAGTCTGCTGGATGAGCTGGAAGGCTCGGTGCCTTCACCCAGGTATCTCCACTACAGCTGGGTTCTAACTTGGCATTAAAGTCCCCTCTAATCAGTGTTGCAGACTTTGTTCCTTTTTGTTTTGTGTTTGATTCACTATACTTTGCAAAAAGTTCAGATTTAGACACTAAAAGCAGTCTTTATATTCTTCAGCAGAAAGTTTCTGAGACCGACAGAGTAGACCTGTCATGTTCATTTGCAGTGCTGTATTTTTATCCCTAGAGTCTACTAGAATAGCTTTGCATGATTTGCAGATTAAATTAATCCTAATATATCTGATACAGAGTCTTTGTGTAGCCCCTTCAGTTCATCCACTGTCCCAAGATATTTTAGTTCAAGCCACCCTCCCTTTAGTCAACTTTCTTCTGATGCGCTGACCCTCTCAAACAAATGATATGAGCAGCAGATGTGTGGGGCTTCTGCGGTCACAGAGCTTTATAACCGAGATGACCATGTTACGGATATTTGCTCATTTTTTCATCGCGTAGAACTTAAGAGTAGAAGAAATATTTGCAGATGTTGGGCTAAATATCTTTTTTTTTTTTTTTTTTTTTGGTGCAATTTCTCCCCTCATGTGACCTTATTGAAAAGTATTCCAGAAAAGTTCCACACAGGGAGGTATATATATTTAAAATGTATGTGAGAGTGTTGATATTGGATCTGGTATGAGCAAATGCAAATATTTGAGGTTTCTGAATGTGTATTAGCATTTACATCTTCTTAACAAATACATGCATACATGCATTTCCCACACGCAGTAAAAGATTGTTTAAATAAGTTTACAGCAGCAATAAATGGTAGCTGTATTGCTTTGTGTGTGACAGCTGCTGTGAGGAGACTGAGACATTGTGGAGCAACACAGCACCTGTTTTGCTTTGATAATTAGAAATCATCAACTTACACAATTTTGAGCTTCACTGATAAAATAAATGTCAGTGTTTGCATGTATTTAATAATCACAATGACTTGTGTTTTCCAGCCCCTCCACACGCCACAGTGACTTGGACACATCCTCTCAACAGCAGGCCAGAATTTCAGCTTCCTGTGCCACCAGAGAGCTCGATGAGTTGATGGCCTCTTTGTCTGACTTTAAGGTACAGAGCCCCATGAGGGAGCATTGGAAAGGCTTTATTTAAACAACAAATCCCGAGCTTCTCCTGTCATTTTCTTCATGATTGCTTTCTTCTTCTTCTTCTTCTTCTTCTCTTACTTGTGCTTCTCTGTTCCTCTAGCCTAGCTCTTTAGGCTCTCTGCTAGAACCAGCAGGAGCATCTTCCAGCTCTCGCCACACTCCAGTGTCCTCTTCCATTTCCCCCATGGCTTCTCCTTCCTTGAGTCTGTCCCATCCATCTGCCTGTGCCTCTCCTCTCTTCTCTTTACCTGCTGGGCTAGAGCTACATATAGATGAGGATGGAGGAGATGGTGGCATGTTGAGACCCCACCCAAGCCGTCTCTCTCCACACAGTCCTACATCCTCATATTCTGCAACCAGTGAACTAGACCTGGACTCTGTCATAGATGTCTCTGCCACCATGCTATCATCTCAAACCAAGTCTCTGCTAGTCCTCTCTCAGTCTGCTTCCTCTAACTCCAACCTGCTAAGAAATAGCCCAAGTCCTTCCAATACCACTACCCCCTCCCTTACCTCAGTTATCACTGTCCTGGACCACAAGTCCTCCAAGTCCCCAAGTCCATCTGTAGAACGGGTCTCACCCTCAGCTTCTGGAGGTAAATCCTCTTGTGCTCCTGAGAGTGTAAGCAAGGGTTCTCCTTGTTTTTATGATCTCGATGTCAGTTTCTCCTCTTCGTCTTTACTTACTACCCAGAACCTCACCCCTCAGGTCTCAGCCCCCTCACCCCTCCCCGTTTTTGTCTCTCTGTCCCCACCTTCAAAAACATCTTCACCGTCTCCAGTCTCGCCACTAATAGTCTCTTCTCCAATGGCCTTTAATAACCACAACAGACAATTGCTGGAGTCAGCACCCGCAACCCATACAACCACCACCTTCACTGTACAGCAACCGCCTGTGGTAGAGCCATCCCTGGATGAGGCACTAGACAAGCTTCTAGCAATGAGTTTTTCACAAAATCACACAATGGCGAATGTGGATGGACCTCAGCTGAAGAATGATGCAGAGTGTCTAGGCAGAGGAATGCAGGAGGTGCACGAGGAGCTTATCCTGCCCTTGGACAGAAGCAGTGTCCAGCCAGACACTTTCACCCACACTTTTACAGACGATTCAGTGGACGGAGGAACAGACGGGAACGGAGACCTGGACTGGGCAGACGAAGAGCTGTCCATGTCCTTACATGACGGTCTGGATGGCACCATGACCCCTTACACTGAGAGGCTCTATACAGATGGCAGCATGACCCCACTGACAGAGGCCAGTTGGATGGATGAGTCCATGACCCCATCGTCATGCCCCGGGACCCCTGACGTCACCCTGGACCTGCCCCTGCTTCAGACACCCACTATAGACAGAGTCTCAGCATCTGGACATGTACGCTTCGCCAGGCCTGCCTGATTTTAAAATAGGCTTGTTTTGCTAGCTAATGAGACTGATGCTCCTATGAATCCCAGCCTCTGCTGCAAGGGTTTATCTTGCATGTTTCTTGAAAAACTAAAACATGGCATCTAATATTTTATCTGCTATTTTGACCACTACTATGATCCTTACATCAGATACAATTATGATTGATTTGTTAGCTTTCAGTATCATCAGGGCTGTGATTGGCCAAAGTCTTGAGCTCGATTCTTTTCATCCCTGTAAACAGACCTTGGAGGAGATGCGTGATTTGAGATCCTGTCAGACAATTTCATTAATAATATGGTGCCCAGTTACTCCAAAAATATATTGCTTACCCCCAATTTAGCCAGGCAAATAAACCAGGCGGAAAAACGCAATATGTTTAAGCTTTGATCGATATATAGAAACTACATGTATTTATTTAGAAGAAAATGCCTTGTAAGTAAGAGGCTGAAGGAGCTGAAGCAAGCTAATTAATAGGTTTTGCTTGGAAACTACACTTACAACTAACCTGCTGTTTGGTAGCACCAGCACTCTGCATGGCACCACTGCATTTGTGTGAAGGACCAAACTGAGAGCTGATGTTTATGTGGCTGCTTGAGAAACTGAAGGATGAGAGTTAGATCATCGATAGCAGTGGCTTCTGATGAAAGCATGCATAAAGTTCCTAATATGGGACTCTGAGCTCAGTGACCACTGCTTTGCCGGCATGTCAGTGACTTGAAAACGGCTGGTGTGACTGACCTGCTGCCTCAGTGCTCTGCTGTAAGTGCTTGAGCTTGTAAATTGGAGTGGACATATGATAAGGTGTTCACTCCCTCCCTCCCTGCTCTTAGATAAAATCAGTTATTAGGCGCACTAAGGAGACTCCCAATGTGCACCCCATGTACCGAGAGGCTCACCTGCGCAGGAAGATGGGACCCATCATTGTAAACAAGAACTCTTCCCAGGACCGTCTCATAGAGGAGCTTCAGGGTAAGCTTGGGATCGGCCGCTCAGAACGGCGGCGCAAACAGTCCGATGATTGGCTGACGGAGGGTGTCATCATCACGTCCAAACCTCAGCGATATCGTCCCGATGGGGCGGCCAGTGAGGTCGACAAGGTTGGCTTCAGTGTGCTTGCCAGTTTCCACAAATTCTCCTTTTGCAATTGTTTCACTTTTGTTTTCCTTTTCTGCACATTTCCTGTCTCCTTCCTTCCTTCTGTTTTTCCTCTTTTCTTCAGATCATAATTCCCCCCGAGTCGCCTGTCCCTGTGAGGAAGGTGCTCCCACCTCCCTCTCCCCCTACCCCTCGTCGCCCCCCTGTCATAGAAGAACCTAAGCGACCCCTCCCAGTACAGCACCCCCCTGTCCCAATACCACCCCCACCTCCTCCACCTCCTTCACCACCTCCACAACGTACCCACCACATTCACGAACCAGTTCCCGCTCCACCTCGGCAGTTCATAAAACCCTCACCTCCACCGGCTCCAGTCCAGAACCCTTCTACGCCTAAACCAGAGCCGCCTCCTCCTGTCCTAAAAACCCCAACCCAGCCACCAACAGTGGACTTGGTTCCCCCAGTTGCACCCAAAGTCCTGGTCTCTGTAGGCTGCCAAACTGAGTATGACCCCATCTTCCCTCCAATGCAGGCATGAACCCCTCCCTCTTTTATTCCTTCTGTTTTTCACGCTTATTTTAAAGTTTAGTATCCCAAAACTTAAATAGTTTTGTTACATTTCAACAGTAAATAACTATTTTCATACTGAACCATTTCAGATTATGGCCCAAGGGAAGGGTGGTGTCTCCGGTGGGCCCCCGACACAGGTCAACAAGCTGGACAACATGCTTGGCAGCCTGCAGTCTGACCTCAACAAACTGGGCGTGCAGACAGTAGCTAAAGGAGTTTGCGGAGCCTGCTGTAAGCCGATTGTGGGACAGGTGAGATGGTTCGGTTAAGGTAATCTTTTGTCTGTAACATAAATAGATGTTTGCTAACCATGCTTCGGTTATCTGTTTTTTGTCGTTTATTTTTTAGGTGGTGACCGCCATGGGCCGCACATGGCACCCCGAACACTTTGTGTGCACACACTGTCAAGAGGAAATCGGCTCCAGGAACTTTTTTGAACGTGAAGGACAGCCCTACTGTGAGAAAGATTACCACAATCTGTTCTCTCCGCGGTGCTACTACTGCAACGGGCCCATCCTGGATGTGAGTCACTGCTCTCCACACATGTGGTCTCTGCTGTAGACGTGTCAGCCAATAATAAATGTCTTCAATGTCCATTCAGAAAGTTGTGACGGCGCTGGATAGGACATGGCATCCCGAACACTTCTTCTGCGCTCAGTGTGGCTCTTTCTTTGGCCCTGAGGGTAAAGTGATACAAGTATATTTTTTTAATCATACTGCTTAGCAGTTTCTCTCTACTTCAGAGTGGATATAATCTCTTGTCTCTTTCTACTTTCAGGTTTTCATGAAAAGGATGGAAAGGCCTACTGCAGGAAAGATTACTTTGACATGTTTGCACCGAAATGCGGCGGCTGTGCCAGAGCCATTCTGGAAAATTACATCTCAGCTCTGAACTGTCTTTGGCATCCCGAGTGTTTTGTTTGCAGGGTTAGTGTTATGCTTAAGTCAGGAACTTTTCCTTAATAGTTTGCACGCCTTGTAAGAAAAAGAGTACTAAAATAATAATGTGTGTGTGTGTGTTTCTGCAGGAGTGCTTCACCCCGTTTGTGAATGGAAGCTTTTTTGAGCATGACGGCCAACCCTACTGTGAAGTGCACTACCACGAGCGCCGCGGCTCCCTCTGCTCCGGCTGCCAGAAGCCCATCACGGGGCGCTGCATCACAGCCATGTCCAAGAAGTTTCACCCAGAGCATTTTGTCTGTGCCTTCTGCCTGAAACTGCTCAACAAAGGCACCTTTAAAGAGCAAAACGATAAACCCTACTGCCACGGCTGCTTCATCAAGCTGTTCAGTTAGAGAGTTAGGGGGAATGTTTAACACTGGCACACTTGGGTCAGGGCTAAAATGAGAGTCTGAAGCATTTCTAGCACAGGGAGAGTGAGAACGGGTTTAGTTTGTATCACAGGAAGCTGTCTCTGGATGATGGCGTTGGAAGTGTGTATGGGCTAAGTATGTGCATGTGGTTGAAGCGGTGTGCTGCTTCTGCCAGACTAAATGTTTTTCATGTCATTCAGATTTATTTTTTTTTTTAGATTGACAGCAGTTTATTTGTGAAGCTTTTTATGTGTTGTGAGCGGGTGACTATATCGGATGAGGGTGTATTTGGTCTTTAAAGGAAAATCCCCCCCCCCTCCAAATCAGCAACTTTTCTCCCAGTCTACTTAGATGTGCTGAAACAAACAGCTGTCTCTGTTTTGTTTGTTTGTTTGTTTTGAGAGTGTGTGTGTGTGTGTGTGTGTGTGTGTGTGTGTGTGTGTGTGTGTGTGTGTGTGTGTGTGTGTGTGTGTGTGTAATCCTCAAATCATTTTATTTTTTATCTTTTTAGAAGGTGATAAATTGTTACTAAGCACACTGAAACTCTGATCTATGAAACGCTCGGTGTGTGGTGAAGTTACTCACTGGTTGAGTGCGTCATTTTAGAAATCAAAAAAATGAACATATGGCAGGGAACAGGTGACCTGTTGTTTTTACACAATATAAACACTTCTTTTTTAAACAAATGATCAGGATAAAAGGCTTTTTACGTTCTCCCTTCCCTAGTCTAAAGTCAGATAAGGCACATCTTTATATAACTGATAAAGTTGTGTTTTATGGTGAAATGCATCTTTAGTGTCCCTTGACCAAAAACCCCTTTCTAGTATGTCATATTTTAATTAAAGATGCATACTGTGTTACAAAGCAGTCAAGGGCAAACTGAGCATGGATTAATATTTGACTCAACAGTCACTGCGGTGTTCACTCTTCATTACACGTGCTGCCAAATCATTCCTTTTGATTCCTCTGAATTAAAGTGAGTCTAAAAGCAGTTTGTTGGATTTGCGTCACCTAAAGTGAAACTGCACAGAGATATTGGGAGTACGGTGTTTTTGCGCTACACTACCATTACTGTTTCTGAGTACATCCTGAGAAGTTTTTGTTGTTGTTTTTTGTACATATCCAATGCAGCTACATTGTAAGCATGTACATGTGTTTAATAACCACTCGTTAAAAGAAGGAAAGGGCTGCTGGGAAGGCATAGCGGAGATATTTGGATGTCTTTGCTGATATTACTGTATCGAGAAGCTGATGAATGTTTGTTTTTGAGAGAATGCAAACCGTACACACAATTTGCCTGTGATATTCCGATAACTATGCAACTGTGGATTAACAGCTTTGTATTTCAGCATCAGCATCTATTTCTTAGGCTGTCTGTGCCATTGTATCATGTCTAATAACACTGGCAAATTCAGCAAAAAATACTGAGAGCAGGTCAAGAGTCCGCTGTTCTGTTTTCATGTTATTAGTCTGTGAGTTTGTAAAAAATGAGAGCCTGGTGGTCTGCTAGAATAACTCGTAGGACTAGGATGACTCGTCTCCCTCAGCGTCTGAGGAGCATCTACTGTATGACCACCAGGTTGGGGTTCTGTACAAGGTTATTCATACACAGCAGACAGATTTGGCCTTTTGTCTTGTTCAGGGAATTCTAGAGCCTTAATTCTTTTTTTTTTCTCACTGTATTTAAGATATCCTGTAACAGTCATCTTTTCAAAATGACTTTCATAGAGGTTATTTAACCAAAGCCATACCTTCTTTCAGTTTTTCTTGTCTGTTCACTTTGTTTTTTCTTTTCACTTTGAATGTCAATAGATACAAATAGTGAGATTACTCTGTTCTAGCCTGATTATGCCAATAAATTCAGTTTTGGTATCAAAATGTCATCCAAGGGTCTAATTTATGCTAAGCTTTTACTTTGTGTGTAGCTGTTACCCTTAAGCTTTGCAATTTCTTAGCTTCTAGAGAAGCTTTGCATGATTCACAGGTAAAAATGACCCTTATTTATCTTGGTACAGTCTTACACAAGCTGTTTTAGCTTTCTAGTCCTTCCCTTTAAGCTAGCCATCTTCTGATTGACTGAATAGTGCAGACAAAAGGTTTAAAGAGAAGATGAGTGTAGCTTTATTAAGGATACCTGCTCTCACGGAAATCATCAAAAACACTCACAGAGATTGCTTGTACACGCGACGACTTCATTATGTAAAGTTTAATTCATCACAGTTAAATAGATAATAATCATCATAGGTCCACTTTAATCAGACATTAGTCCAGCTGTATAGCACCTCTTTCAGGACGAGGTAAGAGCCCTCTTCTTCTGCTTATCCACTTCAGGGTCACAGCTGGGTGATAGGCAGAGTACACCCTGGAGAGGTCATAGAGCTAATGCATAGATTATTCATGCTCACACCTTTACACCTTTAGTTAATTTAAAATCCCCAGTGGGGATCAAGACATGCAGGAACATAGGATTCAAACCCACAACCTTCACAGCACCCTGCTGTCCCTACTCACTATGATAAGTTAGCCCTGTTTATTTAAGCAATTCTACAAAATCTAGGCAGAAGGTCCGTATTATTCATAACCTATAGATTAGAAAAATAATAAATAAATGATTCGTTTCCGTACAGAAACCCTTTGAAAGTTCAGTGTTTGGGAACGTCTTTCACCGATTGTGGGCGCTAGTGAGACATTTTGCGCGCTTACGTAGACAAACAAAACAGAAGACGAGGAAAACCAAACCTCTACTGTGATTGGACGAGGAGTCACGTGGCTATCTTCCTACCCGGAAAGATGACAAATGTTTCTTTGCAAGATTTCAGGTGAGTCGACCAAATTTATCAGGTCGGGAATAGTTTTAAGACAATAAATTCTTTTTGTATTTTATGATTGGACAAAGCTCGTGTAAGGGTTGGTGTTTCCGGTAGTTCAGTGTGGAGGCTATTTGTAATGTGGAAGAGCCTTTGAGCCATTGTTGGTCGTTAACGTCGAAGCGGCTGGCTCACTGTTTACACAGTTCGGCTGGAAAACGCTTTTTGCGATGTTCTCAGTTTTATATTTTGAAGTTTTATTTATCTCCTTAATACGTGAACAGAATTTGCTAAGTTGAGCGCTTTTCTCTTTTGTTTTCACGTAATAAAGCAAATAGCCCAGGTTGATGGTATCTCTGCGCTGACTCGTGTTTTTGTTGTTATCTGCCCCCCTCCCCCTCTATTGTGATCGAGTCCCCAAGGAAAGCCTTTATTGTAAAACATGACCGGACTGTGTTTCAGATCCCCATCACACTCTCTTTGAATGTTTATCCTGAACAAAACTGAAGTTACAGAACAACATCAGTCCCTGCCATCAAGGCACATATATCTGCTTTCCAGTATGATTGGCATAGCTGTGTTTCTCGTACTTTCCTGCACGGTGCTCACTCATCAATCGCATTCCTCAGCTTTTCATTTTCACTGTCTGTTGTAGAGCCAAGCTTTAATGAAAGCATGTCTCATGCCTGATTTCTGTTGTTGTGAACAGGACATACTGGGCGGAAATGGCATCCTACTTTGATGAACACAACTGCGAGCCCACCGACCCCGAGGAGCAGTACCGCCAGAATGCTCTCCTTGAGATGGCCAGGTGAGGGCGAGCAAACAAAGAGGCTTTATTCTCATGTGTGCAGCGCTCTGACTGACTGTTGGTGTCTGCGTTGGTGTTTACAGGTATTTGATACAGGGCTTGGACTGGATCGACGCACGCTATGCTGGCATGTCAAGCTGGGACCAGAGGCTTCCTCCTCCAGCTGCCAAAACTGCTGTTCAGACCCTCACTGTGATCGTTATAACTGCTGAACAAGCAGGTAGACAGAAGCACGAGAATTAACTGCGCTGACATTTAGATTGATGATCAGCCCATTAAGAAAGGGCAGAAAATCTACGTAAGCGTGCATAGTACCTGAGATTTTGATGTGGCTTTTTGTTTTTCATTCTCACAGGCAGAGGTCTCAAGTGTCCTGTGTGTCTGCTGGAGTTCGAGGAGCAGCAAACGGCTCGAGAAATGCCTTGCAAACACCTTTTCCACTCAGGATGTATACTCCCATGGTTGGACAAGGTAACGCTCCCGTGTTTGTGCTTCTCTTTGAAATAGAAAACACACAATCGTGACCTCTTACAAATCCTTTTTTTTTTTCTTTGTCGTCTTTAAACTTTAGACCAACTCCTGTCCGCTCTGCCGACTTGAATTACCCACCGATAATGCAGACTATGAGCAGTTTAAAAAAGACAAGGTGGGTGTGTTTGAGTGTGTCCTGTCCTCACGTTTAACGGTACATTTATCGTGGCATTAGCTGAATATTGTTATTTATTTATTTTTCTGATCTGCAGGAGAGAAGGAAACAGAGCGAGCATCGGCTGGAGGGCCTGCATGGAGCCATGTACACATGACGCTGCAGTGCTGTTGGGCAAGGTTGTGGCACATTGACATTTTAGTTTAATGAAAGCTTGAGAAGTGCATAAAGCTGCATTCGCACACCATTTCACACAGAGTGTAGTTTCACGCTCAGGGATGGGGAAACAGTGTGAAATATTTGGCAAAATATCAGCAATAAAATTGTAATAATGAAAAAATGGACCACAGTAAAATAAAAACAACACATCGGTTTATCTGGAATGACTTTATGTTGGGCAGTCGGGATGACTGTCGAGGATTAGTGTGAACAGGCTCCTGGTCTCTCGACTCTGTTGACGTGGTGTGAATGCAGTGTAAGCAACAAGGTCATTAAACATTTAAAATGCTCTTTTTCTCACTAACTAGGACCATTATACTTCCACATCCTGTTGCCAGCAGAGCGCTCTCAGACACAGCAGCTGCTTTTTCTTTTCCTCTAAAAAAAAAAAAAACCCAACAAAAAACCAACTTTGTAGGCTATAAATGGACAAAATCTGTTCGTCTGTATTTGTTCAACAACTATGAAGTAATTATGATTTGTAATTTATGATTTTAACCTCTGTCTGCTGCTGTTCTTACTTCTTCATAAAATAAAATAAAAATAAATTAAAAAATGATTTTATTTTGGTTGTTTTTTTTTTTAATCAAAAGCTTAATTTTAAAAGAATCGCCAACAAGCTTAGCGGAAGTCAAATTCTGGGTTGCCCGTTGTTCACTGAAAGATGCGGGCATTTATCCAACTCCATGTTCCCAGTAGAGAACGGGCTTTTTTTTGTACATTTGCAGTCTCAAATTTTTCTGTCTGTTCCTCATGCTGAGTAATTTGATCTGTAACTGGGAAGATTTGTGGAGTTCCCCTTCAGCTGGTCCCATGATGTTGTTTTTAATTTTAGAGAAAACACTAGCTGTCCTGTAGCCCATCTGGAGTGAATATTAAGAACACAATCTGCACAGAATTGGTTTTGATGCTCCTGAATCATATGACAATCTTCAAACTCCGTCCACGTCACAGTGGTCGTTTATATAACGTTGTAGTTTACACATTCACTGAGTGTTTTTGAGAGCCCAGGAGCCCCGGTCTGAATTCCTTCGGGGTTGCGTCAGGAGGGGCATCCCACACAGAAGAAAATAATCTAAATCGAAGACACAGCAGCTGAAAGTAACGTTGAGGAAACAAAGGGAATTCTGTGCGTTTAAAATAGTCCATGAAAGCCACATGCTAATAATTTATCATTTTTATTTCATATTTGAATATAAATCTCTGTCAAATGAAAATACCTAAATGATAGACAAAAATCATACATATTTACAGAATTTATAAAAAACACAATTTGTGTTGACTTGATTTCAGGGATTTGTCAGACTCGTGATTACCATTCCTTTACATACTCTTCAAATTCAAAAGAAAAATAGGATCAGTAAAGTTTTTCTGTGTTGTTAAAGTTCAAGACGTACAGTTCAGGCGGCTTTTTGTAATACAGTGTTCTTACACAAACAACCTAATGATCTGACTGCATATTGAAGTGTACATTTGGATAGAAAGAAAAAAATAATAATGAAATCCACTTTAATTTAATATTTGGCGTGTGGAAGATGGCATTATGGTATAGATGCTGTAACAGAATAATCCCAGCCCCAATGTGAGGACTCAAACAAGCTGCCATTGGGAGTCAAACTGCGTGACTCAGTTACAGTATAGCAAAACAGGTTACAGGTGAACACATGAGAAGAAGGGGGAAAAAAAAGAAAAGAAAAAAAAAAAAAGTACAATAAAAGATGTAATGGTAAAACAGAAAAGACACAAAAAAATTTTTAACTCAACCTGGAGTAGATTTTAGTCTTTTTGGCAAGTTTTGCAGGACAAACAGGATTGACAAAACAGACACATGATTGCGCATCCTGTGTAACAGTGCATCCACTGTGCTGTTACACAGGATGCTGACACTTCTTAGGACAGATACTTGCAGACAGAGCCGCAGACTGCCGACTCGCCATAACATTAAATACCTCAAACGCTGCGAGATGGAAAAGGTTTCACAACTGTATTCTGTACTAGAAGCTTTCACCTTCTGGTAACATCCAACTGACAAACGATAGAGGTAGGTGACCTTTTAAAAAAAGAAGAAAAAAAAAAAAAGTATTGCTGGCATCCAGTGTTTCAGACAGTTTAAAATGACTCAACACTATACAGAGGGCAGAATACTGTGCATCTGTGAAACACACCTCATTCACTCCAACAAAGAAATGTAACAGGCAGCATTAGCCAGCTGCTGTTTGACCAGTGGTGATGTGTGGCAGTCTGGTGTTGAGCTACTACAAAGATAACAACTTAAGAGAAATTGGCAACAACACAATTAAAAACCAAACAAAAACGCATTACATAAAGCACTTTGACATCAGTCTACAGCCTGTATCATATGTACCTCTCCTGTGAATAAATCACACTACCTTGGGCTTCACATCCCTTCATACTGAAACAAAACGTTGGTCGATGAACTCAAATAAGGCTTCCAAGGGTCCAGCTTGGAATCACATCAATGTGCAAACAAGAACTGCGTTATTCTCAAATGCCAAAGTAGATTCTTGTTTTAACTCACATGCGAACTTGTTTTATCATAACATGGGCTTTAAATGTCAGTCAGAACCAAAGAGAAGGTTTGCATTAAACTCATTATCACATGACTGATGGCAGTTATTGCGTGGACATCGGTGAAATAAAGGGTAACATGAAATGTTAGCATTCCAAAGAAACTGACTACAAATTAATGGAACGACATAAAGGAGATGACAATTATCATTGATTCATTTCCATGCTGCTCGCACACGAGGGACGCAGGCCCAAGATACACATTTACACGTTTTTAAAAAAATTATTTAAAAAGTACCTTGACCATCTGAATTCAAATTATCTGTGCAACCAAACCAAAGGCAGGTGCAATAATTAATTTATGCTTGATTGATTAAAAAAAGCCTGTGTGCTCTCAAACTGTAAAACATAACGGAACTATTCATTTCTCAGACATTCAGTGGTTCCTACCTACTACACAAACTCGGAAATCAAACATGAAATGCTCTTCTGTTAAAAGAAAAAGATAGAAAGAAAAGTGTGCCGTGCAGAGAGAAGCAAAACGCCGAAGCAGGTCAGCCACACAAAAGTTTTGGGTAGGAGTCTGGGGAGAAGGAGAAAACCATCAAGGGACCAGCTATGCAGAGTAAAAAAAACAAAAAACAAACTACTCTCCCGGTCAGGCAACACCCTACCTAATGCAGAAGTGCCCAGATCAAAAGCCACCGAGGAACATTCATGGCTCCAAACTTTCAACAACACTACAGGAAACAACTGTAGCAGGTCATGCCAACAGTGGAGATTTAAAAACAAAAAACAGGTTGAGGATATCCAAACGCCTCCTCTTCCTCCATGTGCTGCTTCTGTCAGCTTGGCTTCCTGTGGGAGCCCGTGAAGCACCTCTGCGGTGATGTTTCAGACCTTTCGGCTGGGCTGCACAGCTACAACATGGCTGTGCTCTCTGGGGTACAGTTGAGATGTGTCGATGTGCTGCTTCCCCCAGGGGACTTGAGGCCTTTGGTTGCCCCTCCTAATGTTGAGCCCTGGCCCCTGGAACCCATGATCACGCCTGAGCCGTGGTGGCTCTGCTGCAAGCCTGCCATCATGGTCTCACTGGTGACGGTGCCAAACTCATAGGTGAAGGTGCCGTAGAAAACCAGGATGTCCACCGTGAAGACCCACTCGCAGATGGCTGCGGCGTGCTGCAGGGTGAAGCTCTCGTGAATGAAGAAGATGCCGCCTTGGAGGACAAGTTAAGGATGACAAACGGCTCTTGTAGAGAGAACACAGGGCATTTATCCTCACTGAAGCAGACAGAACATTCAAATCTATACATAAAGCAGCAGCTTCACCTCAGGCTGTCACACATGAATTCCGGAGGTTTCTTCCTGTTAAAAGGGAGTTTTTCCTTCTCACTGTCACCAAAGTGCTTGCTCATAGGGGGTCATATGATTGTTGGGTTTTTCTCTGTATGTATCATTCTAGGGTCTACCTTACAATATAAAGCGCCTTGAGGCGACTGTTGTTGTGATTTGGCATTGTATAAATAAAACTGAATTGAATTGAATGATCTGATTTAACTGCAATTGGGTCCTGAGCTCTACCAAACAGATGGACTTACAGTATTTAGTGACTGGTGTCTTAATTTTTTCTTCACCCACAATAGGCTTATTTATAATGAGGACAGAGCTGTACAGTTCTAATTTCTGTTGCCAATCAGCCAATGAATAGGCAGGCAGAAATAAAATGATATTAATTGAGCACTGAAGGGGAAACACCGATTGCTAACTTGCAGAGAAGAGCAGGCACCATAGAAACTAAAGTCTACAACTCTATTCAGTTTGACATGAAACGTCAAAGGCTATTTTGCTTATTTAGTTCATAGATTGTTCCTGTCCCAGGTGAGGTGGCGAGAAAAGCAGGTTACACCCTGCTTAGGTCACCAGACCATCACGAGGCCCAACTATACTATACTGGAGCAAAAGCATGCAAGGAGCACACAGAAAGGCCCTGTCTAGGTTTGAACCCAGGATGGTCTTACTGTAAGGCCAACCACAGAGCCACCATGCCTTTAAATGACAAAATCATCACTGTGGCTTTAAAGGATCTCAGTCCAGTAAGGAAAGGATACTGAAGACGAGGGAGATCATGGCTCCCAGTGCCAGAGCCACTCGGAAATGAGCCATCCAGTAGTCGAGGGCCGTCACAGCCAGACGGTAGGTCAGCACACACTGCAGGCACACAAACAGCAGCCCTGCTGGAAAGGCCACACCCGCTCCCACATAGTGAAGAGATTTGGCGTGATCAACCTGCCAGATGGAAACAATGTCAGAAGAGCCGTTTGAACTGTGACATCCACGAGAAGGTCTTCACTTATTGTGTGCAGCATCACTATAAAATACAAATAAAAATAGAGTGCAATGATTTGCAAGTCTCATAAGCTCATTTTATTCACAAAACAACACTGAAACATCAAATGTTTAAACTGAGAAAATGTATCATTTTATAAATTAAGGTCATTTTAAATTTGATGGCAGCAACATGTGAGACATAGCCGCCTTCTCTGGCTAAAGATAATATAAAATTGACCCTGGTAACAAAAAATGCTCTGTGGTCAGACAAACTGACGACAATCCAGCTTATCATCAGCGCTCAGTTCAAAAGTCTGCACCTAGATTGTATTGAGGCACATCAGTGCCTGTGAAATTAACAGCTTGCACAAACAGAAAGATCCCATCAATACCAAATGATATATACACTGGTTTTAGAGAAACTTATCCTCCCATTCAGGCGATGGCTTTTGTTTTGTTTATTTTAAAAGAGAAGGCCATGCAAATTTGAGCGAGACTGTGTTAAACCACCGACTGCAGCCATTATTACATCAGAACAGAAGAATGTAGGTGCTGAACTGGCCGGCTTGCAGTCCAGACCCTTCAACTAAAAACATCCGATGGATCATGAAACAGAAAAAAAAAAAAAAAAAATCTATTTCAGACAAGAATGAGACAATACTGCTGTTCAAGTTCAGCAGCTGGTCTCCTCAGTTCTCAGATGTTTACAGACTATCGCAAAAAAAAAAAAAAAAAAAAAAAGGCACTTTTGTGCGCCACATTCAAATGAGCAAATATGGGTTTTTTCTTAAAAGTGGTACATTTTTACAATTTAAACATTAGAAGGGTTTCTATTGTGGATAAAAGACAGGTTTATGATATCTGCCAATCATTACATTCCCTTTTTTTCCTTTAAATTTTCGCAGTACCCCAAACTTTTTGGAATTGGTTATGTATTAATTCAGCGTTTTTTCTGTCGACACTTACCTGAAAGTTGCCCACCATGACAAGACCAATGGCATTGGTGCAGCCAGACACCAGAGCGCTGGTGTTGACCCAGCATCTGTGGCTGTGTTCGATCACTTGGGCGTAGCGCAAAAAGCACACCATCACAACTGTTGGAAACAAATTTAACAAGTATTAATAATCTATAATAATCTTTTTGATTTGAATGTGGAAGGAATCAGTCTTAGTATGAAAAGTATGCTTTTGTTTTCCTAATTTTTAAAATAAACTTGAACGCCTGAAATTTGGACACTTGCTGTTCTGCATCATAAGAAAGGCAGCTAGGAAGTGGCTTCACGCATTCTTCCAAAGGTTAGACTATGTGATTCATGTAACTGCCGCCTTAGACAGGATGCTGGTTTTCAAATACTGACATCTCTGCTTGCATAAGGGTCAATTTTCTCAGTAGGCTTAAAAACCCAGGTTGCAAGTCAGTAAAACAGAGCCCAACATCGAAAGCTACCAACAGGAAGGAATTCGAGGGTCTAAAACGGCTTCTGGTCTACCGAAGAATTACAGAAATGCATTATTTACTAAAAATCCAAGGGAACACACACACACACACACACACACAAAAAAAAAACAAAACCCAAAAACATGACAGCTGGAATATATAGGAAAGACATATGAGAGGTAAAGGTGACGTGAATAATGAAGTAGAGCTGCAGGAGAGAAGCAATCAAGCAGCTGGGGGAAACTGGGACAGAAGTGAGTGACGAAAAAACAAGAGAGGGGGAGGAGAAGGAATGGAGGAAAGCCACAGAAGGTGAATGCAGGGGAAGGGACAGAGGGGGAAGGAAAGCTGTATTCATTATTGATTAGGGAGCACAGGCTATTTCCAGCCCCTGCATAACTCTTAGAGGCTTGTGGCTAACATCAGTGCCTGTGGGAAACTGTGGAGAATTAATAAAATAGACAGAGTGGACTGTGGAGACTGTGTTGAGATGAAAGGTGTCTACTGCCTAATTTTGTTTGCATAACAAACAGAAGCCAACAGGCTTTTCACTTAAGTGTTGGTAATGAATATAGAGACAGATTAGAGATTTAACCAATCCACCTTTTATTCCTTATGAAATTACCCCACACCCTTCTTCTATGTGTCATTTAAGATGCTCTTAAATGTTTTAAGACCCTAAAGACGAAAAATAAATAAAATAAATAAACAAACAAACAAATAATAATACACCAAGGTATACTTTGGTCATCATTCACAGACGGTATCATTCTTGCTAGTCAAATATGATGTTCTCACAGATGATCATCTCAGTTTAACATTAAGACTTGAAACAGAAAGTAGCTTAAAATGATTATGTAATCAGTACAACAAGAAAAAAAGGAAGTGTTAAAATGTCAACTGGTAGTTCTACAGGAAGTTATTAACCAAAACTTAGTTTCTCTGAGTACAGTCGCTTCCTGGTGTCTTCACCAGGAAATTGGTGATACATTAGCTAACACTAGTACATAAACACTAAAACCCTGTCGTTTTATTTTTAACTAAGATTTAAAGGTGTTGCTAAAACTTAACATAACAACAGAACATAAAACATAATGAGGAACAGATTTTCCCATAGTTTACAGACTACATGTCGCACTAAGCCAACTCACTGCAAGCTACATCGACATCTATACACACTGTAAAGACATGCATGCATGCATGTACTGCGTTTAGTTGGCTTACCCATGAAGGCTCCAACATTGCCTATCAGGCTGAACAGACAGCTTTCAGGAGGGTAGGAGCCACATTTACTGTGAAGACATGAAAACAAGATGCAGTCAGTATTTACAAAGACACACAGCACACACACACCAGAAATGACATAAATGATTCTAATTTCTGAAACACCAAAGATGGCAGCTCTCCTGCCTCTACCCTTAAAGAGCAAACCAACAATCTAATGAACTGAAAAACATGAGTCAATCATGTTGTTGTAGTGTCACATACGGAGATTCAAAACTAAACCGTTCTGAAACCACTCGATATACTAAAAACATGGAAAAGTGTACTTATTTTTTTTGTTAACTGCATCCATTTGTTCAATGATCTGGTGTGAGAAGCAGGAAACACTGTCTTAAGCAGTTATTTATAAGACTAACCATGGCTCCTTCCCATTCATTTAGATAGGATCTTTAAGATAAATGCCCAATTAACTTCCCAGAGGTGATGATAAGATGGCTGCTGAATAGTGAGACTTACTTTAAAAGGACTACGCATGTATTTTACCTGACACTGTTTAACAGTATGCTTCTGCCAAGGGAAGCTTCTCTAATAAATTCAAGTATGACACCAAATGTCGGCTTACGCAGCCTGAAACTTAGATGAGAAATCATCTAAGCGTACGGACTGCAAAAACTTGTTTGGAGGGATTAGTTTTTACAAGAGCGCTATTGTACTCGCCTGTGGTAAGTGGCGTATTTGCAAATTAAGCAAATGCAATTTATGCAAAGCGATGACATAACAAGATGATAATTCATGCCTCGAGGCCTTTGCTAACACAAAATAGCTTTTGTACTCTGAAACAAAGACATTAAGTGTAGCAAAGGGACCTGATGAGGGGGATGTCCTGGATGGTGCAGCATGACTTCGGGAAGCCTGGCCGGGGCAGCTCCTCTATGCATGTTACATTGTAAAACCTGTAGGAGTGACACAAAAAGCTCTGTTTATTCCCTGCTCATAGCTATGGAGTTAGGTTACAAAAATAAGCCAGAGCTATTAGATATTTTAGCCCATTTCATCACCTTCATAAAAGAAAAATCACATACCAGTTCTCCACAGGACACACATGGTGATTCATCACAGCCATGGCATACCTGTAGAGTAAAAAAACCCACCATAATTTAAAGAAATACAAATCCCTAATGACAAAAGCCCATTTGCCCCGTCCTTTCCCACAACCCCTTCAAGTAATCTACCCATCATGTAACACATTTAAATGTGACAGCATACAAGACCCAGGCACTGTGACTCACACTATCCATATTCCTGTGATGGAGAAGGCAGACAAGCTGACAGGTAGTACAATCCAGGCAGTCATTGGGCTGGCAGTGAGCAACCTTTGTCCCAAGCATGGGGTGAGAGGGTGACTTTGGGCTGGAGCGGCAACGGATCAGGTTGGGGGTGGGTGGGGGTGTGGGGGCACTAACACACAGGGAGACACACGGGGGAAAGGGGGGCATGAGAGGGCAAAAGGGGGAATGGCACAGCTCTTCTGCTCCACACGTTCCTGCAAACAGCAGCAACCCTAAAGAAGGTGAGGAGTAGAAGGACAATTTTATTAAACAGATGAAGCATTCAGAGAGTTTTTTTTTTTTTTTTTTTTTTTTTTAAAACAGGCACATCTTCGGTGTTATATCATCTGGAAACATCTTGCCTTGGCATTCATATCACAGAAAAAAAAGAGTTCAGTTGCCTCACACGCTCTGTTAATGGTTGCATTTTAAGACATAAATGCAAGCGGCCAACTGTTAAGCACATACACACTGTACTTGTGTGGCATGAGGGACAAAATAAGCAGTGACTGTGTGTACTCTTATAGTAAATTGAAGATCCCCAGCATGCTGACAAAAAAAAAAAAAGACAAAAAAACAAAAAACAAAAAAACCACAAAACAAAGGAGGATGGCCAACCTATCAAACTCTCTTAGGGACTCTTAGATTCTTGATGAACCTCAGCACAAAGTCATGTTTACATGCAAGACTGTTCCATTTACTGTAAACAAAACACATTCAGCAATAAAACCTCACTGCAGTCGCTAAATATCTTCCGTAAGACTGCCCTATGTCACCATTACTAATGTCCATTTGTATTGGCATCTGTTCCCCACATGATGCAAAAACTGACTGCACCTCTAGAAAAGAAATGAGCAGCAACATGAAGCTGTTAAACTGTCTGGGCAAGGTGTACCCTTTTGAGAATGTAGACTTGGCCAAGGTCAGCTGTGTGGTGGAGGAAAGCATGCCCCAACACAGAGGTGTATCACTTTACACAGGGTACAGTTACAAGTGTGCCCTTGGTTCAGAGGGAATATACAGTGGCATTAGATTGAGCAGAAGCTCTTGTACCCAAAGAAGGGTTGAACCCACAAATGAAGCAGTGTTAAAATTATTGTTCTTTTTCTACTCTGTAATGTAACAATAATAATAATAATAATAATAATAATAATAATGATGATGATGATGATAAAACTTCCCACAGTGACTACACCCTACTAAAATGTGATTTGCAATTACAAACCTCTACAACTAAAAATAAAATTAAAAAAAAATCCCAAATCACTCATTTAGGTCTTGTATCTTTTAGCATTTGCCAAACGTAACTTGCCTGTTTGTTTAACGTGGCAACCAGTTAGCTTCACAACATACTTACTTACTCATACAAGTAATTTTAATTATGAAAAACTACTCAAAGTTAGCATTTGTAAATGTAAGATGGTAAAATATGCTGTGATGAAGAGGATGACGAGGATGACTGGCCTTTTATTATTCTTACCTCGCCTCTACGGAGAAGGACTTTAACATACTGAACAGAACCATCTGTGTAAAGGGGGGCATAAATGCCCCCCCTCTTACCGCCCGCAGCCACTCACAGCAAATATTCGCCACTGTACTTATAAAAGGCAAAATACAAACGTGACAGTATGTTTTTTACGAAATGCCAACAACACTAACTTTTCCACCGTCTACTCCGGCCAACCAAAGGCAGTAAGATCCCGGAGCTCCGCAGCCTTCTTTGCAAACCGCGGAAACCCAACCGTTAGCCTCGCTAGCTTCAGCCTAGCTAGCTAGTTAGCTCGCACTTTACCAGTTCGTTTGACTTGACACCTGCACGCATCTCGGTTTCCGCTAACCCCAGCGATAAGCTCCGAAACAAGAAAAAATTCAAGACCGAGAACATCTGTGGTAACTGGACAGCTATAGTGCAAAAATTAGTTTACACCTACCTTCCACCTGCTATGCCCACAACAGACCTCAACAACCTTGGTTTCCCTTTAAAAACAGCGTTTTCTTAGCAAACGAGGTAATTGCTTAAACAAGTTCCGGTTAGGCGTTTCAAAATAAAATATAGTAGCCGTTGCTGTTAGAGTTTCTTTAAGAATAAATAAATAATCAAATAATTTTAGTTTATCTTTATAACAATAACTATTTCATTGGTAATAAAATACAGAAGATGCTCTGCACCGCTAATAAAATAAAAAATATATATATAAAAATCACCACCTCCGTTTAATGCCCATCTCCTCAGTTTGCCATCCAATCAAGCCCGGAAGTCACACCTTTGGGGCCAGCCGACAGAAACCATTTTACATGTAAGCCGATTTTGCATAAAAATAATAATTAGACCTTCAGTCCATCCGTGATTTTTTTTTTTTTTTGTCTGCAAAAAATCCATCTCCTGACGTCTTCCCTGGGAATCTGTCAAATACTCATAAAACACTTTTATTTTCTTACAATCATATAATCTTTTATTCTAGTGTAACTAACTTGACAGAGCTCACAGTGCTGTCAGGCCCCACTGTGCGACCCCGCTGTAGTTTTTGGTGAGGCGGTTAAGTAAGAAACGTGATTTCAATGTGTTCAGAAACGTAAGCTGATCAAAGTTTATGTGTGTTTTGTTTCTAAAATAATATTGACTCACTGTAGTTTCTTCTTCTTCTTCTCTTTTTCAAAGTTTCTACCACAGGAACTCATCTCTAACAAGTGATGGAGTTGGCCATTAGGGGAAAGGGAATACCATAAATGATGAGTTGCCAGCCTGATACAGAACACGCTGAAACTTAAGCACATAAATGGTGTTCAAGCTACATGTCAGGACAGCCCTCCAATTATCAGTCAACAACCCTGGCAATATAAGAGCAGTGTAATTCACTTGTATGTCTCAGCAGCAAAAGCACACATGTAATTAATAAGCAGAATTAGCTCTGAAAAGCTGTCTTGAGAAGATGGAAGTAGTATTTTGAGGAGCTGATGAATGAAGAAAATGAGAGGACAGATGGAGAAAAATTAGTGAATCAGGAAGTTTCACACATGTCAGGACAAAGCAGTTGGCCCACATGACATATCTGTGGAGATAGTGAGATGCAATCAGATCTCAAAATCGAAGCGCAATTAATTCAATTATTCCGTTTCCTATTGTGATGTGTAATGAGCCTATCTAAATCCCAGTAACGAGTAACGCGTTCCTGGTTTTGGCATAATAACTAGTTACCGTGCTCGTTACCACAATAATAACGTAGTTACTGTAACGCGTTACTTAATAACGCGTTAGTCCCAACACTGGTTAAATTGTCTCTGAAAATGATGTATTGTTGGGAATCATTGCAATAATTCTTTAAAGGCTTCAAACCAGAAAATAACAATATCTGAAATATCTCCAAAGCTACTTTATGAATATTAGAGGTAAAATAACCTGTGCACAGCGGAGGCGGGAGAAGCCAGTCATCTAAATGTAAAAATAAAAATTCTTAATGAAAAGTAACATTTAGCAGAGCACTCTGCCCCCTTCCCCCATACTACACAATGTAAAACAGATTGGTAAACAAATATTTTGATGGGTTTTTGCTGTTGTTCTGTTTTGTTTTGTTTTTTTTATTTGAGGCAGCAACAAAATCTAACTGTTTTTAACAAACTGGAATATGAACATGTGTACAATTCACACATGCAAGTAGTGAGAAAATACGATTAGGCTGTTGTATCTCACTGTACCTAAAAAAAATATTGACACCAAAACTGACACTGCACAAAGGTCGGGGGCTTTATGGTATAATCTGCTGTGGAGTTTGCAGATTGCAAAGTTGTTCACTTTGAAATTATATAATAACACCTTCAAAGGTCAAACGCCAACATTTACTGTGGCTGAACAATCTGTGTTTGAATTTAAATAACAAGGAATGTATATGACCGGAGGCTTTAAAAAAGCTACAGGGCAGATTAAAACCTGCGTTCTTGTTCTGCTAAGCAGCTTTAAAGGGACTAAATTTGATCTTGTGGACATTTGTGATTGACAACAAAGCATAGGCTTTGGGGTGTGGGGGGGTCATATTAATCCCCAGAGATGCAAGTAAAAAAGTTATGGTACAAAATTATTTTGTTTTATGATCTTGCATCATGAACTGGATCAATAGGGAGATTCAGTTGTAAATGAAAAGTACAAAGAAGTTTGACCGATTATGTTTGCTAGCTATGTTTGTCACCATGTTGGACTACTTTAATTTAAATCCTTTCCATATGGTTTTTGGATCTTTCTAACATTTATTCTGAAATATTAAATTCTATGACAATCCATCATTTTTTAATCACCACATTGTAAGTTAGAAATTTCAGCAATACCGTAAAAGAGGACTCACTATGGCCACAAGTGATATTTACAGGAAAGACATTCGGATTTATTCAGCAGACAGTTGCATAAATGGTTTTGTGATAAAATCACTGAAAGGTATATATATGTATATATGACTCGGTCTGTAGGTAGGTAATGTTTGTCACCATGTCAGAGTAAAGGTCATAGTAAAAATAAACCACATTATTTTCTCCTTAAAAGGCAAGAGCTGCCTCTCATTTCCTTATGTTTTGCTGGGAAAATGAGAAAGAGGTGCAGGGATTTATTGAAACATGCAAACACACATCAAAATACAGCATAAGACAAAAACAGTTTCTGGAATTCTAACAAGCTTGAAAGTCAATATTTGGCATGGCCACCTTTATTCTTCAACACAGCCTGAACTCTTCTATGAAAGCTTTCTTATAGTTTCTTTAAGTACTCTTTAGGGATAGTTCTCCAGGCTTCTTAAAGGATGTTAAAAATGTTCTTCCTTGGATGTTGGTTGCCTTTTGTTCTCTTCTTTCTCAAGATGATCCCAACACAATGAAATCAGCCTCAAATCATGACAGAGCTGTGTTTTACAGATTCCTGTTGACACTCACTGTTGTACCTCTCTCCTGAACTGCACTGTACATACTGACAACAATTTGCACCAAGGACATGACTTTCAGATAATGTTAATCAATGTTCAACAAATTATGTGGTTTTGAAACAATTTAAAATGAGTTTTCTGTTGAGTTGTCTCGTATGTGTAGACACATTATTGGTTTATCCCTCGAATTGGGTGCCTTTCATATTCTTAAATGATTCACAGGTCAGTGTGAAGTGGCTTAACAAACAACAAAAAACATTCTTCTGAAACTGTATATTATGGAAAATGTTCTTTTCCTTTCTCTTCCACATGATCTGACCCTACAGTTTGCATCGTCATCCCAGTTTACCCCCTGTTCTACTGACACCTTATACTAATAAGACTATCTTAAGTCTGAAAGTGGTATTTAAGTGTCACTGATTTAATGACTTCAGTCCTTAACTGATTTAACCCTCACGTGGTGGTTGGCAGCAGGAAGGTAAATAAAGGGTTGACATACTTTATGGCTCTTGTAATAAGCCAATAGTCTTGCAGAATGCCATCATTGGTCAGCCTGGGCTGTTAATCAGCAGGACAATAATCTGATATCCAATAAGAGGATTCAATGGGAATCAAAGTCATGTTGGAGACACTTGTTTCTTCTGAGTAGAAATTTCCATCTGATTAAAGCAAGCCTGCTAATTGCTTATGTGAATGTGTCACAGCGTTGCTGCTGATGCTTGTCTGCTGCTTTAACATTAAAACCACATGTTTTAATGTTAAAGGCATGCAACCTTGATTCACTTCATTTCTGAGGAACCCCCCCACCCCCTTCCAGTCAGGAAGTAGGCTAATGCTTAAAGCCTTTATCCTCTTTTATGTATGCACTAGCCTTCCTTTGTTTCCCTTTGCTATAGGAAACCAATACAAAAACATCTCACAAATAATTTGAAGTGAACTTTTAACAACTGTTCTACTAGAAATCTACAGTTTATCCTGTATTAAAGTATTAAGTAGTGTAGTTTTATTCAGACAGCATGCAAGTAACAAAGGTATACAGTAGTATTTCCCACACATAGCCTTCAGGTATAACTTCTTGAGTAAGGGATTTCAAAACACATTTTATATAAAACGAGATGTATTCTTATTGGTCATCTGTTCAGATATTCTACACAGCCACCGTCATGTCACCAGGCAGCTCAGCAGAGGATAATGGTATTTATATGTCCTGTAAGCACGCGGATCCTCTCAGTCAGCAACATTAACAGGGCCATGAGGCATCCTGCTTGTGTCCTCCACTCTTAGGTAAAGGGGGTATTAGACTCCAGTAATGCTAGTCAGTCTGGCTGCTCTGTTTGTTGTGTAGTTTTTGAGGGTGGAGCACAGGAAGATGGGGAGCACCAGGAAGGTGGACAGCATACTGAACAGGAGACAGAGTCTTTTCCCCAACTACAAAGTCACAGATTCTGATATTAATCGAAGACCTTCTGAGATTGTTTACCCACTAGCAAAGGAAAGCTGCGTGAAAACATGGAACTCTCTGCAGGAGCTCAGCAGGGACATCTACGACATTTATGCAGAATATGAGGACGAAGAGGATGACAGTACTCCATACGGCTTCGCCAAGCACATTTCCCCCTCCAAGAAGAACTATGTGATCAATATTAATGTAGGAGGGAAGCCCTACAAGATAGCCTACAAGATGGCAGCGAAGTACCCCAAGACCAGGATAGGGAGACTGGCCACCTACACAGACCACAACATGAAGCTGGACCTGTGTGATGACTACATAGTGACCAGCAATGAGTACTTCTTTGACAGGGACCCAGATGTCTTTCACAGCATCTTCAACTTCTACAGGACGGGAGTGCTCTGGATCAAGGACGAGCTGTGTCCCCGCAACTTTCTGGAGGAGATCAACTACTGGGGCGTGAGAATCAAGACCACCCACCGCTGCTGCCGCATCGCCTTCGAGGAGAGGCAGGACGAGCTCAACGACCAGCTGAAAATCCAGAGGGAGCTGGAGGCAGAGGTAGAGATCGAGGAGAACGAGGAGCTGTTCCACGACATGTTCATGGGCCACACGCGGCGAGCCATCTGGAACTTGATGGAGAAGCCTTTTTCATCTGTGCAGGCCAAGCTGATGGCTGTGGCCTCCAGTTTGTTTGTCCTGATCTCCCTGGTGGCCATGACCCTCAACACAGTAGAGGAGATGCAGTACAGAACTGCTTCAGGTCACCTCAGCGGCAAGACATACTGGGAGTACGTGGAGTCCATGTGCATCACCTTCTTCACCATGGAATACCTGCTGCGTCTCTTATCCACACCTGACCTCAGTTCCTTCAGCAGGAGTGTGCTCAACACCGTGGACCTAATCGCAATCCTGCCCCAGTATCTGCAGTGCATTCTGGAGATCTTTGACAGCCAGGATAATTACATGAAGCATGAGGCTGACATGCAGGCGGTGGGGCAGGTGGGAAAGCTGGGGCAAGTGTTGAGGATCATGAGACTGATGCGGATCTTTCGGATCTTGAAGCTGGCGCGTCACTCCACGGGTCTGAGGGCGTTTGGCTTCACCCTGCGACAGTGCTACCAGCAAGTGGGCTGCCTCTTCCTCTTCATCGCCATGGGCATTTTCAGCTTTTCTGCTATGGTTTATACCGTGGAGCACGATATGCCACACACAAACTTCACCAGCATTCCTCATGCATGGTGGTGGGCGGCTGTAAGTGCATGTTTGTATTGAGGGGTATAAGGAAGAATGACTACAGTCTGAAAAAATAACAGAAAGGGTAGCAAATATAAACTTTATCATAAAATAAGTATTAATGTGTCCTGTCCTTGAGTAACTCGTGTCTCAGTGCAACATTATTAGATTACACTGGGCAATACCCACCTTACAAAACAAATGAGGTCAGCTCTGATTAAGGACATGTCTCCCTGCGCTTCCTAGGAATTGTGTATTGAATATTTTCTGATTAAATAGGGGCACCTTGTCAAGTTTTAGAGGGTGGAACAGCCATAACTCCAGTAGTGTCTGTGCTGGAGTTTAAGAGGTTAACATCTTGATTCACAGAGTCTGCTGTTGCCATGAATAAACCATTAACAGATCCTTTCCCTCCCTCCCCTAAACCAGGTGGTAGAATCTTACATCTAATCCAAAGGAAAGAAACAATAATCCTCTGAATGATAGTCGTGTTTATGGAACTCTGAAACCTGCTCAAGGCTACCGACTCCAGTTGCATTATTGTGAATTCACATACAGTGAGTCATCGAACCACCTACTTCTAAGGCAGTTTACCTGCAGTCTGTTGGCAGGATACCTTATGAAAACTGAACTGGTGTCTGACAAAAGTGCTCATGGATCAAGGGGCAGTGTGGGTGCTTTCTAACTAAAAGTCTGAATGTATTTACACAATACAGCCTGACCGTGAGTCTGTCAGCAGGAGGGGAAAAGCAGTGAAATTCAGCCAAACTGAACCACTCTAGGGCAAGATTTATAACTACTACAAAGGTGGTTTGCTAGTCAGTGCATGTCCTGATGTGAAACAAATTGTCATGTGTCATCTCACCGTAAGTAGTTGTGTAGCAGTGATTATTATTAATATCTAATAATAAGATCTAATAAGTAGTGGCATGGTGTGTTAACACTGCGATGGGCTGGGGACTTGTCCAGGGTGTACCCCCTCCTTTGCCCCATGGCAGATGGGATAGGCTCTAGCCTGGAAACAACCTGGAATTGGAGAAGTGGTGGAAAATAGATGGATGAACATTTGCATTTTTTGAACATAATTATTTTTAGCATACCTACAATTTGCAGCACTGAGATATACAGAAGCATTTACAAACTCTTGTTCGTGGACGCTGCACTCTAAAGAGGAGGCCAGGCTTGTTGTTAGGACGGTTAAGAGAGTTAAAAAAGTTCTCTTAACACTGACCATAAGCTGTATATAAAAGTTGGCTGTAATGTACATTCTATCTTATGGCCAACAGGGGGCGTCTTGTGTTTAGAAGTGAGTGTGAATATGAGCATGCTGCTCACTTCATTCATAACCTCAGTAAACACTTTCCTGTCTTTTAGGCTGCTAGTTAGCTACCGAGAACACGCTAACCTGCTAACACTTTCCTGGTGGCCTCAGTCATTCGTTTGAAGGCTTATTTAATACAATGTGATTTAGATTACAATAGGCAGGAAAAGCAGAGACAGCTTTAGGCCAGTTTAGCTGGGCCCTGGCTAAACCTGCCTACTGTTTATTTCTGGGATGTTTTTTCCATCAGCACTGACCGCTCTCCTGTCTTCGCTGCAGGTCAGCATCTCCACTGTGGGCTACGGAGACGTCTATCCAGAGACCATACTAGGCCGTATTTTTGCCTTCATCTGCATTGCTTTTGGAATCATCCTCAACGGCCTGCCCATATCCATCCTCTTCAACAAGTTCTCTGACTACTACTCCAAACTCAAGTCCAACCAGTACACCGCCTCCCTAAAGAACCGAGGGAAGGTGAGATTTGCCAAGAGGACGGTGAAAACCCTGGAACACTGCTTTGGAAACCACCAATGTCATGCACACTGATTGTTTTTTCTTTATAGAACAAACTAATATGCTTCACTGTGAAACTGGAATAGGGACAAAAAAAAGAAAAGAAAGAAACCACTCAGTTTACTGGAGTGGGGTGCTCCAGCTAGTTGGCAGCTTTTGTAAGGGAAGCATATGGCTGTCTACACCCTCCAGACTAGTTAGCTATTAAACTGAGTTCAGAGTGAAAATCTGGCACACAGTGTGCCGAGAAGAAGGGGAAAACTGGTCCCTTTAAATTTTCTTACAGGAAATTATATTTTTATTAAGGGATATTCAAGCATTAAAAGCATAATTTAGAAATATTTGTTTAAAGAATACCACAAATGTAAACATTCTTCAAATCTAAACAATATTTTGTCAACTATGCACTATATCAAAAGAGAGACAAAGAGAAACTTTTGTGGCCAACATTTATTAAATTGTGCACATCTACAGTATTTACCCTTGGTGCAAAAATGGGAATAATTCTCTCCATAAAAGCATCTAGTATGTAAAAAATATGTTTACATATGATCGTTTTATCCATGCTGTGAAGATGTTGTTGTTTTTTAACTTAAAGTCAAGTTTTTAAGTGAAATGTTTTAAAAGCAGTACTCTTAATTTCCCAGAGTGAAAATCTGTAATCTCATCAACATCTAAATGTTTGGATAAAGAGGTCAGAGTTCACCTGCTCGTTCTGGATATCTATAGCATGAATGAAAATCCTTTAATCCTTTTCTCTCGGGCATAGGCAGGGCATAGGTCCTCATGCATATCTACAGTGTAGCTCTGTGAAATTTAGGAAGAGACACTTTTAAGAGGCAGCTGAACAAAGTTTCCTTTCCTTTGCATCTGAAGTGCTTTAAATCAGTGTTCACACGGGTGATCTGTTTACTTGGTGAACTTTGTAGAGCAGTGCTGCTTTTCATGTGTTTGCAGTATTCGGTCATTTTGTAAATCTGCATGCAAAGCAAATAAATCATTCCGCCAAAGTACGCAGTATGATTCATTGGCTTTGCCCGCAGCAACATATGCTGTCTCAAACACTGTTTTCAATAAATGCTGTTTTCCTCATAGAGAGAGTCTCCTCAGTGACTGATTGTAAACAAGTAGAGTTTATTTAAACTGCACTTTTCAAGAACAAACATCACAGGGCTTTGCAGTACAAAATAGGATACAAAAGTTAAAACTATAAATGGATAAAACTAATTAAAGCAAATCTCACACATGTGGGTTTTAAGGGTATAAAAAAAAAAAAAAAAAAAAAAAGGTATCACAGTCCAATCAATGGAAGCGAGTTTCACAACTTGGGAGCCACAAGCTCAAAATCCCAGTCTCCTGTTGTCTTTAACCTGGATCTAGGAATAGGCAAAAAGAAATGGTCGGATTACCTCAGAGTCCTAGCAGTTACTTATACAGCTGTAGTCAGAAGTTCACATGTACCGGTACTCAAGATGGGCATGAACATCATGGTAATTTTGGGCTTTTAATGATTTCTTTGAACTGTTCTTTTTCCAGGGTCTAATGATTGGACAGCAAACATCTTTAATGACTTCTGGATTTTCCCTAACACACACAGGGTCAAAATATACATGCAGACTCAAATATATACACATGTTCACTTAAATCTTTTAATAATTGGTGCTGAAGGCTCCACACTGTCTTTTAACCTGACAAGGCCTTTTAACGTCTTAGTGATCATGACTGACCACAGCTTGTAGGTTTTCCTTGGAATTACCAACACTCAGAACAATGGGAAATTTCAAGGAACTTGGTGTCTAATCTAAGAACAGAAATTGTAGATTTACACAGGGTGGGAAGGTCTCTTTCTATACGTAGGTACATGCTGTTCAGATGTGGCATCACTTTGCTAAATTCTTGAAAAAACTCCTGAACTATCAACATCAGATGAGTGGAAATTGGTTAGGATGTTCAGGAACAAGTCAGGAACCACCAAGACTCAAACTGCTGGAACACCAGCATCACTGTCCACAGTCAAGTCAGTTTTATATTACCATGGACTGAGAGGGTGCTGACCGAGAAAGAAGTCCCTGCTTTAAAATCCACATCGAGCCAAATCGAGCCTTCTAACAAATGTTTTATGATAAACATGAACAAATATCAAGTGATTCTGCAACAATGACAAGAGGTATGTTTGGAGGAGTAAAGGTGAGGCTGTCAAAACTAATACTGTACCAGCTGTCAAGCATGGTGGTGGTAGCATCATGTTCTGGGGCTGTTTTGCTGCCAGTGGTTGTTACATTGCACAAAGTTGATGGAATAAGAAGGAAGAATACCTTCAAATTCTTCAACTTCACCTCAACACAACAGCTAGAAGGTTGAAACTTAGACACAGTTGGGTGTTCAAACAGGACAATGATCCCAAACCGAAATTAAAACTGGTCTAAAATAAACAAATCAAGCTAATGCTAAGCTTCTGGAATGGTTTTCCCAAAGACGACAGATTTTGTGTAACATGGGTCCTTTTAGAGGACCAGGTGAGCAGCCTCACAGGAGCATTCTGAGCTATTTGCAAGTGATCCAGGAAAAGGAATAATGAATTGCAATGGTCAAGGCATGATATAACAATAGCTTGTATGATTGTCTTAGTTTGAGACAGAGACTTTAAAACTTTATAACTGCATACCTGATTAAAAGTTACCCCCAGATTTCTCACACCTGGGTAAACTGAACATGAAGTGTGTCCAAGGTTCTCAGCTATCCTGGGGATCTTCAAAGATTCTTTACTGATCTCTGCAGGAAGACATTTGCTACTGCAATGTCATGTCGGTGTATATAAAGCCACAGTTTTTAGATCTCTGGTTGAATATTATGACAAAGAGAAAAAGTATTACTGACATATTTAGTAATGGGCTGGTTTTCCTGCTGCTGTTATGATTTTCCATTTAGCTCATAGACCTTATTTCTGTGGAGAAGGTGGATTATGAATTATTATTATTATCATTATTATTATTATCATTGCTGGATGGCAGCATTAGTAAGGGAATTAACCCAGTGTTACGTCTGAAGAAGAGTTTCTACATTATTTTCAGATGTAGACAAACTCTATGACTGAATATAAACAGATAAAAGAAGATAAAATGTTTGCATTTAATTAGAAAAACAGTCCACAGGGTGGCACAGCACTGTTACATGGAGGCATGGTTGAGGAAGTTGAGTACTATAGTACATATCACAGCACAAAACAGCATTTGCAATGCTAAAGACATTTCACATCAACTTTATTTTTGTTTTATTGTATTCGGTACAGAGTTGATTGCTTTTTATAGTTTTTATCAACTACACTCTTCAAAAAACCTAAACACATTAGGTCTAAATGGGAAAAAGATATCATGCTCATATCTGTACAGTTACGGACAGAGTGATGTGTTTGGAACAAGAGGATGGGTTAGTCCATTTTGCTGAATTTTCATTGCAGTAACTCAAAATAGTACTCAGTAGTTTGTATGCATACGTGAAAATGTCGGGGCATGTTCCTAATGCGATGACGGATGGTGTCCTGGGGGATCTCCATCCAGATCTGGACAAGGGGATCACTGAGCTCTTGGACAGCCTCAGCTGCAGACTAGATCAGGTGTGGGGAACTCCAGGCCTCAAGGCTGAAGAGGACCATTTGTTCCAGGAGGTGGCAGCAGTTCCCCAGCGGCAGTAAGACCTAAAGAAGAAGACGCCTCTGCTCTTCCTCCTACTGGTGCTAAAGTGACCTCTGCTGCTAATCGTAAGCCTGCCGTGAAACTATGGTTCCTCCGGTTCCAGTGTCACCTCTGATTAAGGTTTGCATTGACACACATTTTGTTATAAACATTTACTAGTGTTTTATTGTCAGACGGCACAAACCGCTGTCTTTTAGGCTGCTAGTTAGCTACCGAGAACACGCTAATCTGCTAACTTTTAGCAAGGGCATGCTAGCTGTCAGCTGTGTCACTAAAACTATGAATGAGCAGCTGCAGCCTGAGCTGTACTGTTGTTTGTTTGTGCCGTACAGCTCAGCTTGCACTGACCGTACATGTGTGCAGGAGAACAGTGACTGTGTTACGGAACATCACGCTTGATTTGACTGATAGTTAAAACAAGCTGCCTTCATTTAAACGCCGAATCGCTAACTGGCTCGTAAAGTGGAGTCACCGGAAATAACTAATGACTAATTCTAAAAATGTGTTGTTTTTGTAATTGTCTCTGCATCAAACAAGTTTAGCTGCTGTTCGCTTTCTACTTCAGTTGTCAGCTGTCAGAAAACTCTTGTTTTGGAGCGAAGCTGTTGCCCCCTACTGGTCATACTGTGAATGACCGGTGGATAAGGTCACTGTAAACTAGATATTTTTTACTGTAACAGTAACTCTTTGTGCCCTGTCGTTAATGCCCTTTAAATCCTCAGTCAAATGTATGTTTTGTACTAATGAAAGCTCACCAGGTGTAGCGGCTGGTGTTAGAGAAAACAGCCTCCAAATGATAAATACTTTAATCCCACAAGGGAAGTTTTTGTGTTACAGCAGCAGGATAAAGAATACAAATAGTACAGTCTTTAATAAACATTAAACAAGTTAAAGTAAAGTTAAAGTAAAAATGCTGCAGGCGCCTACTAAGGGCATTATTCTATGAGAACACAAAAATGTATATATACTACAGACTGACATTGTGTAAGAGAATAATGCATAATGCATCAATAAATAATATACACTATAAATCTACAAAAAAAAAGCTGTGTGACGGTATAATACATAATATCAGAATATTTCAATAAATTTGCCATAATTGAAATGTGAATCTATTAAAACAAGGTGCATTATAGTGCAATAGTAGAGACACAGCAGAAGTTAAACATACTACAAAAGTAGCCTAGACAGTTTTTTTTCCTCTGGAAGCCTTAAGTATAACTGCTTAACACTTTAGTTATTGTTGAACTAAAGTGTGAACTTAACCCTGTAACCCTTCAGGAACTGCACCATGCTGTCATACAATAAAACTGAAAAATATTTTCTGTCTTGGATCAAGCTTTTTGCAGCCTTGTTTTTCCACCATGTGATCACATCAGTAATTTCCATCCACCGTTTGCCCTTCCTGTCATACGGAGCGCAGTCAGCGAGTTCTCCAGCGATGCTCAGTGGAGTCATTTTACATTTGGGCCGCACAACACCAGCCGCTAGTATCTCCCTCTTTATGGCAAGGTTTTACTCGGTGGTGTGTTTTTGCCTCAAGTGGTGAAACACCTTTTGTTGTTTCCACTTTTACTGGGAACATTTTTCCTCCTGTGTTTTGTTGGAGGATTTTTGAAGTAGCTCGCTTTTTAGGTACCAAATGGTCATCAGAGGCTGATGCATGGCTCTCACCGTCAGACATAAGTCATTTATCATTTACAATTATATCATATTTTTTCTTTTGCATCTCAGCTGGCTCATTATGGAGTTTTTGGCACTAACATGTACACATTTTCTATTCCAGACAGCCAGGTACTCAGCTTTGATTGCTGGGATCATATATGGCAAAAGGAGATATGGTAAGTTGTTACTAGAACTGTCCTTTACTGCAGCTGTGTAGTGTAATGCGGTCAAACACTTCCATTCATTGGGCAGAGCTTCTTATATACTACGTGCTGTGTAAGACAATAGTTGTATCTCATAAATCAGGAAACTGTGTCTTTTTCTTCCACCTCAGCTTAATAAATGTTCTAATTTGCTCAGATCACCTGAAGCCTATTGCAGCAGAAGAGAGGAAGATTGAGGAGGAGGAGAAGAAGGTCCGTGAAGAGCAGGAGCGCATCGCCAAGCAGCTAGCAGAAGGTACCTTGTTCACGCAGACATACTGTACAGCTCACATTTGGACTCAGTAATGTGGACGTCTCCCTCACGACTGCGTCCTCAAATCTCATATTTTGCTCTCGTCCTCACAGCAAATGAAGACACCATTCTGAAGTAAAGCCTTGGAGTGCTGTTTGAGGATGTCCTCGTCCATGTGCAATTTCCAATCTCTTCCTCCTTTTTCTGGAGTAGCAAAGGCAAAATGGGGTCACTGCCACTCAAAAACACTCCCATTATGTGGACATTTTCACCGTTACCTTTAATAATACAGCAGCCCTTTGGATTTCCAGATATTGTGATTTAATGTTAGTCAAGGATTATGGAGTAAAGCTTTTGAACTCTTAATGCCATATATGCACTGTGGTCTTTGTTCTCCTTCAGTCAGTTGAATTCTTGATTGCTTTTGCAGTCAACACTTTTTCTCATTAAATGGTGAAATATATAATTTATTTACAGTTACCTTTTTTTACTGCCAACACCTTTTTGGATCACTGGTTTCCATTTACAACACCGACTTCAAAATTTGCAGAATTGTCTGGGAACCATTTACAAAGGGGTGCTGGTTAGTTTAGTAAATGTCTCGTTTCTTCTTAAGAAATGCTGATGAAACACGGAGTGTACTGATTTATTTTTTTTTTCCTCCACTTTCGTGCACCTCCGTAATGCTTCTCAGGTCCTGTGTAAGTTGATGATGAAAGCACTGTTCCCTCCAACCTCACTCCAGAGCACAGGTTGTCAATTCATTTATACAAATCCTGTTCAATCCAAGGAGCTTTTGAGGTATTATGTCCACTTTCTCCAGCCTTCACTTTAAGCTTTTCAATAAAGACATAAGAAGTAAAACTCTGTGTGCGTGTGAACCACTTTTTGAAAAATAATTTAGCAGGTGGTGACACGTCGGCCTGTGAATATGCCACCATGATGGTGGGTTATGATATGAGTTCTGAAACTTTACGGGTGTGGCAGTGAAATGGCAGTGATCGGTCGAGGTCTGACAACTGGCAACATGGCTGAGGTGATCTCTAGTTTTTGTTACAGTGGAATGACTTATCCTCTTAAATCCTTTTGCCAGGCATTCAAAATCTTTTCTTTGAAACCCTGAAAGAGCCTTTTAGATGTTGGCACGGTGACATGCCACCAGGCCCTTGATGTCAGTTTTAAATAACACAGCCTGGAACACTTTATTTTATAGATTTAAAGGTAAAAATGTACTTATTTTGTGGCTGATCTTTAATTTATATTTACTTTTTTAAATGCATAAATATGCAAAGTTTATGAGTCATACGCTCTTTATTTGTAGCTCCTTTAAATAGATTCACATGCCTGTCACTCTGCTCAGTCCTGCTGTATTTTTGAACCTGTGGAAAAGTTAATACTTAATGTCTAAACTTCCCATTTAATTAAGATTACAGTTCATGTGGAAATTCATTTTCACTTTTAGTGTGACCCACATTGGTTGGTAAGTGTTAAAACAATATTAACATACAGCAACCTCTTATTTTTTGTTTAATTGCATTGCCTAAAAATAATTTCTATTGTTTCCTAATGTTCAGGATTATGTCATTAATTATTTACACAAACCTACAAAAAGATAGTATTGTGAAAAGAAAATTTAACTGGGAGAAACGTGAATGGCTAGATGAGTATCAAAACAGTTACTGCAGCTTATGATTGAATAAGATGGACGCATATATTCTTACATCCATTCTGGACATTCAGCTGCTTGTTATACAACTTGAGCCAGTCATCAGCCAGTGACCTGACTTGGCTCTGGTCCAGATCTGATCAACCTGAGCTCACTTCCAGTTAAGCAAGTGTGCGTCTGTAACAGGATCATTTAAACCTGTCGTTTGTTTTCAGATTAGAGATGCAGAGTTAACACTGCTGACACGTGACTGGCCACATCAGCGTCGAAGATTTGACTGCATTTAAAAAGGTGTGGACATGGGGCACAAAGGTCTTATCTAATATCTTCAGGACAGGTTATTGTTAGAACGACAACAATGACAGGGCTGCCAAAAAAATACAGCCGGATTTACTGGCACACTACTTGTCTTAAATTTCCTTCCTTAACTTACAAAAATATCTCCAGAGAGCTGTTAGGGGGATTACAGTGATCTGGTTACGTTTGGGACACAAAAACAGAAACAGACTCCAAAATGTGTAAAATCAAAAGAAGACCTTTTTTTTTGTAAGCAAACCATGTAGACAGTGTATAATATCTTATAGTGGAATATAACTTAACCTTGATACCTGTGAAACACAAGCGTGTGCATTTTTAGACCTCTGCACATGCAGGATGCATAAGTGGTGTAAACTTTCTATAATGCAGCTCAGCTGTTTCCTGTGTGACACATTGCAGGGTGAAGCTGAAGAAGAGACAGATTACTTAACTGAGCAAGTGGCAGCAGCCAGGAACACCTGAGCCTGTGCTGACCTAACATGACCCAGCATTCACCCAACATCCAGTATATATATATCATTTTTTTGCAGTTTTATCAGTTGTGCATCTGTACTGCTTCCCGAAGATAGAAAACAGATTTTTGATTTTTCCATTGGTTGTTAAAGTTCAAGACCTCACAAAATACATAGTTTTACATTAAAAACATCCTGAACAAAACAGAGCAGACAAAAAGGCTAAACAGACGGAGCTGTAATCCTAATCTACAAATAGACTTGGCAGAACAAATCACTAAGTTAATTAGTGTAGGATTTTTTTATTATGTTAAATTAATAATACTACTAATAATAAAGAGAATGTCAAAAGAACAAAAAACATTAATGCTCTTGGAAAAACTGTCCCTGTTCAGGGTTTTGGGAATATTTTGAACACATTTAAAGGAAACTCATAGATGCAGTAGAAAAATGGTCAGTTCAGAATCTTTCTTGAAATCTGCATCTTTCTCAAACCCTAACCTGCCACGACAAAAATACACTTTATACATTTTCATGTATCCTCGGGGCTAAAAATACATTTGCTTGCTCATGTAAACACCTTCGCTGTGCATACGTGACCTGAGGCTCAGCCAGCCTTATCCTGCCCGGGCATCTGTTATCTTGTATTCCGTTATGTAGCCCTGCAGTGAATTACATAAAGCCTGCTGAATCTGGGGGTTCATCAGCTTACACCGGCGGATTTTGTTAACTGGATAAGCCGTAGATTTAAAATCTGAAAATAAGCAGTGAGTCTGTGCGTTGGGTATAAAAGGCTCACACAGCGTCTTCTCACCACAGTTCACTGCAACAACTCTGCACTGAAAACATCTTGTGGCTTCTTCATTCCCTGCTTCAGGTAAGGAGTTGCTGCTTTTAAGGGACTTGCTCAACTTTTTACAAATAAATATGGAGCTCAAAGAACAACCTTTTGTTATTCTTAACCATGTGAAGATTGTGAGGATTTTACAAGAGTGTCAAAATGATTTAGGAATGCTGACTTTACACCTTTATATAAACAAATAATAATACATAATAATTTGGGTTTTGCCTTAGAATGGATTTTCAAATCTTTGCTCTGGTGATGATGTTCCTGGCCTGTGTGGAGCACAGCCTGGCCTCCTGTGTGGTGGACAGCTTCACAGTCAAACAGGACTTTGACCCCAAAAGAGTGAGTATGCAAATGTGTCTTTTAAGGATACTTCTTAACCCTTTCATTAAGAGATCAAAAATTAAAATATATTCTAAGACTTTTTCTGTGTATTTTTGAACTTTCTGTAATCTGAATTAGCTTGACTGTATTTATAGTAACACTGCTGTATAATAAGTAGTGAAAAAATAACCGAAACAGGAACAAAATGATCAATGTGGCTCATGTATAAACCAGAACATCATCGGCATACAATCACACATATAAACTTATGAACTATGTGCTACTTACTGTCATATTCACACATTTCAGTGTGTATATCCATAGTGTACTATAGACATGCCAATCAAAATAAAGCTCATCTTTGCCCTTTCTTCCCCACAACAGTATGCAGGAAAGTGGTATGCTCTGCAGAAGAAAGATCCCGAGGGTTTGTTCCTGCAGGACAACATCTCTGCTGAGTACACTGTTGGCGATGATGGCTCTATGGTGGCCTCCTCCAGAGGCAGAGTCACTCTCTTTGGGTGGGTATTTGCAACATACTTGGTAGCAGCTTCAATGTGAGATCATGAATACGCTTGCATTTGCTACACATTTTCTCTCCTCTGTATTCAGGTTCTGGGTTGTCTGTGCTGACATGGCTGCTCAGTACACAGTCCCTGACCCTGGCAACCCTGGCAAAATGTTTATGGACTACCAGGGCCTGGCCAGTTATCTGTCCAGTGGCGGTAAGCCTGCTCATCATGTTCTCTTTATCACTCTGTCTTTCCTTCATGGAGCTGAGACTAATTTCTCATTCCTGACTTCTAGGTGACAATTACTGGGTCATTGATACAGACTATGACAACTATGCCATCACCTATGCCTGCCGCACCCTGAAGGATGATGGAACCTGCGAGGATGGCTATGCTCTAGTCTTCTCCCGCAACCCCCGTGGCCTCCCCCCTGCCATCCAGAGAGTGGTCCGCCAGAAGCAGGAGGAAATCTGCATGGCCGGACAGTTCCAGCCTGTGCTGCAGTCCGGTATGTAAAACAGGGACTTGTGTCGAGGGTTGTTTAGCTTAAGCTCTGATGCAGAGAAAGCCTTTTAACACTTAATCTGACACTTGTTCCTCCTCTCTGTTTTCAACAGGAGCTTGCTAAACAAGTGCTAATCTGGGGCATGTTGAGCAACCCTACATTAAAGTGGATCCAGGAGAATAAGCCTGTCACATTCCAACTACGTGGCCAACATCAGATAAATCCAATCCAATCCAATCCATAACCCTGTGAAAACTTTAAACCTGCCACGACAAAAATACAATTTAAATCCACTGGAAACTATTAGCGATGGAGTGGATATCATCAAATGACCAGCTGTATCATACTGTCACACTGGTGGGTAACATCTGCACTGTGCCATTCTGTATCGGTGACAATAAATTTTGTAAAGAAACTTGTGGTGGCTCTTTATTTCCCTTAACTGCACTTCATATCTACCGTTCACTTATTTATCCAATCCCTACGAACTTAAAAACGTACAACAACTTCATAAATAAATGTATGAGCGATGATAATGCTTTCTAATGGCACTTTTATTCACGTTTATTCACTCTTTTAAAGTGATTCGCTTGAAAAATTAGAAAACTAACTAACTAACAGAAAATGTTCCCTCCAAGGCAGAGGAGAAAGAAAAGGGATGCATTTAAAGAAATGTCCTAAAACTTGTGATTATCTCAACTGAGCCTTAATCAAATCAGCAAAGATGTACAGGAAAGAGGTTCAAACACCAACCAGGCAGAAATAGAACAACATTGTCGTCCCATGACTTCCCCCTGCACTTCAGATGTAGCAACACCCTCAGACAGAAACTGGTTTATCTCAATGCACTCCCAAACACAAGCTGAATAACAGAATGTATGTTGTGCGGTGCGGTGAGTAGTGCTCGGACTCTAAATAGGAGAAACCAAACAGCCGACGTAGAAGAGCCACCTCAACATGACAACATCTGCACCTAAACGATAAAGGTCACTCTTTCAAGGATGCAAATGTTCACACCTTGGACCGAGAAGACAGATGTTTTCAAAGAGCAATAAAGGAGACGATCTGTGTCCACCATCTTTGAACAGACACCAGATATTAGAAACCAACAATGCAGTCTAGAGATCCCTTCCCTAGCGTCTCAAACCTCACTTACACCTTGCCTCAGGTGACCTCAACATAATGGGGTGGGGCAAGGTTTCGCAGTGATTTCACACCTTGACTCACATGATTACAGCTGACCATACAATGCTTTATTAAATACAAAATTTACATTTACAATAATTTACATTATATAAAACAATAACAAAACGTAACATAATAGCCAGCAGACTAGATCTCGGACTAATGCTCCTCTGAATATCTCTCTGGCAGCGAGTACTCGCCGGGCCTTCCCCAGTAGTCCACAGCTCGAACTCTGTACAGACCGTCGACCTCCTGGTCCACTACAGAACACAACAGAGAGCATGATATTATTTCTCTGTACAGTCTCTAAATCACAGTCTCAGGTTTAGAAGAATTTAGTGTGAATTCTTACCTGGTGAATAAACATAAGAAGTAAAAATAGTGTCCTGGGTAGTAATTTTGCTGAATGTCTTGCCGCCTGTGGATAATTCCACTTCATATGTTTTGATGCATCTGCAAAGCATAACATAATAAAAGTGGTATTAGCCTTAATAATGTTGTCCAACCTTTAAAGGATAAAGATGCATATAATGCATTTTAAAGCAGAGTGAAATGAAATGGATGAGAAACACCTACTTTGAATTGACACAGTGGTCAGACCAGATAATAAGGACTTGACCTTTAGTGATCCTAATGAAGCGTAACCCGTTGACCTGAAGAAGGTCAAATATAATGCAGTGTAAAAATATAAATCTGTGATTAATTTTATAGACAACAGATCATTTAAGACATACATTTATTATGAATTTAGCAATTAGACCTACTCATAAAGACTCGCCTTGGCTCTACAGACTTCTTTCTAGCTTAAAATTAAAAATATAATTAATTAAAACATTTTAAAGCCGCTTCAGCTTTCTTATTATTTTCTAATATTGTCTTTCAGAATCATTTATGCCACAAATGTAATATAAGATATTTTACCTTCACACCATTGTGTTGTGTTGGTACTAACCTGGTCTGGTACACCTTTCGGTCGGGCACATACGTGGATGAGGAGGACGGACGGCACCGGCAATTTGGCTTTCAGAATCAGACTGTCTCCTGCAGGAACGTCCCAGGGTCCGTCAGTGTGGGGGCCCTGAGACAATGACACATCAGCACCGGGTCAAAGCGTGTCTCAGTGCACTTGAGAGAGCGGGAAAAGGCCAAAGTAATCTGTCAAATCAGTTCAAGTCTTAAAGACTCACAAAAAAAAATGATGCCACAGCCATCAACTAGATAAGAAAAAAAGATGAGAGTTCACACTGGGAGGAAATCCACAGTCTCACAGTGTGGTGTGCAGAAAACATCATCAAAAAAAACAATAAAAGCAGAGAACCCTGTTTAACTCGGTGGAGCTGGGGTGCAGATTTAGGAATCAATAGCATGACATAATGTGTGCCACCGCCTTTCAAGGCTCTTTCATGCCTGTCACGTGTGCTCACTGACAACCTGCTCCCTTCTGTAAAGAGTAAAGGGCACCAGTAGCAAACCTGTCTGTTCTGCTGATCTCTTGGGAATGCCAATCAAGCTGCAAGGTCCTGGCCTGTGACCATAGATGCCGCTAAAGAATATCAGGACCACATGCAATCCTGAGGAAGTCCGATTTTGGCAGTATGCTCAGAAAATGGACATTAATAACTCGCTCGAGGTCATTTTTTTTAACTGACATGTGGTGATGATCAGGTCTTCCCCTAATTTTTTCTGAATAGTGTATGAAATAGGATAAATAACTTTTTGCTTTTTTTTTTTTTTTTGCTGTACACTATTTGAAAAACATACATACAAAAGCATATTGCAGAAAACTAGAATCTATACTGTTCAGCTGTCCTGTTTACCTCCACACTCCTGAGGCGTCTGAACTGCTCTGCTGTGGGGTAGTCAGGGCTCCCCATGTTCTGCCACAGCTGGTAAGGGTTGGTTACATTATTGTCCAAGTAATATGTGACATACATTAGACCTGGATAACAAATAGATAGCAAAGAGGAGTAAAATGAACCAAACAGACTTACAGAAATCATCTCAGATAAACAGAAACACTCCAAATCCCCTGACAGTGTTACCATTTTGTGCAGGCAGTCCTTTCAGTGAGACGGTGACATCGTCGGTGATGGTGGAGGTGCTGTTGTCCTCACTGTTGTACACCAACACTGCTGCCTGCCAGCTGTCTGAGCCACCGGGCATTACGGGTTTGTGGCTACTGGCGAGAACTCCCAGTGTGCCGTTGTGGCTTCCTGATGAGTTCACAACCTGAGCCAGAAGCTGGGTCTCTCCTAAAATGTGAATCACAGGGACACATACGAATTAAATCATGTTTAAATGATTCATCCCCTTTTCCCCTGAGGGAACATGTGTTCTAGAGTAAAGATGTCACCTAGCAAAGCCAACAGGCCCATGACTGTGAGGACAGGCTTCCTGATGAGCTGAACATGAGGGGGCTGAGTGTTGTTGACCTGGAAGCGGGCGGTCAGTGTGCGCTGGGTGAAGGGGTGTGGGTGGTAGCTGAGGAAGGCATTGTCGTTGCTCAGTAAGGTGTAGTTGATGGTGCTGTTTGGGTTTGCCATCAACACATCCTGGTGCTGGTTTATAACCTTTTGGAAGGTGGACAGCAGAGGATTTGATCAGGGTGATTTAGCTGGCAGAGAGAAGCTCCTCGTAAAACACGGACAACAAATTAGTTCTTTTATCCCATACCCACATTTAGACTGGTCTGATGAATACATATTATGCAGTTGTTGGGGTCATTTCTATGGGAAGAAGATCATACACAAAATATGGAGGCATTTGCTGATCCCTCCATTACCGATTAAAGTTTGCTGGCCCGGCAATTTAGAGCTGCCGTGCTCGCATCAGCTATTTGGTACCGCCCTTTTCAGGTCTAAATGAAATATACTGTTCTAGACTGGACACTTATAACAAACATAAATTCCCACGTGAAATCATTTTTTTCCACCCATGCTGTTCATTTGAATGTCTTCGCCTCACCTTTACCACCATTGCAGCATAGGTCACATCAGCCCTCCACTCCTGAGGCCTGGACCACCCTACCAGAGGATCAGCCTCGTCATTGTAAACAGGCAGGCTGCGAAACTTAGGGAAACGCTCTTGGATCTCTCCTACAGTCTGGATCTCCTGCTGGAGGATGGGGAAGGAGTAGCCTCCTCCCTGAAAGATCGAAAACAGGAAGTCAGCCTGGAATTAAGTAAGTTTGTGTATTAATAACTATAGTTTTTCCTAAAACAGCTGAGTCTATTAACATAATGATAATTATATTTTTTAGGCAACTATAAGCACAAATCTAATGCATAATCAAGACTGCTTTAGTTTTCTATTTGCTAAGAAAAGAAAACACCTTTTTGTGCAGGGCTATATAGTCCAGTCTGACCCCAGTCTCTCCAGTGAAGTAGTTGGTGCCGTTGTAGCAATGCTGCAGCATGGCCCAGCAGTACGGGGAGTGTGGAGGGGGGTGACAAGAGTCTCCTGGACCTCCAAACTTCAGGAAAGTACTGGCAGTGCGCAGACCCTCCGAACAGGCGTCATAGTAGTTTAGAAACCCTTGAGAAAAAATGATAATCCACAGCACAGCACTGTCATACTGTCTGGTGAGAACATTTTAATGAACAATAACAAGAACAATAATAATAATAATAATAATGATGAAAGAAGCGCCAGAAGAATTGTGTTTTTCAGTTTAGGTTTAGTGCTTTTAGGCAAAACCCATTAAAGCAGCTCTTAGACCATAACTGCATAACTTAATATAAAGTGTGTGCCCGTTTACATTCGCATTAAATGACGCTATTATAAACACAAGCTCCAGATCTATAAGAGAAGATGACATTTAGGGGAAAAAATGGTAACAGTTTACACACACAAACATATATACACACCTAAATAAAAGCCATGCACAATGTCTCATAGGTTTACCTTGAATTGAAATAGTAACATTATCAAAGTCATGGTTGTTGGGCTCATTCCATGTTTCAAAGTTCCATTGAGAAACACTTCCCAGGCCATATTTGTCTGAAATTTACAACAAGCAAAAACAGTCATCACAAAATGCATGAGCAGGGTGACACAGTGCAGATTAAGCCATTTAGTTCCAGCTAAATCACATGTTTAAATGCAAGTCCGATGATTGTTTCCGTCACAGTACATTTTCTGAATACTTCCATCAGGATCATTTTAGTCAAAAAATGACTGTTATTCATTATTTTAATGCACAGTAATTTGTTATGGCTCTATTGTTGGACCTCACTGTTCTTTTAATGTGCATACATAGAAAGTAAAACAGCAGCAATGAGAATTAGAATTTGGTAGACCATTAGCATTAATGGTCTACCAAAACTAACACTATGCACACTTTATTTAAAAGAAAAAAAGCCCCACATAAAGGTTTAAATAAATGGCAAGAACTATATAAGATATTCTATATCAACTTCTGTTTTTTCCTTTTTAAAATTCTTATTGATTATGCAAAAAGGTACAAAACAAAAAACTAAACTCTAACGATGACTGCTCCCACTCACTCACCGATGTACCTCTTGGCTATGAGATAAACCAGATTTCTCCACTTGACCACTTGTGATTTATCCTCAAAATCAGTGAAGTAATTAGAGACACTTCCCATCAGTTCAAATCCTGCAACAGAGAACAGGAAAACCCCATTACGTTTTCTGATATACAAATTTCTGATGTTTAGCTAACAAATTAACTAAATGGTAAATGGACTGATTCTTATATAGCGCTTTTCTACTCTCCTGGAGCACTCAAAGCACTTTATACAACATGCCACATTCACCTATTCACACAAGCACTTTCTTCTATGCTTTTTCAGTGCTTCTTAAGCTAACATTCACACTCCGATGGATGCATCGGAGAGCAACTTGGGGTTAGTGTCTTGCCCAAGGATACTTGGCACACAAACTGGAGGAGCCAGGGACCGAACCACTAAGCAGATGACCTGCTCTGCCTCCTGAGCTACAGCCACCCCAAGCAGGCTAGGCAAGGCAAACTAGGCTTTAGATTTTGATGCAAGAGAATGGGGAACAAGGATTCAGTACTATTCACTTAACCACAGCTGTAATTGCACTAATAAATCAAAGACTGCATGTCCGTCTATTCTTGCTTTTCTCAACAAGTTGTAATCTGACCTACTTCAAAAATGGCTCATGTATTACTCGAGTAAGTGCAGGGTCAACTTTGTGGTAGTCGTGACCTCAGAAAGGATGTTATACTCGTCCATGACCTCATAACAAACAATAAAAAGGTAAGAAAACAGATGACAAATTTACATCAGGAACAAATATAGCGGGATTGTAGTACAGTACCTGGTTGAAGGCCATTCACCCACAATAGCTCTATCAGTCGGTCCAGTCTAGTGAAGTTATATTGAGATTTTCCTCCAATATCTCTAAAATAACAAAGTTAGATGAGACCACTCTTAGTAATGCTGTAAGTTATAACCTACAAGAAAACCTTTCAAAAAGCTTGTCTTCAATCACGAGTGTATTATAACAAACACGACCAACCACATGTCATGCTATTTGCTACCCACTTGTTCATTTACTTCACTTACTGTGGAGTCACCAGCTCCAGCATCCAGTGTATCCTGACCTGCTGGATCCCTCCATGAGGGACAGAGCCCACATAGGCCAAATTCAGCTGCTGGTCAATGCTCAGGTCATACTCATGGGCCTGGGTGTGAGGGAGTGGGGGGCTGGACACAAAACACAGACAAACATTTAGCTTTGGGCTATATCTACACACACACACTCACTGGACATTTTATTAGGTATACCAGATTGGACCCCCTTTTGCCCTAAACTGACTTAATTCTTCATGACACAGATTCAACAATGTACTAGAAAACCATCTTCAGAGACTTTGATCTCTAGTGACATGATAGCATAACATAGCTGATGCAGATTTATCAGTGGACTGGTGAATATGGAGGCTATTTGAGTACAGTGAATTTTCAAGAAACCAGTTTGGGATGATTTGAGCTTTGTGGCATTGTGTGTGATGCTGGTGCTGGAAGCAGCCATCAGAAGACAGATGTGATCATAAAAGGATGAAGATGGCCAGCAACAATGCTCAGGTAGGCTGTGTCGTTCAAATGATTCTTAACTTTTAGTAAGGGACCTAAAGTGTGCCAAGAAAATATCTCCCACACCATGACGCCACCAGCAGCCTGAAGTGCATATACCAGGCAGGGCCCTCATGTTGTTCATGCCAAACACTGAATGTAGTGGCAGACACTGAGACTCATCAGAGCATGCAACATGTTTCCAGTCTTCTGTGTTGATGAGCCTGTGTGAAATGTGTTCTTAGTTGACAGAAGTGTGGTCTGCTGCTGCTGTAGTTCATCTACTTCCAGATTTGATGTCTTGTGTGTTCAGAGACGCCCTTCTGCATACCTTGGGATCAACTTACTCTATAGTCCTACGTGTTCCTAGTAAATGCATTGTTTTTAAACACTTCCTGTGAAGTACTCTGCTACAGTGAATATAAAAGTAAACCCACAGTCAGTGTCCCATTCCAGTGAAATCTCTGCTTTCTGGCTGACACTCACTGTTCGGCGCTCACACGGTGCGTTTTGCTGGACTAACGGTGAAAAGGGGAAAAGTTAAAACTGGACCTACCAGAAACCAGTGCTTCTCCAGAAGTGTTTAAGATCTCCTGTCGGCCTTTGCACGTCAACTGTGATAACATAGGAAGTGCTTGAAGTTTCGGAAATGTAAAGGAGCAAAGCTAGAAATATAAAAGTTTTCCACACCATCATGTTTGCGACCCGCTAGCTTAAACGGCTACAATAAAAACAGGGTGTGTTATAAAGAGAGTGGGGAAGTGTGCCTTAAACGTCGTCAGTGAGTAAACACGAGAGAAAGTTCTGCCATAGCTCACCTAGATACACATAAAACACCAACAAAAATGTTTCTAACAAACTAGCGAAGTGCGACTGCAGTCACGTGAACATGACAACGTAGATTACACGCGACAGTGTTGTAGTCTTTTAAGGAAGTGAGCTGTGCGTCAGTTGCATGAATACAAAACCCCTGCACATTCAATTAAGGAAACAATTAGACAGCACATTCTGCAGAGTAAATGATTACTGCACATTTACCAGAACCATATAAAAGACGTAGCTTATTATTAGATTATCGATTAGATGTGGTTTATTTGACTACAAATGGAATCATACTGGTTTAGTTGTGCATCAAGCTACATTAAATCCCCAATTTTGACTCTACATATATAAAAGAAATAGATAATAAATCAGACGCTCAAAATACAAGGAGCTGTTAATGGGACATTTATTAAAAAACAAAACAAAAACAAAAAAAACCATAGGAGAATCAGAAGGCATTAAAGGAAAAATACAGATGTCATTTACAGTTTAACTCAAAGATTGTTAAACAGCAAGTTATACACAAACATTTACACAACCTGTACAAATATTTTTCCTCCGCAAACTTGCAAGTTAAATTTCAAAATAACTTAAATAGTTTTCTACGTAAAAGTGCAAATCCATATGGGTGTGATGTCTGTGAGTAAGACCATGGCGACAGAAAGGGTGCTTTGAGCTCACTGGCTGTAGGATGTCCATTCGTAAGGCAACACAAACACATTTAGCTGCGTAGTTATAATGCCTTGCACAGCAAATCAGTACTGTAATGTCCTAAACAGTCCCAAACTCTGTGACGCCCTTTCTTAATGAATTGTGCCCAACCCTAAATAAAGCCACTATTAAACATTGCAGTTCAGTCTTTGTAGTGTTCTCGGATTCAAAGTTTGGAACGTCAGCATTACAGTATAGCAATGACAACCTGTTACATGTATGGTAGTGTTATAGGTTAGCATTAAAGTCACAGTTAACCACAGACCATTCTATACAGTCTTGAACCCAAACACGACAGGGTTGTAGTAGTCCACAGGTTTCAGGTTTCGACAACAAGTGTGAGTAGAGGTGAGGCGAAGGCGGCTGCTGATTCTCCACAGTCACAAGGCATGAAGCGACAAAGAGTGGCAAACTGTTAATGCTGAAACTTCAAAGTCTCTACAGGCATCCTCCTCACTGGTGAGGAGGGGAGACATATTGAAAGAACTAACCCACACACACTATTGGGCTTTACATGCTTCTGTAAAATCATGCAGCCGAGTCCAAAAACAGAAAAAAGGAAAAAAAGAAAAAATCACCATGAGTATTACAGCATATCTGCTCAAGAAGCACTGGTCACCATGGGCTCTACTGGACATAAAACTGGAAATGTGTTTGGTAAATAAAAACGGTGTTTAGGCATTTGCAATACAAATGGAAAAAAAAAAGAAGAAGCAAGCATAGAGTCTTTGTGTGAGTTTGTGTAACATGAAGTAACTACGACTTCTGCTCGGCTCCTGCTGCAGACTGCGCTGCGCTCTCAGGCTTAAGGATCTGGTAGGTGATGAGGTACTCCGGGTAGGCCTAAAGAAAACAGAGCAGGATGTCAGCCAACATTACACAGCAAGTGTTGCTTTTTGCTAACGCTATGGCCCGAGTTCTTAATTACCTGCTCTCCTCTGTAGATGACATACTCGGCGTAAGCTAGGCCGTTAACGCTGGGCCGCCCGATTACTGAATGATGTCCTGGGGGAGCGTGAGCCATCTTCATGGCACTGAACTGTAGGAATGACTTCCCCAAAGTCACTCGGCAGAAAAGCATTTGCCTGAGAAGTCACAACATATGAACTGAATACAGGAACAAAACTTTGCTACAACATCTTTGTGCTGCAGTTTAACGGGTGACAGCCAAAAGTTACCTGTGGCACAGGTAGCAGGATCGGTCTTTGTGTGTCGGGCAGCCAGTGCCTCCACCGATGCCGTAGACGTATTGATTGCTTTTTGAGGAGTTCTCTGCAAAATAGATACCTGCTCCAAACATCCCTCCTATGTAGGCGTGACGCTCATCAAAGCCTTTGTGAATGATGGCATTGATAAATGGGGAACCTGTAGGAAATTGTGGCAGGATGAAGTTACACAGTAGTCAAGTTTTCTGTTATGTCTGCTGCAGACACACAGAGCACACAGATGGTGTGACAGTGGGTGTGGTTACCGTGAAACAACATCCGCTCATTGTGATGGTTGTGGTTCTCATCTGCGATCTCCTTCTGCCTGTGGGTGTAACGTTCCCTCAGCTTCTTGTTTACCACCTTTTGAATCTGTGTGACACAGTATGGTACATTTCAAACAGGATGCAGGGAGTTGTGTTTGTTTTACACCAAAAACTAATGACTCCTCTCAAACTGCTGTAATATTGAGGTTTCTAACCCAAAAAATACATTAAATAAAGATTTTAAAAATAGCCAAAACTTGGTCGGTATTTTGCTGATAATCAAAACAGGCAAGTAAAGAGTCAGCGTTCAGACCTTAATGATGTTGTATCTGCTGAAGACACCACCAGCATTGCCTCCATCTCTGTGCTCTCTGATGGTGCTCTGCATCTGTGTGACACACATGAACAGCAAGATTTGTTATAAGGCACTCTGTCCAGCTATCGCTATATACTAATTTACCAGGTATTTAAAACAGCTGCATAAAAAAAGAAGCTATTTTGGGTAAATGCAGCTTCTCAGCTCACCTCCTCCTCCACTGACTGGTACTCCTTGTCCTCTGGGGCGAGGTCTATAAGAATGGTTCCCTGGCTGGCACAGTGGAATGTCAGGTATGGGTTGCCACCTGAGAAGTGATCAAGATTCAAAGTGTAAAGATGCGCAATCTCTATCAAAGTAGCAGTATCAAAAAAAACCACCAAAGCAAAACAAAAAAGCCACTGGGTTACACCTTACCTTGTTGGCCGCCCAGCAGCCTCTCAACTCCCTTGATGAGCTTGTGTCGGTGGCCGTATGCGTTAATCCCGATCTCCTTCAGCTCCTCGTGGCCCATGTCAGCCAGCACATCCAGTGTGATCTGAGAAAAAAAAAAAGAACCCCACAACAAACTGAGACCTTTAATAATCTAATATTGGTCAAACGTATATCCAGCGGGTTACATAAGCCAAGTTCAGCATAAAGTGTGTGCTTGATAGAAAAAGCAGTTACTGACCTGCTCTCTTTCAAAGATGTCCCTGAGGTGCTCCAGGCCCAGGCTCTTCAGGAATTGACTTATGTTCATGTCCAGCATTGCCACTATGGGAAAAACAAACAAACAAAACAAAAAAATAAAAAACCCCAGCAGATTTAATAAAACATAATTCTTAACAGAAGCTCCCCAATCTCTTCTATGTCCATTTTTTTCTGCTTGACCAGATTTTATAAACTGACCAGTGTTTGATATAAGGACCGCAACAACAAACTTACTTTCCCCTTCCTTGCGGTCAGTGCCAGTGGCTCCATCTGCTACCCCAGAGGTCCCTGTAGCAGCGGCAGCAGCCAGCTCAGTGAGGGGCCCAGCGAGGTTGTCTATGCTGCTGGCAGCTGAGAGACAAGAAGGCGTGGAGGCAGGGGAGATGACAGAGGCGCTGACCACTGTGGCCTGAGGCTTAAAGCAGCTGGGCAGGGCATCCGGTGGCATGGCATCCATCAGCAGGGCTCGGATGTCATCAGCCTGCAAGAATATAGAAGTTTAAAAAAAAAAAAAAAAAATCACCAAAGGGAACAGTTTGAGCCTTTCAAAAAGCAAATGTATTAAAGTACAGAGTTTCCTTTGATGGTGCCTTTAATATCACAGTTATTCTTTCAGACGGAAGCCATTACCGTAGCCAGATCCAGAGCAGTCTGCCCCTCCTGGTTCTTCATGGTGGGGTCGGCTCCATGAGCCAGCAGCAATGCACAGAGCTGTGTGCGACCTTTCTGAGCTGCTTCATGGAGGGGTGTGAACGCCCATTTGTCTGTGGCATTCACACACGTGTTGTATTTGATCAGAAGGGCTGCAATATCCACATGCTGCAAGGAAGAGAGAGGGAACAGACCACAAATTAAACCCTGACCTTTAAGTTAAATGAAATAACACAGTTAATGACACTGTGTTTCCAAGAGCTGATGGCAAGTTCATCAGCTCAAGTATCTTTTCATCTAAAATGTTTACACTTTACATGTATCTACAGCTACAAAACCCACAAAAATGTTTCTGTTTAAGTAGCTGAGACTGACCCCGTAAGAGGCAGCATTATGAAGAGGGATAAGGCCTCCTTTGTCCTGTGCGTTGACGTCGGCCCCATGTTCTAATAGATACTCTGCCACCTCAAGGTTGTTGTAGCCAGCTGAGGAAAAAAAACAAAACAAAACAAAACAAAAAAAACAGAGTCAGTGCAACTTCCCTCATATGAACACACTTCAAATAGTCTTTTAATATATATTTAATTAGATGAGATTAGTCTCATTGAGCTCCACTCCTTTTAAAGATAGACGTGAATAAAATGCAAAGGAAATACTGTGTAAATACAAACAACAAATGCACAAAACACATAAGACCAACAGTCAGAAAAACAGGACAAATTATGTTCCAAGTTTTAATGTCAAACAGTGTGTGAATTAGTATTTTTACTCAGTAAAAAAGAATAAAAACACATCAGAAGAGCTTGTACCTGCGAGGTGAAGTGGTGTGGAGTTGCGCCCCTGTGTGTCTCTGCAGTTGATATTCTCCGGTGAGCAGAGCTTCTGGACCCGGGCCAGGCAGCCCTTCTTGGCAGCATCCAGCAGGGCGGCATCGCCCCTCAGCAGGTCCTGGATGTCCGTGTCGCCATCTTTCACCATGTCCAGCGGCATGTTCCCATCACGGTTCTTCTTGCTTGGGTCGGCTCCATGCTGAACAGAAAAGTTTATAAAAATATTTGTTACACATGACACTGAGTGACTATTCAGGCCAAAGTGATTTGTTTTCCTGTCAGGATCATGAAGGTGGGTGCTTACTTTGAGTAACAGCTTGCAGATTTCATATTTTCCTTTGGCCGCAGCCTCATGAAGAGGGGTGAACTTCCAAAGGTCGGCCACGTTCACTGAAGCTCCATGTCTGACCAGCAGCTCGGCCACTTCATAGTGACCATAGGAGCATGCATTGTGGAGGGGAACAAGACCACTGAAGGAGGAAAACCAGCAGAAAAAATGATCACATTTAAGAAGGAAGAAAATTTAAAGTACTGATATTTACGGCTTAAAAGGCTTTAACCATAATAACTTTTGATTTCTTTTATGACATTTTTAGTGAACCAACAGATGGTAGTTTACAAACTCACCCCTTGTCTTTGGCATGAACGTCAGCTCCGTGGTGTAGCAGGTATTCAACAACAGCCACTCGATTGTAACCGGCCGCAAAGTGCAGAGGAGTGGAGTGGCGGCCCTCCAAGTCCCGACAGTTTACATTCTGGGGGGTGCAAAGTTGCTGCCAAACATACATTTTATAATTAGCCAAGTTTACAGGACATTACATTTTATATCACTGCTACTAGTGAGCATGTGGAACTGATGTGCTACAAACTTTACAAGTGTACAATAAACATTTTATCACAGTAATACGTCTCTGTGAAACTCATCATAAATGATCAGGCCGAAGAGTCAGTGAACTTACTTGCACTGTATCCAGATCTCCTGCTTTGGCCGCCTCCAGAAACCTGTAGTCCACATCAGAGTTACGTGTGGGAACATTTTCTGGAAAAGAGAAAGAAAAAAAAGCTGTCAAAGATGACTCACATACACCACGTGATGATCAAGAAAACAGAGTGATTTTTCATTTTCTTTAAAGTGTGATAATCACCGTTGAGAATCTGTTGCACAGCCTCGTTGCCCATCTGAGCGGCGGTGAAGCCCTGCAGAGACACGATGGAGGGGTCGGCCCCGTAACTCAGCAGCAGCTTGCAGGTCTGGATGTGACCAGCCAGCGCCGCTCTGTGAAGAGCTGTCTGACCCAGAGTGTCCACAGCATTGACCTGGAGTCAGAGCAAAAGAAGTTTTTAAGTTTCATACCAACAACTCTCCCAAAGACCACATTTTTTCAGAAAGAAAATGCAAAAGCAAACCTTTGCTCCATGTTTCTGCAGCACCTCAAGGATATCATTGTGAGCTCTCTCGGCAGCGACGTGCAACGGGGTCATGAAGCTAAAAGACGTCACAGATGAGAAGATGTCACCATTATCACTCTTTAGGGCTGAATCAGCAGCATTTCATTTTTTTTATGTTCTACATAACGGTTTCATGTCTTTGTGGCACTTAATGTGTTTTTACTTGCAACACATTTTTCTGCAGTTATGATGTCACATCTTAGACCACAGAGATTGTGTGCTTAATTTAGAATAAAATGCTTATTATTATTTCGTTCATTCCTTTTAAGATGAACTCCTACAAGTTTACTTGCTCCTGACTTTTAAAAATAAAATCTAAAAACTTTTTGTTGTTGACTCACTCTTTGTTCTTCTCATTGATGTTGGCACCTTTACGCAGTAACAACTCGGTCACCTGCTTTCTCTTAGGGTGGGGTGAAGCCACAGCACAGTGCTGAAATACACATTAACATTATATTAGTGCCGAGCTTAATCTTCATTATGCAGAATTATGCAAAGAACTGTTGGTAGCATAATGAAAGAGAGAGGCAGGCATGTTAAGAGAAACTACTGGCAAGCTCCATAGACTTGATTCTTACCAGAGCTGTTTCGTTGGTCTGAGGATGTTTGAAGCTGATAATTTCCAGAGCCAGCGTCTTCTTCACTTTGGCCACGTCAGCCTCCCTAGCTGCCTGCAGCAATGAGTGACCTTTGAACTCATCTAAAAAGAAATGTTGAAATGATAAATTAGGTATGGTCTAATGATTTGGGTTTCTAAGTACATGAAAGCTAATCTTTGTGGAAAAAATGGCTGCTGATCAAGCCTCTTATGTGGCTTAGCAAGAACTCACAGGTGAGCCTTTCTTTCAGCTCTGGAGTCGGAGCCATGTCCACAGCGCTCTTGCTGTGGCAGTTTAGGAGGGTGGGGTCGGCCCCGTGGCTTAGCAGCAAGGAACAAACCTCCACTCGGTTCTTGGAGGCTGCCTCGTGGAGGGGAGTGAACTGCCACAGGTCCATGGCATTCACACAGGCTCCATGCTGCAGAGAGAAACAGCACAAAATGTGTACAGAAGAAAGAACAAACATTTGTTTCATCACATCAGTATCTGACATTATAACAAATTGTAATTAGTGTCTGATTATAATTCCTAGCACTATATTATTTCCTAGTTATAACTCATGATTTTACAAAGCAAAACGAGTTACACCTACACGGTCAAGTTTGACTTTGCTGCAATCAAAAAACCTAAAAGCACAAGCTCATCAAATAAGAAATCTTATGTGTCTTACTTTAAGCAGAAGCTCAGTGACCTCGTAGTGACCGTAGGAGCAGGCATTGTGAAGAGGAACCAGACCACTGCGGGACAACACACTCTGGTTAGTGTCGTGACTTATACTTAAAAGGACAAAGAGAGAAAAAAAAAAAAAAGCCTCACCCTTTGTCCTTGGCGTGAACATCAGCCCCATGCTGAAGGAGGAGCTGAACGATGCGGACCCGGTTGTAGCCGGCAGCCAGGTGCAGCGGTGTAGACTGCAAGAGAAAGAAAGTCTGTTAGCATCGTTCGCGGGCCGGGTTGGTGCATACTGCCTTTGATGGCCACATGAGCAAGCAGCTGATTAAGGCCATAAGCAATTGTGCTAGAGCAGGCTATGCTCGGTGAGTTGCAGATGAATGGCGGACATCATGATGCAGTCAGTGAGTTTGTGGGGAAAATCCAACAACAAAATTCAGTTGCTGTCGTTACTATGTCTGACCTGAGCGATGACGAGCAACTTTAACCTCACTAGTCATCTAACTCGATTTCCAATTGATAAGATCACAAAAAATAAATAAAAATAAATCCATCTTTTAGGTCTTAGTACTTCAAAAATAGGTTTGATGCAGTAAGCTGAGGAGTAGGAGTAGTAAAGTCCAAAAGGCTGCTTGTGAATTATGGTTAGGATACAATACCCGACTTACTTTCCACTTCCAGTTATAAAAAATAAACAAATAAATAAAAAGAAGAGAGAAAAAAAATGATAGAAACACAAAAATGCTTCCCAATAATTAAATTCTTAAGAATTTCTATTAATTTTTCAATTACCTGTGTATAAAAACATAATCATTCAATACTAGATATTGAGTAAATAAAATTCTATTGAATCCCAACCATAATAGGATGCAGTGAAGCTACAATAAGCAGGTTGAGGGGAAAAAAAAAAAAAAAAAAAAAAAAAAAAAATCAAATAGCCTAATTTCAGCCAAGAAAAATGAGAATTAGTATAAGCAAAGCTGCAAATCCCATTTCAATTGCATTTGTTCACTGTTCAAAAATCTGGCTCAATCCATTTCAATCCATGCAGTGATGTTAATATAAAAATGCAGAAATGTAAGACTATTAAGTCACAGTGAAAAAAATAAACTCTGAATAATGAGAGCTAAATAATGGAGGCTTCATTCAGTTTGGGATGACACAAGCAATTTAGAAGCAATCAACATGGAGGACAGAGCATAGCACTAGAATGGCAGGTTAAGTGTAGTCCATTCAATACTGCATACCAACTAATCCAGGGAGATGTGAAGTATACACAAGTTACAATGACACAAATCCAAGATTCAATTGACAAAAAAGTGCGGAGGGGCAGGCCTTCAGGCATGCATGAATTATCACCATCATCAAAAACAAATAAAATAAATGAAAAGCCAAATCAGACACTGATTTATGAGCAAGTGATCGAAAGTTGGAGAAGTGTGGGTGAGTGTGCAGAGGAGAGAGGACAGATGATGAAGTAGGCAGGCAGTGGGCATTTTGTGCTCCTCTCATAATTCCAAAAAGATGAGTCGTCACCATGACACCAACCCAGTTCAGTCGCTCACTCACATTCACGCACACACAACAGAGGAGCATCAGGGTAGGATAAATGAGTGACCCGTACACCCAGGTCCATGATGTGCAATTAACAAGTGACAGCCAGCTTATTGGTCAAATAAAAACGATGGATTAAAAATAAAAGAATAAAAACAAAACAAACAAAAAAAGATCACAACAGTGCATCAATTAAGTGGCCGTTATCAAGGTCAACTTACCAGCATTTTTTGTGATGTTGACTGATCGACAAATGTTGCCAGAGTCACACGGAAAACAAAATGAAACAAAAATTACAAAATGACAGTGTCTTTTCACAGCAATTTTCTCTCTCTCTCTCTCTCCCTTAAAGTCAGTGAAACATAAAGCGCAGTAAGACAATAATCACTGTTTGATCCGTCAAAGACGGTGTGAGATTAAATGTGACAAGGGGCCAGAGAGGGTAAGTAGCTGGAGGATGCAGTGGAGACTGCTCCTCCTCTTCTCAGGTCTGCTTAAATTCCAGACCACATCTCCAAAGTGGCTTACAGACCTAGATCATGCAAACATCAATTCTACTGCAAAGACGTAACACTTTAATTTGTGATGAAGAAAATATGGTTAGAAGTGAATGAAATGTGCTGAAAAACTGTTAGCAACAATGAGTTTTCATGGAATAATGGAGGTAGTGGTTATGTTTTGCTTCAAGTTGTTTACAGAAATAAACACATTTATTCAGGATAAAAAGCTAATCCTTCAATATTTCCAAATAATGCATGAGGGACCAAGCCCACCTCCCTCCCTCCCAAAGAAAAGACTTTTTTTTTTTAAAAAATACACAAAAACAACCTGTTCATATGGATGCAATGGAAACAAAATCCCTCACCTAAATCAGCCATGATAAACAGTGTGTAAAGTCTAAAAGAGGAGTGTCAGCTGTGTTTGTACCATTACACATCTAGTTCCCTCAACCACAGAGAGGAAGACAAAAAACAAAAAGAACAAAAAACAAACAAAATTAACACGAGGAAACCTGCATGGTGATCTAAACACTGCTTACAGTGTAATCAAGTCCCACTAACAAAGACTAAGAACTAAAAATTACACAGAAATAAACTGTGCAGAATACGTTAAGTCTAGTTCTTTGATCTGACCAGATGTGCTTTCACAGAAAATAGATTTCAAAACTGATGCGTGACAATAAGAAAGAAGAGACAGCACTGCCATCAAGACACTGGGTCCCAACATGCTGGAAAAATATAGTTTTGGGTTATATATATATGTATATATATATATATATATATATATATATATATATATATATAGATTTAGTTTGGGGTTTGTCGTGTAAATTTATGTCTACTTTACCTTCAAGAGAATGTATACAGAATCAACTAGCCTGATTAACTGGGTTGAAATAGTGCTTTTTAGTGGTTTTCCTTGAAAAAGACTGAACAATTAAAAGCCGAGTTGAAGAAAAATGATGCTGTTAAAATGAGGATGATTTCACAGCAGCAAATGGATTTTGTGGATGGTCTGACGAGAGTCACGCATGCATGATTAGAGAATGAGAAATGTCTAAACCAGGTATTCCCAAATTAAGGTGGCCCCAACATAAATCCTTTATAGAAACGCCATTCAAACTAATTCAGACTCCTTTACACACATGCTGACTGACTTAAAAAAAAACAAAAAACAAAAAAACAACAACATATTTTTCCCCTCAAAATCTGAAGTTTTGGAAAAACACTGGTAAATGTGTATGTATTTGGTGTAATGTGCTACTTGTGGCTCATTTACCTTGCGACCATCGCTGGCGTGACAGTTGACATTTAATGGAGTCAGCAATGCCATCAGTTTTTCTTCATTTCCACTCCTGTAATTACATGGTTGAAAAGACTCAGATGTTGTTAAATCAAAATAACTTGAAAATAGTAACTAAGAAGAGGTCAATTAAAGTCAGATTAAAAGGATATCATGTGCAATCACTTGTCCTCCTTCATATGTTTTAACTCTTAAATGTGCTTAGAGAATCACAGGACACACCAGCATCGTTTCTAACTGCAGTTTACCCAACAACTTCATGTCATCAACTATTGACACACTCACCTTGCTGCTTCCAAAAGCTCATCCTTCTTGTATTCACCTGGAAGAAGAAAATCCCTCAGATTAGAGAAACGTGTGAAACGCTTCCCATAAATATTGGTATGTGACCTAACTTTACATAGCATTTATTGCTTATGTTTGTTTGGGACATTAACCGTGAGTGACTGACCAGTGAGAACCGCCTTGGCTGACGGGTCAGCCAGATCCAGAGCAGACTTGCCATCGGTGTTGCGGATGTTAGGATCAGCTCCGTGCTGTAGTAACACTGCAAGAGATAAGTTGAGATAAACAAAAAAGAAAAGCTTGCATTTTAACGTTCCTCATTTGTGTTACCCAGAATGCTGAGCATATTAATAAAGAGGAAGGCTGGTTAAACAGCATAGATAATAATAGAAGAAACAAAGTTGAAAACAGTGTTAAAACTGTGACCACCTCTATATTTTAAAGAGCCCCAGGGGAGAACGCCACCTCACACAATGAATGAACAAGCTCATCGGGCGTCTGCACATACACTAAAAAAACTAGAATGACATCAGTCTTGTATTCATCTGGATGAAAATGAGCGCTTAGATTAGAGCCTGGCATGCAAAACACTTCACATAAATGTTTGCAGTGGATATAACTTTCCATGGGCAATTACAGTCTGTTTGTTTGGCAAGTTAAGTGCTGAGAAGGAACCCGGTTGATTTATCCAGTAGAACCTTAGTTATTTCCACACAGGCCCAATTTATACAAATAATCCATATGAGTCAAATGCTGAGGCTTAGGATGGCTCATAATGCCAGTTTAAACTGTTTTTTGTACTCTTGGGTCTGTCAAACAGAGGAAAAAATCCTTAAGTTTATCTCAGGCAAACCCGGCTGCTTTTCAAATCTTCTGTTTGCAAAGGGCAGACAATCAGAAGAAATTTGTCTTAAAGGGAGAGGAGCTAAAACAACTTCAGACAGTAGATGAACTAAGAAACGGCATCAAGGCCCAGTAAAAGATAAATAAGGATTTATTTAAACTGTGAATTCTCCAAAGCTAATAGACTAAATCTATAAAATTAGTGGGATGAAAATGAGCATAACTGGTCCCTTTAAACCATCAATCGAGATAATATTAAAAAGGGTTCTATTAAAAAAAAAAAAAGCTAATTACAAAAGAGTCCTCAAGATGTACTTCTACATGGCAGCCATCCCTGCATAGGCAAATGTTCATGTAAATTAACAAATAAAAGGGTTATATAGCCTACCTACAGCAATTTGATAGGAGAAAAAAAACATTAAGGCATTTGTTTGTGTGTCACCCCAATGTAAGTAATGTTTTTAGCCTGTTCTAGCTCTACTCCTCTGTCTCACACACATATTTATTAAGTTTTTCACTCCCACACACACGCAAACACATTTCCATATTTGCCTAACCGTAGATATAAACGGCTAGCATCCTTACCAATGCACACATCTATCTTTCCCTTAATGGCAGCCTCATGTAACGGAGTGTAGTTCCAGTTGTCTCTGGCATTTGGATCTGCGCCTTGACACAAGAGGAGGCTGACGACTTCTGCGTGTCCAAAAGAGCAGGCATTATGCAGGGGGATGAGACCTCCATCATCCCTGGCGTGAACATTGGCCCCAGTCTGCAGAAGGTGCTCCACAACATCTTTTCTACCAAAGCCTGAAAGAAGGTTAAAATGCACGTGAATTAAGTTTTTCCATCTATATTACATTAAGCGTTTTGCATATGTATCCTGCTAACATTAATAGCTTTTAGCCATTCATAGGAAATATCCCAACAAAAACAAACATCTATAACTATATTATAATATAAATACTCCTTATACGCTTAAGCACCCGTATAGATACACACACATCTTACCTACAATAAATGCAGAGGTGCTGTATTTAATTTAGAGCTTGGGAACTTAGCAAACAACATACACGTAGCATAATGTTAGTTTTTGTTGCAGTTCATGCTAATGTACGGTTATCCTAACTAAAAGAGAGGACGGTTTGCGTTTCCTAGCTGAATGTTATTAGCGGCACAGCTTATAAAATAGTTCGACAGCTTAAAATTATAGTTACCTTTTAAGGAATATATAAGAAAGATAAATGTAAATAAAAGGTTAGCGCTAGCAGTAAACAAGTTAAGCAAAACACATTATCTAGCTAGCCGCCCACAGTATGTTAGCTAATAACAAGATGCTGTTGCTACTTCATTAGCTCCTTACCCGCAGCGAAATGAAGGGGGGTTGATTTTCGACCAGCCATGTCCTTCGCGTTTACATTCACCGAATCCACAAGTCTCTTTACTCTGGATACGTCTCCATTACGACAGGCCTCGAACAACTCCCTGAACGCCCCGCCGATGCCGCTACTGCCGTCGGTGGGACTGGGAGCTCCAGAGCCAGGGCTCGAAACGCTGCTGCTACCTCCGCCAGAGGTTGTCGTGGTGGAGCTCGCACTGCTCGCTAAGGCCGGGGCTGGTAGGTCTGGGGAGGCCAGAGCCATTTCAATCCCTCCGCTGCACTCCCTCTCATTCTCCGAAGGTCCGACGGCCGAGGTCAGCAAAGCCATCGGCGGAGAGCCCGGAGGAGCGCCAGAAAGAGAGCTGTTTCTCGGCGGAGACTGTAAAGTATTTTGCTGTTGTTGCTGCTGCGATGAGCGTCGAGACACCGCCATTACAGCAGCTCTCAGGCGATAATAAAAGCAGTTCCTCCTTCTTTCCGGTGAAAGTGGTCGTGTTTCCTGTCAGCTGTTTTCTTAGTGGAGCCTGGCAGTGGAAAACCCCCCGACTTAAACTTACTATAATGCATTGCAAAACACATTAAAAAATATCGTCTCTAGGCATTACATTGTTTTATGTTCTACCTTATTTAATTAATTAAAAAGAACGTACTGAAAGACTGAAAAGAGGTTTGTGAGATTTGGGGGGAGAAATTCACAACAAATGTTAGAGTTCATGCTGGTGATCAATGAATTGGGCCCGACAACTTAAAAATGAGAAACTTCGTGTCATATGTTACAATATTACGTGTTTTTTTTTTTATAATTGTTTTTTATATGATACATGAATCATCACTCACAGTGCAATAAATAATTAATAATAAAAAATAATAAATGAACTTTTAAAAAAAAATTAATTGCTTTGGGGGCCCCCCAGTGGTGACGTTTAACATTTTTTTTTATTTATGATAACAACAACAACAATAATAAGTTTTGCCAGTCTTAGAGATAATTCATATATTATAAAAGTTTTATTAAAAAAGCCCACAATATTATGTAAACACAGCATTGTTGGTGTAGTGACTCATACTGCCTCTCTGCTCAGTGCTCAGAGCTCAACCGATAATGTGTGCAACCAGGTGTACAGTACGAAATGTAAAGGCATGTAAAGAGCAGGTTGAATCAAGATTGACTTAAGGACCATATAACCACATGACAAGAGACTAGATAATTAAAAAAATTCTCAAGTCACTTTCAATTGTTCCACTGGCAGACTTCTTTTCCTTACAATAAACCGCAAAAAAAGAAAGAAAAAAAACTGGAGTAAGGGTTTTCATAATGTTCAAGTATAATATGACATCAGATATGGCAGCTTTTTTTTCTTGATGTTTGTTTTTCGATCTTTGGTTCATTTGTGTTGTAAAGTTCATCTACGTTGACCCGGAGGACCGCGTCAACACAGGTTCACTGCACTGTGAGCTTTTCCAAAAATAGATCAATTAAAAAAAACTACCACAGACCTTCCACGGCACATGAAAGACTGAGTGGACTGGCAGTAATTAGTGTTAACAACAAAGTTGGCCACCAGATTTCTTGCAGTGATGTAATAAATGATTTTCCTTCTAGAAAAGCTGGAAAACAAATGTGTTGAGAAGAGGATGGAGTATTGAGGACAAACAAAAAAGTCAAATGCTTGGATTCCAATCATTCATTTTCAAATGTAGTTCTTCCTATTTTTTACCAAAGTGTTTATACATGTTTACGTAGTTTTCTGAACAGATTATTCAACTTTGGAATTATACATCTTGTTCCCTTATTTCACCTGCCTCTATGAATTTACAATACTGAAGTATTTCTCTGATATATTTTTTATTATATTTAGTAGTTAGAACTTATTAACCAGGGACTGTTTAATTCAAGGGATTTTAATTGTATTTTTATTTTTCATGGCACTTTGTTGTTGCACATTGCTCTTACACTTTATTTAAAACTAGAAATAATAAAGCAGTTGACGTGTTTCAGCCTGTGACTTTTAGTATCTGTTGGTACTTCATCACTTTGAATAAGTGTAAGTCAACACCAGGCCACACTTTCACCACTTTCAGTCGTTCCATTTCCATCTTTCCTTTCAAAACACATGAACAACAGTCCATTATTTTCACCGTTAAACAATAAAATATTCTTCTTAACTTTTTTTAATAAAAAACTTAAATGACAGCCAGCATCCCAGTTATTTCAAGCTTTAAAAAAAAATCTCCATCCCCGTGTTGAAAAGTTTCACCTTTGCTAACTGCATGCTAAGGTTCCTTGTCTGCCAAAAGCCTGGTTCAGCTTTAGATGTGGTGAAGATAACCATATTGCTGCTCGATGTCTGAATGAACCTAACCAGACACTAGTCTGTCAGAAAAATGCTGAGTTAAAGGAAAAGCAAGAAAGGCTCCAAGCCCAACAGGTTACTGAACCTTTTACTTTAAACTTGTAGCAGCTCTTGTTGTGGGATTGATGCTGAGACCAGCATCAATCCCGCCCCATTTGACCAAAGCATTCATTTTCAGAGCAAAATAAAAACCCAGACAATGGTTCAAGATTTTGATTCCAAATCTCGCTTGCCACCCGGTCTGATAGATCCTCATTGTGCAGCTTCTGTTTTGCGTGAGGATGTGCAATGCAATTCCATGATAGATTGTGGTTCACAAGTCACTACAATGTCCCAATTGTTTCAGAGATAAACTTGCACATCTCCCCATTCAGCCAATTGAAGCATTGCTTGAGATTGAGGGAGCAGGTGAACAGCATGTCCCCTACCTTGGTTATGTTGGTTACATGGTCATTGAAAGCATCCCAGTTCTGTGAGCATAGCAGCCACCTAGTCAAACTCTAGAAAACTAGAATTTTCTTTTCCTCCCATCAATCTGATTAGGAGCATGCTGTTCTCTTAAACACTTCATGTTGTAAGCTAATGATAGTTATATAAGAGCAGATGCATGCTGGTGCAATAAGCTGTCGACTAATTGCAAAAATAATTGATGACTAGTTGACTATCAAAATAATCCTTTGTGGCAGCCCTAGTTTCAACATTTCTTCATTCATACGTAAAATGCATTCTTATCTTTTTTTGGTGAGAGGGCCTTTCATGTTTCTCTTTGGATCATCCTTCCTTCCATCCGTCCATTTCTTCTGCTTTTCCGATTCAAGGTTGGAGCCATCCCAGCTGTTATGGAGCCAGAGGTGGGGCAAAACCTGGACAGGTGGCCAGTCTAACACAGAGAAACAGACAACCATTCACACTCACATTCAACCTAACTGCATCGCTCTGGACTGTGGGAAGAAGCTGGAGTACCTGGAGGGAACCACAAAGGCTCGAGGACTCTCTTGCTCTGAGATCACTGCTGTTCACGCTGCTCTGAAGACCCTCAGTTGTCTTTGGAACAAATAACACCAAATGAGAGTGAATCACATCAGAACAACAGGAACACTCCTGGTTATTGTGAGCAAACGTCATAACAAGATGAATATATTTACCATTTTAATGAGGGAAAATCTTCTGTGTGGTGTTTCTTCGCAGCGTGACTCTTTTTCCTGACTTTTAGAAACAAGAGGCAGAAAAGAAAGAATAAAAGTTAAAACCTTGACGATTTTCAATATTGTAGGACAGAATTTTAGAAACAACCTTAAACACTATTTACTACTTACCACTTTGTTCAGGCTTGCTGGTGTTCGACATGCTTCACTGTATATTAAATTCTGAAGCGCTTCCTCAGTGGAGTCGGGCTCCGGATGCTGTTCTCTTCCTCCGGAGCCTTCCTCTTAGCACCCTTTGCCGACGTCTTCAGAAAACGGCAGAGCACCGACATGAGAACTCTGCCGTCTGCGCTGTAGTCTGTTACTCTCCAGCGGTTCGTCATCTCAGTGTCCACTGTTCGGTAAACAGTGGAGATGACTCTGGTGACGGGGAGGCCGTCGACAGTCAGGGTGCGGACACAGTTCCTCCGGTCTGCCTTCAGCACAGCAAGATCCGCTTTCTCTGGAAGAACTGGTGTCAGGAAGCGTGGATGAGAACTGGAGCCCGCAGGCGGCAGCATCATCCCAGCTGGTGAGTCCGTAGGAGGAGAAGGAGTGGTGTTTTCTCTCTGGCTCAGCCTCATATGGACAAATGGTGTGGTCACCTGGTCCCGGTGGAACAATCCTTTAAACAGTATGTGAGGAAAGTCCTTGGACCCCATCACCAGGTTATGGTAAAGAGTGAGGACCAGGTGGGACATGGAGTCCAGATGGCTGTTGGCCAGTTGACGGTTCCTCAAGTTAATGACGACCATCTGACGTGAAATGGTTGGACTCACCAGCTCAGCTACGAGAAAACAAAGCGTGCGTCTACATTAATCATGTGATCACACAAATTAAAGCCTGAATTTAAATTGTCAAGACATGGCTTTACATCATCATGTGTTATTCCACACACAAACACTAAGAAGCTCCCAGCAGAACTCATTGTTTATGAAAGCTTTCACATTTTTCACGTGGTAGATGGTAAAAGTTTTCATGTGGTGTAGGGCTGCATGGACTCTCATTGAGGTTTTAATACGCATTCACATTAAAGACTAATATTTTCATATTAGTTGAGCATCAATCTGTTGAGAATAAAGCAGCTACATTTAGGTGAGAAACCTCACACCTCCTTATTACAGGCACACACTATTTCAAGCAGCAGTCTGACATATTATATCATACCTGATGTATATGGTAACGCTATGGTAAGTACCTGCTGTACTTACCATAGCGTTGATCTTTCACACGCTCAATGAAAAGGGAGAGCAGGTGCATCTAGTGATCTAAGTCGGTAGAAGTCATTTTGGAATTCCTGCGTTTCTTGAAGTGTTCGGAAAATCCGAGTTTTCACAGCACTAGTGGGAAAAAGCTCCTCTTTGCGCTGAAATGTGAAACCTGAATTCCAATTTTGCCTTCTGCTTTTTAGATCTGTTGCTCAAACACGCCATCCTCATCACCATGACTCCCAGTGTCACCTAAAACCAATTTTATTTATTCAAAAGAAATATCCTCTAATTATCACATTTAAAAAAAATTATTTTTCTCATTTAATTTTACTGTTTCATGTTCTTTTTTTTTGCCAATCTTTGTGGTTTTCTATGCTTTAAAAAAAAATTAATTCACCACTTTATAAAAAATAATAACTGAAATTCATAATGACTATTCAGACTATTTATAATGGACTTTTGGATTAAAGTATAGTTTTTCCATGTGCTTACACTGCTATCAGAGCCGATGTTGTGCCAAAAGGTGTGCAATACTCAGAGACATGGCCAAGGTAAGAAAGGCTGAAAGACGACCACCACTGAACAAGACACACAAGCTGAAACGTCAAGACTGGGCCAAGAAATATCTCAAGACTGATTTTTCTAAGGTTTTATGGACTGATGAAATGAGAGTGAGTCTTGATGGGCCAGATGGATGGGCCCGTGGCTGGATTGGTAAAGGGCAGAGAGCTCCAGTCCGACTCAGACGCCAGCAAGGTGGAGGTGGAGTACTGGTTTGGGCTGGTATCATCAAAGATGAGCTTGTGGGGCCTTTTCGGGTTGAGGATGGAGTCAAGCTCAACTCCCAGTCCTACTGCCAGTTTCTGGAAGACACCTTCTTCAAGCAGTGGTACAGGAAGAAGTCTGCATCCTTCAAGAAAAACATGAGTTTCATGCAGGACAATGCTCCATCACACGCGTCCAAGTACTCCACAGCGTGGCTGGCAAGAAAGGGTATAAAAGAAGAAAAACTAATGACATGGCCTCCTTGTTCACCTGATCTGAACCCCATTGAGAACCTGTGGTCCATCATCAAATGTGAGATTTACAATGAGGGAAAACAGTACACCTCTCTGAACAGTGTCTGGGAGGCTGTGGTTGCTGCTGCACGCAATGTTGATGGTGAACAGATCAAAACACTGACAGAATCCATGGATGGCAGGCTTTTGAGTGTCCTTGCAAAGAAAGGTGGCTATATTGGTCGCTGATTTGTTTTTGAATGTCAGAAATGTATATTTGTGAATGTGGAGATGTTATATTGGTTTCACTGGTGAAAATAAATAATTGAAATGGGTATATATTTGTTTTTTGTTAAGTTGCCTAATAATTATGCACAGTAATAGTCACCTGCACACACAGATATCCCCTAAAATAGCTAAAACTAAAAACAAACTAAAAACTACTTCCAAAAACATTCAGCTTTGATATTAATGAGTTTTTTGGGTTCATTGAGAACATGGTTGTTGTTCAATAATAAAATTATTCCTCAAAAATACAACTTGCCTAATAATTCTGCACTCCCTGTATTAGCAGGCTGGATAGCTGACTGTTAGCGAGCTAGCAGCTAAGCAAGCCTGGTTACTGTCTTAATATGGCGGCTGGTACAAGGTCAAATACAGAGTTGATGTTTTTATGCCTAAGAAAGTTGAACAGCGTTTGTTTTATTTTATTTTTTTACATGAACAAGCCTGTATATTTTTTTTTTATGATATTAAGACTGCTAGATGAGCTGTTAGTGACATTGACACTGAGTTAGTGATACTGGAAGTCATGAACATGCTTTGGTTAATGCTCCAGCATCCTGGTGTGTGTAGGCTGGTTTTTCCTTTGGTATCCTGTTCCTACTGGATGAACCGCTTTATGATGTTCCTCATCTGATGACTCTGCTGAACCATCCTGCCTGGTAGATGGTTGTTGCTGCAGGTGGGTGCTTCTGCTTGCTGGATGCTGTTACTGGATACTACACCGTTCCAGGAGAGCACTGGGAAAAAATTGGAGGGCCCCAACGTTGCACTTTACCTTTCCTGAGCTCAGGTGTTTGTTTGTTTTGTGGCCAAAGGACCTTGAAAAGATTCGTTTTGTTTTTTTGGGAACACTAAGTGGAAAGACAGTTGTTTTAATAAATGTGTTTATGTTAAGTGAGTGTGGTGTTCGTTGTGTGCTGGAGGTCTTACTCTTCCTACGGTGGAGCAGCTACTACCAATCTCCTTTACGAAACTAGCCTCTGATGGGATCCAGATATTTGGGACACATTTCAATTCTTGTAACCTCTTTCCAGAGAAACTGTGATTTTTTTCTTCTTCTTTTTTTTTGGGGGGGGGGGCCTAAAACATTGTGGTGAAATTGATGATACAGACACTTAGTGAATTGCCCAAGGTCAGCAGTCCTGATTTCCAAGCATTAAAGCTTTGATGTAAGTACAGATTGCACAGATAAGCAGCACTGATCTGTGTTTTCGTTTTAGCAGGTTGAGATGTTAGGATATGTAATAGCAGCAGCAGGAAACATGCCATGTCACTGTCCCACTCTGAAAGAAGCCAGACAAAAAAAAAAAAGTTAAGACTGGCTGTGTCCTCCTTTTCTCCCCCGAGACATTTACCTTTAGTTTGGGTTAAGACACTAAGTATGGTGACTGACCTGATGAATAAAATACTATTACCTGGCTGACAGACCAATGATTGACCAGTCTGATTTCTGGCAGACCTCAGCAAACTCTGGAGCTCAGTGGTGTTTGTAAGGCTCTCTGCTTCTCGAACCACTACAGAGCCATTTACATAAATTTTTAAGATGATCACATTGTGTACAACAGCTGCAAAGTTTCAAAGAAAGACATAAACACATACCAAGCCTTTTATGTCAAGAAATCTTGGAAACATGGAATGCGTGTTGTGCGATTCATATGGGTTGTGGATGACGATGTCTGTATTCAAAAGTCTCCTTCATCTTCTGAAATATGCTTTCTTGATCATTGGTGTGGTTCATTAAGGATACAGCCTCTTCACAACAGTCCTAATCCAAGTGATAATTAGTCTGATGCAGCTCCCTCTCCTGTCTTGGACATGAAGAAATGAAACATGGTCTCCATTTATAGACTCATTAGAAACCTGATTTAGCCTGTGATCGAATCCCACAACCGTGGGGGGTTTGAAAACGATGTGCGGGGAGTTCGCTGTTATCGCCCCAGCTACCATCGATCTGGTGTGTAACAGACGTCTCCGAAAACGTCGGACTTTTGCAAATATGTGATATCTTGATAAACTGAGCAGATATTTGAAGTTTACACAGCTACATTCTCGCCTGAAAATATCTTAAAACTTTATTTTGTGACCCAGAAAGAGTAATATGAGTAATATTAAAACTTAGTAGCGCCCACAGTTGTTAGAAACTGGAATTGGCTGGGCCGTGGTATGAACTCTGGGATATGGTGGGCCACGAAATATACACCCGACCCATGCTTCACATTCGGGGAAAAGGAGGATGCATTTGTCGGTTGCATTTGGAGGAGTCTACGAATTTGGACAGCCTTTGTCGCATCACTGTGACGTAATCGGCCTACCAGTGCGGCCTCAGGAGGATGCAGCGTATGAATTTGGACACCCCCAACATCTTTCTGTGTACTTAAGTCCTCTGTCCTCCTTTGTTCGGTGTCAGGTCGTCTGTTGTTTCTTGTCATGTTCTTTTATATCACGATAACGATATATATCACGATATACCACCTGACCTGTGGTCATCTGGAAAGTATGCAGTCTGTAAACAGCGAGTGGAGAGGGTGCAGTCTTTGTTTTGAGTTACCGTAAAGCATGTCGCAAATCCGGGTGCACGTAAAGCAGCACCATGTCGCAAAATCACAAGACGGAGTTTCTTTGCGAAAAATAACTTTTTTTTATACTTTTAACTTTATGCAAGAGAAAATAAAGTATGTATAGTGAGAAGACAACACTAATATATTTGCCACAGGCTATTTAACCCTTTAAGACCTACCATAGAACCATGTCCGCCAGAACTTATCTTTACATTTTACATGCTGTAGTGCCATTTGTGGGAGCATTTCAAGTTGCTATACATCAATACAACCGTTATAGCCCAAATTTTAATAATATGTATGCATTAAGTCCATAGTAACTACATAAATTGCAAAAAAGTGCAATAAACTACAAAAAAAAAATTTAAAATCGGTTTTTTGTTTTTTTCACATATATTTCTAGTTAGAGAAATTTAAGAGGCTTATCCCTCAAAACTGTAAATACAAAAAAGTTGCACAAAATAGTTTCCAACCACAAGAAATTTATTTTGAGTGTCTTCATAGTTTTATTTTTGAGATACACTAATTTTTATATACTACAGGAAAAATGAAAATAAATATTATAATGCAAATTTGCAAAAAAACAGCATGTGCATCAAAATAAACTATTTCCAACAGTGTAATTTGACTTCTAAGCCTCCCAGAAACGATACAGAAAAGCATAAAGTCAAACATGACTTTTAAAAACTACATTTGACATCACTTCCAGTTTCGGACAGGTAATGGCGGACATGCCATAGTTCGCGCTGACTTATATTCCAACGTAGGAAGTGTTATGAACAGCTGATCGGATCGGCAAAGCGTGTTTCTGGAATATTGTTTTTGTTGCTGCAAGTCTGGAATATTATGTTTTTGTTGCTGGAAGTACTTTTTATGCAATTTTTGCAAACCTATATGTGGAAGGAAACCGTGACTTAGGACAAGCTAATGGAATAAGATGTAAGTACAATTCCTACGGTTTCATATGCAAAAAAATTATTGCGCTACCTTACCTTACCTGGTCCCAGTTCTACAGGGATTTAAAAATAGTTAGGCAAAACGGAGTGTGCCTGCTCCGACCGGTTGTAAAGGGTTAATGATATATTTTATGTAATAATTTATAAAATTAGGGTTAGAAACGATAGAAGACAAATGGCAACGATAGACACTTTTCTATCGTCCACACGATATATATCGTCATATCGCCCAGCACTAGTGGGAGTGATGGGGGGCGTGTGGCTCCTATGTCTACCAGCAGACAGTTTTGTAAGTGAAGCATTAAAGGCTCAAATAAAACACCGATCATGATAATGACAGAACCACACAAAACAGGCTTCTGTTTTATTTAAAGATTTGAAATACTACAAACTACAAATCTGTACAGCTGAAAGCTGGATTGGTGTGAACATTAAGAACACTGCTGCATTATTGAACGTAATTACTAAAAGAAAAATGTCAAAAACCAGTAAAACTTCCTAAACCTAAACCACTTTTCTTTCTTTTTTTTATAACTGACCTTGAAATTAAAAAACTCTTAAAATAACACTGATGATTATAATTATAATATGTGTGCAACTATATTCTAGGTTATTAATGAATCCCTCATTAAAGTAAATGAGTTGTCATTAAAAACAGGTAACTGCCGTCTGCATCAAGGCAAAGAATAACTCAAAGGAAGAATAGCCTGTCTGAGAGCTGGATGGCCGGCTCTGAGTGGAGGTACTGGCCAGACAGGAAAGCCAGTTTGTGGGCATATTTGCAGGGTGCTGGAACACGAATGGTGCCGGGCCAGTTCCAGTACAAATGGCACATCTTGAAAGTCAACCTGGCAAGAAACCAAAGTGTTTTTGAACTGACCAAACATTCACAATAAATCACAATTTGTCTGGAAGATACACAAAAAAGAAATCACAGCAATACTTAGGAAAACAATAGACCCGAGGTAAATACCAGTAAGGCTTATGTTAACAACTTTAATGTTAAATCGTATTCAGGAAACACTAACTGGAGATTATGATCATGAAATGTAATATATTTAAAGAAAATGTAAAAAAACAAAAAAAACAAGCAGCTTATGGGAGAGGATATATTTACAAACCAAATGGAGTAAGCTTGTGAGTACTTTTGTGTTTTTTCCCCTTTAGACAGAAGGAAGACTGCCACAAAGGTTTTCAATACTCTGTTTTAGTGGTTTGAGAAAGGCTCTTTTTCTTACAGCTACAGTGATGACCTAAAAAAGCAACCTCATAATTCTTGTAATTATCAAATATTAAATCCAGATATTGCTTAGTGGAAACGAAACTGGATCATACCTTTGCAAATGGTCTGGTGTGAGGTTTGCCGTGTTGTATAAAGAGATGTAGTGTGTCGGAAGTCCGCAGCCCTGACGAATGTGATGTGCCATCAGGTAGAAGTCCACCCTGAGCATGGGGAAAACAATCACTTCAGTTTGGGAAACTTTATAGAATCGAATCATTTCCTCATCAAAGTACACATCTGCTACAGCTGCCAGTACATTCTGTCATAGCAGTTTTGCTGTGCACATGTTTAAATTAGCATTTCTCTCTCATGTATTTTTACAAGATATTTTCATGAAATGCTGTTTACTAGTGCAGCTTCTGGAACAGCACCGAGATTCACATTAGCAACATCGCCTTTAAACTGAGCTGCCAGTGTAGACTATTAAAGCAGGTCACCTGTGCCCTAAGGCTGGACTCCGACTAAAAAAAAACAAACAACAAAACACACACACACACACACACACACACACACACACACACACACACACACACACACACACACACAAAGCAGAAGGCAGGCCTCTCATCTTTAACAGCAGCACTGTGTTTACATTAACGCATTTTGTAATCATTTCTCACATTTATAAAATGCTGCCTCAGAAACAAACTGACACCCTACAATCCTTCCAATTGGAATCAGACCACTTGTTGTTATCCGCCCGCCCTGGACTAACCAATCTTTCTGAGTGAGGGTGTGATCCACGACAGTTCCAGGAGGGGGAGTGCCAAAGCTGTTTGCAGCCCAGGAGTACAGAGTTGTGCTAATGCGCTTTTGTACCACGATGAAGACCAGCTTGGGCTCGTAGCTGGGGAAAGTCTCAAAGCACTTGATCAACTGTGGGATCTCGTACTGCTCCACCATTTTAAGCTGGCCGTCTGAGACACCATCTCTGTACACCACAATCTTTTCTGGCAAGTTGTGGTTCACCTGTTAGACATGGGTAATCAAAGTAAAGTTATACAAATTTAATTCAGTAAATGAAAAGTGCATTAAACCCAGAAACAAACTAAACTGTTATTTTTATGACAATGCATTCACTGATAGGTGAGAATTAGGTGTGGTTTACAGAATCACAACACATTTCTGAAATGCATTTGTACCTCATAGTACTTCTGCAGTGCAGCCAGTAAGCAAACCCTGAAGCCACGGATCAGTTCCTCATTGGGGGTCTGGAAAATTACTCTGGAGTACCAGCGGGTCAATGAGCTGGAAGGGGGACAACACACTGCTGGTAGGACTCATGCATTGTGCATCTCACCAATTCAAGGTCAAATAATTTCTCATTTGTGCACTCATATACAAAGACATGAAAAGCTTTATTTGTCAAGGTGATGCAAAAATGTTTGAAAAAAGTGAGTCACAGCATTGCTTTGCATTGTCTAGTAATGTGAAGTCAGTGTTTTCTGCACACTAACACTTTTTGTGTGTTAAATATATATATATATATATATATATATATATATATATATATATATATATATATATATATATATATATATATATATATATATATATTAATAACTATGGAGAAAATATGAAATCTAAAGAACCACTAGACAAAAACTGGGAAAAAGCGAAGTTTACCTGTTCACGCTCGCGACAAACCCCATAACTGACTGATGAGACTTGCTGGGGTCGTGGTGGACATCAACTCCAACTACCATCAGGTTTTTCTGTTCAGGGGAGACAGGTTTATCATGTTCCCATGTTAAAAATTCTGATTTCCACAAACCAAAACAGCTCTGTAATGATGTTACGATGGTACTTCTCAATTAAAATCAATATGGCAGGGCAATCACAGACAACACATGATGCCACAATCTAAAGGAACTCAAGAACAAATGACATAGACGTTGACATCGATCAGACTGGGTTACAAGGCCATTTCTAATATTTCAGGACTCTAATTAAACATGCTGAATGTAAATATGTCAATATACAAATACATAAAAATTGGAAGAGTGATGAACCTTCACAGGAGAGGCCAGCCTACAAAAATTACTCCATAAGCACATCAACAACCTGTCCAGTGGATCACAAAAAACAAAAACAAAAAACCCAGAACATCATCCAAAGAACTGCAAGCCTCAGTTAAAAATCAGTGTTCTGATTCAGTTTCAATTTGCAGGGATCATAAAAACTGGACTCTGGAACAATTTTTCAAAAGTCATGTCTCAGATTTAACCTGCTCATAGTGATAGGCCCATCAGGGTGAGAAGAGCGTTAGATGAAGTGATCCCATCACTCCCGTTCACTGAAGCCTTTGGGCTTTGATTCTTTTTTGGGTAAAGCCACCTTGAGTCCCTTGAACAGGTATTGTATGAATCTAAGATATTGCCATTATTATGACTAAAGCCCACCATACAACCCCGTGAGAAAAGCATTGTGACCTGGTGTTGCTTCAGCTGGTAAGATACAAATTCAGCAACATTGTGTGCCTGAAAACTGAGGTCACCTGAACGAGACATCATTTTCACACGTGGATACTTCACCAGAGTCCAAACTTTAAGCCCACTGAGAATTCAAACAGTATAAATGCCATGTATATCTTGGTCTAGTAGAGTACACGCAACAGCAATCATGGGAAAGACTGCTGATCTGACAGATGTTACTGACATGCTGCACAAGGAGATTAAGCCACAGGAGGTCACTGCTAAAAAAGGCTCGCTTTTGTGCTGACACGACCGAAACCTCACAGAGAATCTATAGGGTATTGTCAAGAAGATGATGAGAAACACCCAATCCAAAAATAGAGAGGAGCTGAAAACCACTGTCAAAGTAACCTGGGCCTCAATAAGGCCCATGAGCTCCAAGCCACACCACAACACTGATGCAGTGATTCATGGTAAAGGAGCCCCAACCAAGTATTGGGTGTATAAATGAAAACTATATCTCTGTTATAAATAATTTTTTAATTGATCTGAGGAAATATTATAATAATCCAAATTACTCCACTTCTAATATGAAGCTGTTCGGCTACTGTCATCTTGTGCGTCACGACACTTACCAGAGGAACATTGACAGTCCACAGCTCTCCTCCTAACTTGCTGTTCATCTGCAGAAGTATCTTCTGGGCCACACTCTTCAACTTCTGTTGCTGGGAAATTGTGCGGACGTTGATGGCCTAATGACAAATAGGTGAGAGTGAAACAAACTTTCTTTTTTGGAAGAAAATATTTTCAAAATTACTAGGTTATTCATTTGTGAAGTTCTAAACATTTCATTCCTTTCCTCTAATGCTGAAAGAAGAGCACAAACATCACAAACCTGGGATGGGATGGGATTTTTAACACAGCACAGCTTCTTGATGGCACTGTAGAGATCATCTCTGTTGCCAAATATGATGCAAACTACAAGCTGCAAATTGGGCTGCACACAGAAGTGAAAAGCTTGAGTATAGTCATGTAAGACAACATCCACCAAACATCTCACCATTCACTGGTAATGACAAAGAGGTAAAAATACATCAGACACGGCATTGTTCTCTTTGATAAATTTTAACGTTTTAAGGTAGAAGCAGTCATCAAAAGATGGGTGCAGGATGGTCATTAAGGGATGAGAATGAAATGATTCTCAGATGGAAAGTAGTCCGAACTGTGCAAAGAAAATATCCACCATCTCTATTAACAGGTGACACCAGACATGAGGGATTCATGCTGTGCTTTTGCCAAATTTGGACCCTACCATTACAATGTTGCAGCAGAAACTGATAACAGGCAACATTTTTCCAATCTTCTGTCTTCCAATTTTGGTAAGCCTGTGCAAACTGTAGCTCAGATTCTTAGCAGACAGGAGTGGGACCCAATGTGGTCTCCGGTTGCTGCAGCCCATCTACTACAGAGTTCAAAATGTTGTGCATTCAAAAATGCTCTTCTGCACAGCTTGGTTGTAACAAATGGTTATTTAAGTGACTTCTGCATTTTTATCAGCTAGAACCAGTCAGACAATTCTCCTCTGGCATTCACTCAGAGAACTGCTGCTCACTGGATATTTTCTCTTCTTCAGACCATTCTCTATAAACACTTGAGATGGTTGTGTGGGAAAATCCTGATAGATCAACAGTTTCACAAATATTCAGACAAGTCTGTCTGGCGCCAACAACAACAACAACAACTTTACCATGGTCAAAGTCCCTTAAGTTACCTTTCTTCCGCATTCTAGAACTTCAGTTTGAACTTCAGTAGGCCATTTGAGTATGCAGAGATGATCAAAATGACCATGGACTCAGGTGCTGCCATGTGATTGGCTTATTTTCTACATCATACCTGACTCGTGAGGTGTGAGTGGATGGTCTTGACATAAGTCTCGGTCCGATCATCCCTCAGCTCCACACAAATGGGTCGACCCATCTGCACCCCAATAGGTGTGGCCACCTTGTTAAGGGTGGAAACAAGCTCTTCAGCCTGTGCTGTACAGCGTCGAGGGTAGAAGACGGCCCAGGTTTTCAAGGGAATCTAAGAGTAATATGGATTGGTTAATGAAAGAAACCAGTGGTATAACTCTGCCATATTTGTATTATGGTAGAGTAACATGTTCACACAATACACTGCTTCCTAAAGTGTCAGTAAGTGTGTACGCTGTTTTATTCTTTAACTACTTTTCAGTTGTTTTGAGGTTTAGTCTCTTTAGATTTTTTTCATCTATTTCTTATTCCCCAAGTGTCTCCATTTCTCCCCAATCAGCTGTCTGTGTATAAACAGTCCCATCTTTCTCTTGTCTGCTGTGCATTCAGTGACAAAGGACAACCAGAAGTAGGACTTCATAAACTTTAGCAAACTACTGTCGCTGTTTAACTGTACAAAGAATATTGCACTGTTCATAAGGCATCCTTAGCCTTATCACATTATGTGGGTACGCAACTCTTAGCAAGCACACTTAAAACAAGCAGGCAGAACTACAGATAAAACATCGCCGTATCCTCAGTCTGAATTCTTTTTAGTTTACATTCTAAGGGACATTTTCATGTCATATTTTAAAAACACAGTGATAACAAAATGACTCCCTCATGATTTCCAATGTTTCAAATTCAGTTCCCAACTGAATGTAGCTTTTTTATTTCCAAATTTTCATCACAAAGAGGAGGAGAACTAACAAAGTTTCACCCAACAGTTATATGTCATTATGCTTAAACATTAATGGTTTACAGTTGTTTAATTGTTTAGCTGACTAAACATCTCTGGTAACCACCAGACAAGATCTGGGATATGAAACAGCACATTTATATAAGGCTCTACAGATAAGCATTCATAACACTTACAGAGCTGATTGAAGCATCCCTCACAACCTCTCTGGACCAAGACACATCAGCACCAGTGGCAAAGGATGAAGACTGCAGGCAGATGGTTTCAAAGGGAAGAGTTCTACCTTTGATCTGCAAAAGAGAAAAATATTCATACTATATTGGGAAAAATAGAGAAAAAGGGCAAACAAGGAAGGAAAACAAAAGGACAAGCTCTTATTTCCACTTCAAAAAGAACTGTTTTTGTATGCATTATGTTTACTAACCAAAGAAATGGAACATGGCCTCAAGTCAGTCAGAATTTAGTACCGACATACTGAAAGGCTGTAGCATGCCACTGGTTTAACTGTGCATTTCTCAGACAACTCTTGAGGAGAAAATAGCCCACGGGCACTCTGCATCACTGCTTTGAATGAAGGAGTTTTCAAAAGTGACAAAATTCCTACCATCAAGATTTCTGTGCCAAACTCCAGTCCCCAACCACCAAGCTCATTCAGACTTTCAGGATTGGTGTTGATGTTCTTCAGAAGTTGCTTTATCGAGTGAGTATGCTGCTCACCACTCACATTAATGTGCATAGTCAAGTCCTAGAACATGTTAAAAAGAGCAATATTCTCTTTGAGCAGTCAGGTTTCCACAAGTTATTTTATTCATTACCAATTACTTTCATGAAGGTTTTCAGACCAGAATTTGTTCTTGGAAATTTCCATTACTGACAATAATCATAAAACACCTTTGTTCTGACAGTTATGTTAGCAAAGCACTGCACTACCGTGTCGTTGTCAATGTTTGAAATTGTCAGTCTCGTTCTCTGCTGTGTAGAAATTAAGTGTTTACACTTAAAGTTTAAACTAGCAAAATTTGAACATTTTAATATTGAACACTCTTAAGAAAACAGATTTTTAAAATGCTATATGTTCTGTTTTCAACCAACATACACATTGTGTATTAAGACTAACAATAAGTTAGATGGGCAGCTCCTAAGTGTAAGGAAAGTATACTGACACATTAAACTTACTTTCATAGCTCTGAAGTCCTTCCTCATTTTCTCAGGAATTCCTGTCATGAAGGAAAGCTCTGGGACTAAAAGGATCTCACCAGTGATGATTTGCTGCAACAAATGAATAATTAGTTGTTATAAAATCTTTTCAACTAAGTTTTTTACATCTTCGGTACAACAAAGCAAAGAGTGCATACAGCTGTGTACAGCTCTGCTTGACATGCATGTATTAAGATAAAGTTTTTATTTATATTTTTATTGGTTTTCACTTAGTTAGCTTCATCCCATGTCACACAGATGTTGAGTCTTACATGATAACCAGTCATCCAGGTTGACTAACCTCTAGGGTTGGGCGATATGTAAAAATTTTCCAACAAACAATTGTCAGTCAAATAATCGACGATGGGCGATATTATTCACACATGCGCAGGCTTTTTGATGGGTGGAGCAATGTAATCATGCACGGACTGATTTGCGCATTTACAACACAGAAGAAGTCCAAACATGGACGAACTAATTTCCAAAAAAACCCATTAGGGCTGTCAGCGTTAACGCGGTCATCATGAGTAACGTGATTAAAATTTTTAACGTGCTCAACCCATCTGGAGCGCAGAATGAACAAACTTTGGACAAACTGCCCGAAATGTGTTTAAAGAGACATTTCAGGGATTTTGACTCAGTCTGCGCTCCAGATGGGTTAATTGTTAATCGCATTAGTCATGATGACGGCGCGTTAATGCTGACAGCACTAAAAAAAATATAGTCGCCAATTTGGGATGAAAGAGGTAAACCTAAGGATGTAACCAAAGCAGTGTGCCAGTTATGCAGACGTATAGTGCGAGCAAAGTACTCAAACACGACTAACTTGCATGAGCATGTACGTGTCCACCATCCAGCTGAATATGCTGGGCTATCACCAGCTTCTGCAGCTCCATCAACAACCATTTGGGTGCACTCTGAGGAGGGTGCATTTGCTCGTAGATGAAAGAGACACTATTTTTTTTTCCTGTTGACTGCTTATGTTAGCTCCATCATTATTAGCAAACTTACTCATGGGCAAATAAATAAATAAATCGCCCTTGTAAAAATGATCGCCGATGGGCTCAGCCTATCATCGATAGTCAATATATTCATCCAATCACCCAACCCTACTAACCTCTGGTAACTATTTGGACAAACATAAATTAAATCAACGTGAACATGAATGTGAAGTGGCATTTTTAGAAAAACATGTCAGATGACTGATCTACTTTATCGAGCCCGCATAAACATCTGTCTGTGTGTCTTGAGCTTTTATTAATACTAGCGTTAGGCATGTGGAAATCTTCATTCCATATTCAGTACCGACTTTAACAATATCTCCCAGGGACACAAACTGTGTTGTTGCACTGAACTGTTGAATAAAGCTAAAAACTAAAAACAAACAAAAAAAATAGGTGTTAACTGTTTGTGCAAAGTTCATACAGACATATACATATGCTGTGATAATTAAAATAACAGAAGAAAATTTAATAAAAAAAATAAAAATAAAAAATGATATGAGCCAACTGATGCTGAAGAATTTTTACTTTCCCGCCTTGTCTGGACCTCTCCTTTGGCCGATGCAGGAGTAAAGGCTGGTCCATCTCTTTGATTGTAATGCCATAGTTTTTGCTGTTAAACAAAAAACAAACATGCAATGCGATCACATGAGCACTGGAGAAAACCAATTGATCTTTTCATTGTTGGGTTGGTATGAAGACCGAACTGCTGATATTTCACTGCACAAACACACAAAAAAAAACAGTTTGCTGTAGTTTTGCTGTGCAGGAAAAAGCAGTCTAACCTGTAATAGTCCACAAAGGTAGTTACAGTGCCATCCATCAAAGTGAAGGTGTCTTTGGGTGATTTGTTCCACTCAATGGCATCGATGCGGTAGGTGCGGTTGTTGTAGCGGGTGATGACAATGCTGCCGATGAGTTCTTTGGTGCATTCATCTTGAAAGTTTTCCTTGCTCTGTTGGTACAATGTGTTCCTGGCAGACAGCCCAACACAAGTACATATTTTTCTTTTTTCACACTATGGAACGGCACCTTTATTAGACTGTTCTGCTCAAGCCTAACAGGGAAAGCTTGGTCAAAGTTAATAATGCTCGATAATGACTAAAGGCCATTAAGAAATGTTGCAACATCATCTGTGGCTGGAGATACATTCACAGACATAAATCTATATCCAGCAGCTCAAGCATGTTTGTATGCTGATGCTTTTTTTTGTGTAAACTCACATGACATCCAGCACAGAGTCATTCCGCAAGACTTTGTGAGAGACATCAATACACAGGTACAGCCCTCCATCTGTGCGCTTGATACCAGTTGAGTAGCCTGGCCAAACCTGGAGTCTAGAAAAACAGATAGACTAGTGAATGAAACTGCGCTGCCTGACTTTAGCAGGGATCCTTTGATGCTACAACAAAGCTCACGACATACCGGTGTTTTCCAAGAATGACTGCGCTTTCTGGATCATAATGGTTTCTGCCTACCACCTTTAGTCCAATGATTTTCATCACCCTTGAAAAAACGAGATGAACACTGTGTCATATCCTGTAATTTAAACTTCCTTTATAACAGAGAAGGCACAAGGTGGAAAACAATCATTGCTGGTTAGGACTAAATGAACACAAAGAACTCTTAACAGCAGTTTGGCTTATTGTGCAAAATAGAAAGGATATATTGTGTCTCTGACATAAGAAATACCTCCTGAGCACCACATTGTAGAAGGGAATGCACAGATCTGAGCTTGGTGGTAAAATCTTCGTCATTTGAATTTTGATTTGTATTTCCTGATTATCGGTCCGTCTCAAACTCTTGAGAACAACCACCTGCGCAAAAATCGATATATTATATATATATATATATTTTATTTTTAAAAAGAGTGTATTAGGTTTTAAATTTAGCACGGTGACTGTAACAACTGTGATACTCACGTCTTTCAGTTTAACAGGAAGGTACAGTATTGAACCGTCAAATGCCACAACTTCACCTGTGGTTGGACGGTGGTCTTTCATCATGCCAAAACGCATCGTCATTGATTCAACATTAGGACTGGGTAAGAAATTCACATCACAAAATACACATTAGATATTAACACGGGTAACGATACTGAATGAACAAATTTCAAATTTCTCTGTGGTTCTTCAGTGTAATTTCAGCTGATTCTACATTTTCATTGTTGTCTGGCAAACGTAAACATTAAGATTTTCCCAAAATACCTGCATAATTTTATAGACATGGGAAGTATTGTTGGTAACAGGGGCTCTCTGGAAAGTACTAGACTAAAATCTGTTAAGGACCATGGACAGAGAATTAGTCCAAATATCACTTTAGTGTAATTTTCAGTTAGTTTGTTCAGACAGGAAACTTTAGGCTGGATGTTGAACTGGAAACAATGCACTTTTTGTATGTCAAGAATAACAATACACTGAAAATCAAGTATTTATGATCTTTTGCTCCTGTAATTTTAATTCTACTGTATGTATGAGGCAGCTTTGACTGTATGCAGGTAAACCATCTTTATAGTGAACAAAACAGAGCATCTTCTGTAAAAAAATGTCTACTGCCCGTCTGTGTAGGCAGTGACCCATCTACCAGTGCCTACATTGTATTAGAACCAATCCCTGTATTACATGAAACTATGATTAAAGCTTTCCAACATTTCCTCCAGTTTTTAGACATAAACTTTGTTTCCTTGTATGCAACAAGTGGTCTTCAATGTTAAATGATACTTACGTAAATGTAACATGGTACTGATACACCGCTTCATTCTTGCATTGAATTGGGATGTGGTTTGACCCAATATTTATAGGAGCTCCTTTGGTTCCAGCCTTATTTAGTGGCTCACTGACGAGTGGAGAACATACACGGACAAAAAGATCAGTTTATGACAAGTAAAACAAATGATCAGTTACTGACCTGAATAAAAGCTCTGCCCTGCAAAATGTTAGATTTGATCAACACGGAACTAATACCACACTCTGAGCTAGATGACCCTTAATAAAATACACCATTATGTGCTCATAAGAGACAATGAGAATGTCAGAAGACATGGATAAGTCAGAGCTAATGATGTTTTAGAATGAACAGCTAACACCAGAACACTCTCTCTGACCATTAAAAAGCCCCCAAACCACAACACACCTCATGTTGGTTCGTTACGACTCACTAAGGTAAAGGAAATAGAGAAAAACACACTCACCGAACTGCCTCCATTGTCAGCTCACTCTTTGCAGCTGGAGCAGTGGAAAGGTCGGTGGCTTCTTGAGTGGTGTGCACAGGGGACACCGTTCCTTTACAGTATTACGCATGTCATTACACAAAATGCATGTCCCCCCCCCATAAATTAATTAAATTTAAAAAAAAAAACAAAAAAAAAAACAAAACACAATTAAGATTGTATTAGAAACATGCAAAAGAAGACGCACATAACAGTTTACTTGGGGTTCCTACACATTTCTTCCCTTTCAAAATCACATTCTTCTCTAGACTCAAGTATTCAAGACAGTTTTCAAATCTAAAATCTAGAATTCCTGCACAGGAATCCCCATCATGCTTCTTTTTTTTCTTTTAAAAAGAGGATTAAAAAAAAATTAAGGTGGTAAACTCTCAGTTTTCAGTCCCTTTAAAATTTCATTACCTGTCAGAGAGGGCTGAGAGTATTCCGTTTGTGGTTCAGACACTGGGGAAACAGACACGTCTTGACCTGCAGGAAATGAAGGAAGCAAAGCACGGCCTCTGCCAACTCCAAGCTGAGGCATAGCTGCTCTTCCGAGGCCCACCATTTTCTGAGGGGACAAACCTTGGCCAAGGAAACTGAAAAAGGCAAAATCCACAGTAGGAAGAGTCAAATAATGGTTGTTCAATGCAGATAAAGTAAGTAAGTGTAATTTGGCATTGGCACTACTTTTTCCATCCCTACCTGGATTAAGTCATACCTTCACAAAAGTTAGAACATGTACTTTGTGCTTAACCTATGTACAATGATTTAACTTAATGGCCATTAGGTATTATATAAGGATTTTCTTTTTAATTGTCAAAAGTTAGGTGCGACAAAAAACATAATCCAGCAAATAATTTAATTTCCCCCCTGCTCTCTCATTGCTATATGTGGAATTAAATTCCGTGCGCATAAATTCAACAACCTGCGTGTGTAAAACTCTGCAGCCACACAAGCGTGAGAGTCTGATTTGCAGGCATTGCTGCAGTTTCACACTCTTGCGCGTGGCTCTCTGTGCTCACAGCTGAATCCTGGCTTTTGACGAAGGATTTAATAGTGTTCATAAAGCAAGAACAATGTTAAAGAGCTGTTCCTGGGAGGTACTTCGATCTTTGATTATTAGTAAAGTTATTTTTTACTGTTTCAGTGAACAAATGATTTGATCAAATGTGATTATCAGCTTTTTACAGTTGTGGAAGAAGTGCCTATCCCTAAATCCTACACATATATAAAAGTAATAATACTACAGTATATGTACAGTCTGTAAATATGAACTTTTACTGACATAAAAGTACAAATGTTATACATTAAGGTATATTTAAAACTCTATAGAACTGATGAGTTATTAAAGTGTACGCTTCACAAAGTCATTAAAGCTACTAATTCACTGTAGCTAAAATCACACCACAATTTATGAGTTAACTTATATTTCATATATAAATCTAATTCTGCTAAATATGATTACAGCTTTAAATGTAGGGTATGTGCAGTTACATGTTTGCTGCAGACTAAGCAACTTTTTATTGGCAGATTTAAACGTCTGTATTTTGGTTATAAATGTACACTTCCTTTCCTGATTCTCATGAGTCAGGTTTTTTGTTTTTAATTTTTCAATAACGGTATGGAATATTGTACAACAATATGGGACCGTAGTGAAGAAGCTTCAGAACGCTCTGGTTTTAAAGATTTCTTCATCAGTAAGGTAATTTAGTGACAGCTGTCAGTATTTCCACTGCTACACAGGAAACAGCAACTGTTGATAATTAACTCAGCAGAATTAATTAACAAATATGGTTTAAAACAGCGCCTACGTTGCTGCCACAGTATAACTCGATTTAAGTAAAAGAAACTGTCCATCAAAAGTGACCAATCACATTAGGACCCCTCTTCAAACAGTCAAAAGTCAGTTGATTCAAGCGAGCAGGATTCAGCAGCGAGCACAGAAACTGCAGCAGCACGCACAAAGCAGGCTCTCATTTAGTCTACTGCAGGTTTCATAAACTACATCAGGCTGAATGAAAAGATCTCAGAAACCTGTTAGTCGAAACACAACACAGTGTCACTCCCGTGCTGCTTACCTGCCGCCTCTGCCCATCATTTCTCCAGATGGGCCGATACTCTGTGGTGTACTGATGACACCTGGTGGGGCATCTCGCAGTTTCATCTCTCCCACATCCCCAGCTGCTCCCATCCCTGAAACAAAATGTAACATGAATCCATATGATTCTTCATCATATACATAAACACCAAATGAACCCAGATCACGCCACTCTGTGACTTAAAGTTTTGAGCAGTCTCTATGCCCCTGAACACACAATGTGTTGTGCTTAGGGGCACAGAGACTGTTTTCAGTATCTCATGATTTCTTAGAATAAATACAGACCCAGTGGTGCTGCTCCTCTTCCCAGTGAAGTCGCTGATGGTTCAATGCCCATTCCTCTAAACATTGAGACCAGTGTTGATCCTTTAACATGGGGTGGCTTGCCAATCTGTCAGAAGAAAGCAAACCTGTGCAACTCTGTGTGGCAATTTTACCATCAAAATTAAAACATAATGTATTGCATTTCTGGTTCGCACCTCTTCTTTTGTCAAAGTAGGGCTTTCTCCCATTAGAGCTGGCATCATTGTTTCACTTGGAGGTGTGGGTCCTTCCTGTGGCTCCAGTCTAGGTACGCCTGCACTTCTCGCCACTCCTACCTTTGATTCAACAGCTGGGACGAGCAGCCCTCTGGCTCGGCCAACTACTATATCCTGTTGCGCCAACAGCGCTCTACCTCTTCCTACCACAGGTTCAGTAATGGGGAGAGCTCCACTTAGTCCCAGTGAGTTATCACTAAAAGTAGGGAAAGCCCTGCCTCGTCCTACAGCAGGTTCTTCTGTAGAGAGCAGCAGCCCTCTACTACGTCCTACAGCAGACTCCCCAAGCTGTAGTCCTCTTCCTCGTCCCAGGCAATGGGCACCCATCCTCACAGGGAGATCAGAAGGCTTGTCTGGATCCATCTGATCAACTTTTACTACTATCAACTGTTAACAGCAGAGGAAAAAAGCCAAATAATAAAGTTTGTAGCACATTTCAATCACACAGCAATAAAGGAAAGGTATGGCCAGGTTTAAATACACTTCAACTATCCTTAATACTGAAATAGCACTTCAGTTAAACTTTGTGAGTGTCTGTTTAATTCAAATGATCCTGTTATTTCAGGTTTTTTTTTTCCTGCTGCAAAATGAAATTATTATGCAAATCAGTACCGTCACTGTTGTCAGTCTGCTTTCCCACTGCGACTGAATGGGGTCAAGTTGGCAATGACATGTAATACATTTTTGAAAATACAGCAAATAACTGTGACAACGGTTGAAAAATCACATATCTGTTACTGTCTGCATACACAGAAATTTACATTTAGCTATTACATTTGCAGTTAGCAATCTTCTGCTCAAAATGACTGGAATACAAGTGGCAGCCAGTTAAGCAGCGTTCTCTCACAGGCTACGTCCACACGTACCCGGGTATTTTTGAAAACGCAGATTTTTCTATGCGTTTGCACCTTTCGTCCACACGTAAACGGCGTTTTCGGTCACTGAAAACGGAGATTTTTAAAAACGCCTGCCAGGGTGGATATTTTCGAAAACTCCGTTTTCGCATTTACGTGTGGACGAGGAAAACGGAGAAAACGCAGCGTCAAAGGTGTGCGCCTTTTTTGACGTCACACTGTGCGCCACCTTATTGTTTCGGTGAAATGAATTTCTACAATACTGTTACTGTTAATTGTACTCTCTGCAGTGTTTAAATGCTTACATATACACACACAGTTACTGTCCCTCCACACATACGACTCGGTTCTGCTTCTATACCCCATCTTTGTTTACCATTTCCCACCGAGGCTTCTAGACTTCTGATTGGCCAACATTTCTACACGGTTAGGAATATATCGCCACCTGTTGCTTTGGCATGTTCCTAGCAGAGTTTTCCTTCATGTCTGCGTTTACGTGTGGACAGGATTATTTTTTAAAACGAAAACGGAAAATCTCCGTTTTCAAAAATACCCGTGTACATAGCCACAGTTTATATCTCATTGACAAAGACTCTTCACACTGACAGACAGCAATTATTTTCAATCTCTCTGAGAGTCAGGGAACTTTGCAACACTCTTGTTGAAAGTATTTTAATGTATTTAATGAAAAATAAGTAATTGGTGTCGCCATAGAAAATACAATGATCTATCGGATTTCCCGCCACTCATACTACAGAGAGATTTCAGTGATAAATAATGCTTAATGGCACAAACACCTTCATACAATACTGTACTTCATACGCTTTGCAACGTGCAACGCTGTTGCAAGTAGAGTTAGTTTTAACACCAACGTCCACCATAGCTTTATTTAGAAATCCCCACACTATCAGAAACTATAGGCGCGCGATATTTGCCTCCTGCACGTGTACTTGTTCTGCCCGTGGACATCGTTTTTAGAGATAGACAACGCTGACAATGTTCAACTCACAATGTGTAACGACACCTTTAATATAATTTATTTTGGGTGTGTGCTAAATTTATCGAGCCAAAAATAATGGCGCCTCATTTCACGTGCTTGCTTTCAAAAGCAGCACAGGCGCTTATATTATATTATATCATCTGCCTACTCATTTGCTACCAAACTTAGCTGGCAGTGGCTTGAACTGTGTAATTGTTTTTTGAGAGTCATAATATAAACATTTACCTACGCGTTCCTACAATATTATTGTGTAAAAAAACCCCCCAAACCCCCAAAGCTAATAGCTGCTAGCTAGCTTAAACACGTGTTTAAAACAAGTGCACAGCTGTCAACTACTAAAAAACTAAATAAGATAAAAAAATTATCCCAGAAACCCCCCGTTGTATTTCAGTTTCGTAATAAACGGAAAGACAGTCTTAGCTCTTAAATTTACAGCAGGAAAACTTACATTTAATCGACGAAAATACTCCAATCCTCCCTCACGTATCAAATCTAATTAACAGTCCGACTGAATCCACCGCGTGACCAGTGGTGTCCGCCCTGGAGCATCCTGATTGGATAGTTAGTGTAGTCCGGGGCAGGGCATTGGTTTATTGATCCTGTCAATCTTTTATCGAAAGGCGACATCATGCCGACAATTAGTCTTTTCCTCCCCCCAGTGGTTACTATCGGGGCAGACATCTTTCCAAAGTCAGACTTACACTCATTGGCTGTGAAAGCATGAGCTGTCATTAAGGGTCGAAAAACCAGCTTCTACTGCAACTACGCTATGTGCAACAGGCAAAAGTATCAATAACCACACACTAACAAAAAAAGCATATTTCAGCACATATGACGTAAACTACACCAAAGAAAAGGAAATACAGCTCAATAAATTTCTTACAACCTTACAACATTGTGTGAGACTAATAAAAGGAAATTCTCTGAGTTTTTCTCAGCTGTTTTTCAGGTTTGTTGTATTCACCTAGAGAGGGAAGGGGAAATTCTATGAAAATAATACTGCGTTACTTTTGCAGTATTTGTGCTGAGACATGCATAATTTTACATTTATTTATTAATGATTATTATTTGTTGTATTTATTATTTATTTATTTATTTTTTTATTTTTATTTTTTTTTTTTTACAAAAGTCTAGCTTGTAATTTAGTTAACTGAAATATTGTTCTTTCCATCTAGTTTTAGCTCTGAGTTTAGTTTTAGTCAACTTTTTTCAGACAGTAACACAATTTTATCTCTAAGTTACAGAATCTGGGATCAAATTCTCACACTTCTACAGTTACCACAAACACCAGGATATTGGCATCTTTCACCCCATTCCTGTTTTCTTATTTGAAAATATTTGTTTGTTTTTTTTTTATCATCACGTCATATTTAATTAAGGTTAAGACTCTGTTGTAAACATTAAGAATCAGGAAATAAGTAATAATAATAATAAACCAGAAATACCTGAGACAAAGATAATAAATACTTTTTTTGCGGTTAAACAGAACTGTCTTTTACAAACTAGACATTTAATTTTAGATTTAAAAGGCACATTTAAAAAAGGCGGTTAAGCAGCCCTAAATATATAAAAGCCCACAGAGGTTTGGGTTTTCAGGTCACTGGTTAAACATATTGGCAATTAGTCTTAAACTAAATTGAAATAATAATAAAAAATGCTCCCAGAGCGTGTGAGGTGATGACTTTGTGCTCACACAAATTATTCAGCGTTATAGAAAGTAGCAAGTTTTTCTGCTCCTTATATTTGCTGCTATAATTTCGAAGTAGATAATCACATAAACAGAAATAACACATCTTTAGGTTTTAAAGGATGTGATGCCATCTATCGACGAATGTAGGAAACTGCAACAGAGAAGAAAAGAAGTGACCTTCCCTCATGAATGTAAAAACCCAGCTCCCAGCACTTCCTCCTGTAGGCCAAACTGACAGCTGAATGTAGCAAATCTGACAGCAGGAATTCTCAGAGTGTCTGTAATGTTGCAAACATTGCAAAGTAAATGAATAAATAAATAAATAAATAAATGCAACATTCACAGTGCGTGCTGCATATTTACTCACCTTTTCACTGTGTGCCTCTGAAAAAGAGGCTCAGGAAAATGTCAGCGTGAAAAGAGTGGCGCTTATAGCAGTAAGAGGGCTTTGTTATGTTCTAATTAGAGCAATTCGGCCTCTGATGTGGGCTAATCCGTAATTGCTGGCCTTTTGAGAGGAAACTCTCCAACCCAGAGGAGTTTGAGGTATTTTTGGGATTGTATTCACACTCAGGAGTTATTATTACTTGATCTACTTTAATTAGATGCACTAAGCAAGCCATTTTCCCTTTTAGCTGTTTAAGAAGTCATCACCAGAAGCATGTTGTGGATTGTGGTGTTGCCCAGAAAATAGTACAGATAAAACTTAGGAAAGCTTTCTGCCACGTCCCAGGTGTGGACAAACTCTTATTTTTGCTTGATATTTGTTTTGATTTTTGTAAAACAGTAAATTTCCAGAATAATCTAAAAAGCCATTGTGCAAAATAATCAAGGACAGCTGTACTTTTTACTTGATCTGGTCGCAGACCAACTGGTTGCAGCAGATGTCCACCCCTGCCTGAGTCAGGTGTCTTCCTGTTAAAATGGATTTTTTCCTTTCCACTTTCACCAAGTTCTTGCTAAAAGGGGTCGTTTAATCGTTGGCGTTTTCTCTGTATTGTTGTAAAGCCTTTATCTTACAGTATAAAATGACTTGAGGTGGCTGTTGTTGTGATTTGGTGCTAAATACATAAAACTGAACTGAATTAATGTGTGACACTTTTAATGCAGACACAAAAATTGAGCAGAAGTGAATAGCGAGAGCGTGTCAGGTGTGTTTTGAGTGTTTCTGTACTAGTGCAGATATACATTTCTGTCTTTTTAAAATAGTCAATATAATTTAATCAGCAGTTAATCCTTTTTTAAAGCCTCACTGTTTTTTCCCTAAGGTTTATTGCTTTCCTAACTATTAGTGTAATTTCCTTTTTGGATGTCTTCAAGACATATTGGGATTTATTATGAATGTTTACATACATACCTGAATTCAGCCTGCAAGAAGTTTCTTACTGTTAAAAGTGAGTTTTTCCTCCCCGCTGTTGCCAAGTGCCCTTCAATAGGGGTGATTTGATTGTTGGGGTAGGGTCTTTAACTTATAATATAAAGCTCCTTGTGGTGACTGCTGTTCTGATTGGGCACTTTGTAAATAAAACTGAATTGAATTGAACTGCTATGAACTGGTCAGCTGTTACAAGCTGTTTCACAAGAAGGTCAGGTGTGATAACCTTCAACCACTCTCTGATGCTAGAAGGATCAGCAGGTAATAAATGGGAAAAAGAAGATGTAACTCTAACCTACAAACATGTAGGTTTGTCATGTCAAAAAAAAAAGGGGATCCAGGTGTATGCTGGCACAGAGTTGCATGCTGATTTGCCAGCAATCAATTCCCAGAGACTCCCAACAGCATTGGCTGCAGATTTGCGCTAGAATGAGGAGTAACTTAGACTGATTTTTCACCGCTGAGAATGAATGTCAGGTCATGAACCTTTTTTTGTAACTCTCCTTGAGTTATTTTTAAAAATGACTCGCGGAGTAAGCTGCTAATAGCAGCTGAGAGTAAAGGCTGCGTTTGAAGAGCAGAACACAAACCCAAGAAGCTCCGATTTTTGTTTGTTCAGATGATTATGTATCAAAGCAGTGATTTTGTTTAATGGGCTTTTTAGGATGCTGCTGCAACTCCCTTTTCTCTCTTTGACTGAAATATGCTCTTAAATGCTTATTCTTGCTTTCTAGTAGTGACCTAGATTAGATCCAGATCACAACACACACTGTGAGTGAAGTTCTTTTAGCCACTCAAATGCTGCTTGCAGTGTTGATCAGTTTTTATGCTTTACTATTTAAATTATTCAGATATAAACATAGACTGAATGATGCTGCTTCATTACTGAGATGACACAGAAACTCACATGCATGTAACAGAGCGGTGCTCACATGTGTGGCCTGCTCAGCAATAAGGACACTCTGTTGTTTGTTGGTAATTCTTTTGGCCTTATTTCTCAAACAAATGTGTTTTCCTGCTCTGCTCCTCACTTACATTTTCTTGTCGTGATGAAATTACCCGCTTCTTGCCCGCTTTCTGCCCGATTGTCTCAATTTATTAAGGTCATGGTCGCAAATCTTCAATTTGCTGCCAGGAAAACCAAGACAAACAATGTCTGACTGATGAAGAGGGACAATCTCCACCTGTCTGCCTTCAGCCATAATCTACATCTGAAGAACAGATGTTGAGCTGACTGGCTGATAGCATTATGCTTGTGCATTTCAGAGGCACAGGTGAACGCCAAGTGCAGTGCGCTTGGACGAGATCAGCGGGGTTGCTTTTGGCAGCATGATTTTAAAAATAACTGGCGAGCCGGTGAAATTACAGGTTAAAGTGTAAAAACCTGATGGGCCGCCCAGATTTTTGCCGTGAAAGGAGCATGCTTTCTTAATGTTTTGGTTTCATTAAGGTTCTTACAGCTCGGCTAGAAGGGATTCAGCAAAAGTCACATGAGCTCACACGGGGGGTTGTTTATCGGACAGAGCCTTAGTAATCTGACATCCAAACAGGCCACAGGGGGATTGTTGTCAGGACGAGAAATCAAAGCAAGTTTTGCATTTCAAAGTCACCTTCCATAACTGGTGCAAATTATACCTTTGCTTTTGCACTTTGAGCTGTTTTAATGTTTTATCCTGTTGCACCAGGTTTACTCTGGACCTCAATAGACGTTCAGTTGTTGGAAGTGAAGCAGATTTATCCATGCACATAGACTGATGCATGGATCCTTTATTGAAGAAAAACACCAGACCAAACCTTGTTTGGAAACGGCTGTAAATGTTTCTTGTTGGATAGTGAACTGAGCAACTACAAAGTGACAAAAGAAATAAAAAATAAAAAATAAATAACAACCCCTCTCAGTGCAGGACCTTGAGAGGGGTTCAGACAAACAGTGACACATTGACAGCATGCCTTGCATAAGCTGGAAACCCTGACATCTGCACTAATGTCCTAGGCACAAATGGGCCAAATTTCCCTGACAGCAAGAGGTCTAGCAGAAACTGCCAGTGGTCACTGCCAATAATCTGGTGTGACAATCATTACTGACCTGTCACTCAGGTAATGGTGAGTAAAAGGCCAAGGCTGCGGTGGTCTGCACTAGGCATGAAAGTGGTTGTGGGGAGGGGACGGCTATGACAGCACAGGCCCCTGGACAGCCAGAGGGGACAAACATACCACAGCTGCTCCTGCTGCCCGGACGGTGATGCAAGCAAGCGGCCAAAAGTCCTGGGAAGCTTTCCCACTTCCCCCCAGTGTCTCCCAGCGTCATCAGAATTGCTGGATTTTCTCTTTTGATTTGTCTTTAGTGCAGATGCTTTTCTCAAAGCCATGGCAACCAAGAAAAGCATCAGCACAAAAGCACACTGGGAGAAAATGTACCTTTTGTTAAGTGGTTTTGCATTTTGAGTGTCTAATGCGTCCTACTATTAGAAAACATATTTTTTTTGTTTTGTTTTTTTTTGCATGTCGGAGGCACTGGAAGAATGCCCTTAAGTTCATTTCCTGTTTCTTTTTCAGATTTAACAGACATGTGGGGATATCTGTCATGCAAAATTTACTGCAGGTTTTTTTTCTCCCTCCATGAAAGACTGGACCGTAAAGAGCTTCAAAATAAGCAGCTGAGTTTCAAGTCAGCTCTTTCTGAAAGCAATATTGTTTAGAAGAAAGTAAGGTTGCATTGTTTTCCAAATACGAACTCAAACATATTCTCTTCATAACATTTGTACATCATGTCTTTTTGAGGGGGAGCCCTGTGGCTAGATGCACCAACATGCACATCACTAATAAAGGTTTTTCACGTTCTAACCTCTCCCAACCCACCGCGAAACCACTTCTGTAGGCTTATGTCCATATGCGTCAAGTTCTTAGGCTGTCTCTGCGTCCTAGCACATGCGTCACATTGATAGGTGCGGTTTGCGCATCGCAACTCCCCAAAGAGGCAAGTCCATATTTGTCGAGGTGATGCACTGAGCAGCAGGCATTTCTGGAGTAGCTATATTTAAATTCTGCAACTTTTTTCTGCTCCCTTCCTGATTGATCATTTTGGAGAAGTTATATTTCCCTATAGGGATGTACCACGTGTCCGGATAGCACTTCTTGAGACGAATCATTGATAAACAGAAGACAGTTAAGAACCCTGTTGAGTTGCTGGCAGCTCCGATGTGGTGCAGCTGCAACACACTCGATGTAAAACCGCTGGACAGGAACCGACAGCAGGTTACACACATCCAAATATGCGCGTAACTGGAGTGCTCTGGCGAGGCCACCCTTGCACCCCTATCCGGATAACATTGTCGTGATGTTCAATATTTCGGGGATTGAGCCCACTTTTAACAAGAAGGAGGACAATTCCGAAGTTATCAATGGCTCTCTGCAGCTTCTCCTCGTCACCATCAGCCCCACAGCCATGTGGAACGAGTCGTGCGGGGAGCAGCTGCAGGATTTCACTCGCCCGGAGAAGATCGTTATCGGGGTGATGCTGGCGATCATCACGGCGGTCACAGTGATGGGAAACACGCTGGTGGTGATCGCGGTGTGCGTGGTGAAGAAACTGAGACAGCCTTCAAACTATCTGCTGGTGTCTTTGGCGGTGGCTGACCTGTCAGTGGCAATAGTAGTCATGCCGTTCGTGATCGTGACAGATCTCACCGGGGGCAAGTGGCTTTTTGGGGAGGTGTTCTGCAACATCTTCATCGGCATGGATGTAATGTGCTGCACTGCCTCCATCATGACCCTGTGTGTGATCAGCGTGGATAGGTAAGTTTCCAAAAGTTTTCAAAGCACTGTATCAGAGCTGCTTTCGTTACTGCTTTGATGACTTTCGTTATGCACAGGTACCAAAATTACGCACGCAGCGCGCAGCGCGTTAACCGAAGCCAAGAACAGACCAAGCTGCAAATGAAGTAATGATCCGCAAGCGGAGCGAATGAAATAACGGTGTTGTTCTGTGAGACATTCACACGCATTTGCGTAGTTATTTGTGCGGTTGAAGCCACTGGAGCAGAAGATGAGTTCATAGACTGTGAATGATCTACAGCAGGTCTTATTCATTTGCTTGACCGGACCACGGCAGCAGCATTTCCTGTATGCTTTGAGGATCAGCGCCCATTGACCTTACAGCAGCTATTTCCTTTATAGATGACTTACCAATGTCCTGCATATCTGCTCCAGTTGATGTAGGTTGCCCCTTCTCACTGTTAGTCTTAACAACAAGAACAAAGCAGCGGGGAAAATTCCCTTTAAGTGCATGCAGCAGTACACAGTGTAAATTTCATATTAGAAATCTGAACTGTTTTTTTTTGTCACAGAAAAAACTCAAATATGATCTTTCATATTTATTTTTTGCCCATTTTCTATTTGTCCCTATTCATGAAACTGAATTCCCAGTTAATTGCTTTACATTCCACTTTCAAAATGGGGAATGTAAGACCTGAGCTCTCATCCCCACACACCAAAATCCCACTGCGCATCTCAGGTATTGGAGTGACTGCTCACAAAACCTGAGCTAACTCTGCTCGTAAAGAGAAATGAGAATTTTCCACTGGTCTCAATACAATCCACACTGTGATAAACATCAGGTGATTGGTGTAACCAATCTGCCCCTGTAACCATAATGAAGGAAGAGGCTCATGGTTGTATTGATTAACTGATTATTTCCCTTGACTTTCCAATCAGATGTTATTACCTCAGGGTATTATGCTCAGAATTATGCATGTTTCCTGTGTGTGAATGAGTGAAGCACGTGGGGCTTAAGTACGCTTGATAAGCTAATGATATTATGGGAGGAACTGGCTCACAGATATCACACTGTGATACTGTGATTGCACCAGTCAGCTGTAGTAAAGCTGACAGAAGTATGGATGTGTTTTGGGTTGGTTGATGAGTTTGGATAGAGGCTGAGGGTTAGGTCCCATATGGAACCATGTGGAACCAATAACCTGTAATATTGCTTAAAAGTTTGAAGCCACTTTAAATAGTTCTTATTTTTGAAAAAAAAAAAAGAACTATTGAATGGATCAAGGCATTCCAGTTTCTTTTTGAAACGGAAGTTCTAAAAAAATGTAGGCCTTTGCCAAAAACCTAAAAATTTGACGCAAGATTGCATCCAGTGGTGTACAGTACTCCCCTCACAGAACTGCCAACCTGCACCTACAAGACAAGTAAAGCATATCTCTGGTTTAAGAAACAGATGCCTCATAGATTCTCAGCTGGGAGCTTCATTAAGTGGTATCTCTGCAATACCAGTCTCAGGGCATGAACAACAGTGAAGAGGGCACTCTTGGATGCTAAGTTTGACTGCAGAGCAGTGAAAACAGGAGAACAAAAAAAAAAAAGTGCCACGAGGAGGAAATATTTCAAACATGTCAAAGAACACGGATGTGGGACAGGTGGTGAATGGAGGTTTCAGTTTTTAGACCAGGAAGAAGAACATCTGTGAGATGCAGAACCAATGAAAGGTTTGTTGTAGGTGCTTGATGTCATTTGTCAAGTCTGCTGGAAAAAATGGGATGCCTTGGTGGCACATGTTTTCTCCGTTACTTTGCCATACTCTACAAACATGGCCCGATAAGAGCTGATCTCTCCCAACAGTACAACAGTACGCTCATGCAAAGCACAGCTCTAAATATGAAGAACTCTTTAGAGTAGAAGCAGTTAGCTTAACCCTATTGAGCTGTCCTGTGAACAGCTTGACTGTTTGGTGCATATGAATTGCTCAGGAAACCAATTTAGCAAGTAGGAGGTACATCAGGAAGCATGGGGTTAATGTCTCTAGATTACCTCAATGAAGACAGAATGCCAAAGGTCTGCTGGACTCTGGTTTCTGCAAATGGAATGGAAATCCTTTGAAAAAAGCAAAATTTGAAGGACAAAAAAGAATAGTATTAGAAATCATAACTGCCTTTTACAAATCATTTAATGACTAAAAGTATGATTAAGAAATTTTCTGCGTGAACCCAAACTTGTACATCACGCAAGCTGAACTCATCGGAGCCAATCTGAAAAGGATCAGAGAGACTGTGGCAAAAAGCCTTAGCTGATCTTACCCACTTGCTGTGATTATAAATGTGGCATGCTCATACTATACACTCAAAAAGGACAGATGGAGCCACCTTTGAGCGAGCGTGTCTGTAAAAACACAGCGTCTAATTGAATCTGTAGCCGTGAAATCAAAACCAAGTCACCGAGCCACCAAGGTTGCTTTCTGCATCTGTCTGACCTTCCCCTAGCAAACGACTGAAAGAGAATTTCAGCTAATGTTGTATCAGTTTAGGTTTGTTTTCATCCCTAACATCAGCTCTACAGGCAGTTCCCCCGAAGTGTTTGTGTCGATCTCCATGAAAACAGAGTCAGTTTAATTAAACAATGCAGTGTGTGTTGGGCATATGATTCACAACAGGAAGTGTAGAGATCACTCATTAGGATGAGAATTACCAATTAGACGCATGATTAGCTGTAATTAAGGGCCTCTCGCAGTCGTCTCAGAGTCCCAAGGACATGCTTTCTAAAAAAAAGAGAAGCTCAAGAGCAGTGCTGCAAATTGACCAGATGTGTTTGCAGCGATTATATGCTCCCTGAAGCCTAGGTGTTCCACAACAGAGAGGACTATTGATTTTCTCTCAGAGCTCATTTAGATTTAAAGGGGAGAGCGTGCGATGTATATGCCAACATAGAAGGACGGTCTCTAGTGTAAGTGGTTGATTCATTTATGATCCTGGATTTGACAGAGTTCAGTGGCGGTGTTTCAGCGTGATCGCTGTCATCCTGGTGGAATACAGTATCTCCGTAAGGTCATATCATTCATCCTGTTAGAACTGTGGCACAGGAATGAGTTTGTAGCTGTGCTGAAAGAAGAATCAGACAGTCCTTGAAGCAAACTTAATGTCACATATAAAAACAAAAGTGTGTCCCTTTAATAATTCTTAGCCTGATCAAAGACCCATGCTATTGTATTTTTTGTCAGTAAGGCAATTTACTGGTGCGCATTCATAAAGAAATATGTAATTAACTAAATTACCAGCCAGCAAATTAAGCCTTGGTCTAACTCTAAGCTCTCAGTCTCTTACCACTGCAAACTGTGCCTTATAAAAATGACTTGACAAACGTGAGACTTGAGCAGTTTGCCTGCGCAGGGGAAGCATTTCCTGTTTCAGCGAACAATGTGAGAGAAAACATTCTTACTGTGACTCCAAAGGGTTTCAGTCTTCTCACATTAGCACAACAACACCATGGTGTTAATAAAATGACCAGATAGGAACTTTGTGTGTGTGTGTTTTCTCATCTAATCCAGCAAGTTAAATAAAAAAAAAAAAATCAAACTACTAGAAAAGTTTTAGCAGCAGACAATCTGGCAATCAGAATTGCAGTTTTAAGGCAGAGGGCCAGCAAGAGGCAAATAAGGGTTATTTTGAGTTGTGGCTCATGCAAAGCTACATTAACAGAGTCCAAGAACAAAAATAGAGAGCTGGAAACGAGCACAATAAAACTACATCCATGATGTGTCACGTCAAGTAATTAGCTCTGATCTTCTTTGTTTTTTCTTTGCCATTATTCTCCTTTGAGTCTCTGCTTCACCACAAGTGACTTATGTTTGGATAAAACTCATTTACATTTCATTACGTACATCAGTTCAACTGCTCGCTAGTACAAATATTTAATCAGCCAATCACATGGCAGCAACTCAGTTCATTTAGGCATGTAGATGTGGGCAAGTTAGCTACATACCAATTTGACGATCAAATTGAGCATCAGAATGGGGAAAAATGATGGTTTAAGTCACTTTAAATGTGGCATGGCTGTTGAGGCCACACGGCCAGAAACTGCTGATCTGTTTGGATTTTTCACATCTTACAGAGAATGATCTGAGAAAGAAAATCAAAAATCCAGTGAGCATCAGTTCTGAAGGCAAAAACACCTTCTTTGATGCCAGATATCAGAGGAGAGGCCAGACTGCTTTGAGCTGATAGGAAGGTAATAGTAACCCAAATATCTAATCGTTACAACTAAGATATGCAGAAGAGCATCTCTGAATGCACAGCACGTCAAACTGTGCAGCTGATGGGCTACAGCAGCAGAAGACCACACCGGGTGCCACTCCTCTGAGTTAAGAACAGGAAACTGAGGCTATAATTCACACAGACTCAGCAAAATACAACAACAGAAGATTGGAAAAATGTCGTCATAAACATCATGAAAGCATGGATCCATCCTGCTTTGTATCAACAGTTCAGGCTGCTGGTGGTGCAACAGTGTGGGGATATTTTCTTGGCACACTTTGAGTTCCCTCCCCCCCCCATCCTTTCATGACCACAGTGTACTCATCTTCTGATGGGCACATGCTGGTTAACACACGCCCAGCAGGATAACACCATGTCACAAAGCTCAAATCATTTCAGAGCAGTTTCCTGAACACAGCAGTGAGTTCGCTGTACTCAAATGTCCTCAACAGTCACCAGATATCAATCCAACAGAGCACCTTTGGGATGTGGTGGAACAGGAGATTCACATCATGTATGTGAATCTGACAAATCTGCAGCAACTGTGTGACGACGCCATGTCACTATGGACCAAAATCTCCTCTTTCCTGGGTCTTGTTGAAGCTCTGCCACAAAGAATAAAGGCAGTTGTGAAACCGAAAGCTGTCCAACCCAGTACTAGCAAGGTGTAACTAATACATGAACTGGCGAGTTTATTTGATTAGTGCCACCACGAGGAGTCATGTTTTAGAGACTGTGGTGAGTCAGATATGTGGTACAATTCTTTAGGAGCACCTATATACAACAGTGTAATAAAACATATTGATATTTGGTGCTAAAGTAACAATAATTGTGTGTATATTGCTCTATCAATATATGGAAATATATAAAAACCCATTAAGAAATTATTATTAAACTTTCTAGAAAGATTTGACTTTCATTTAAAAAAGCACCGTCCTATGTTTTCTGTTCTAAATATATATATTCTAAACAAACAACCTGCTGCTCTACTCCCAAAATACCCAGTAATATAAAAAGCTTCAGTTAGTTTGTACTGTTTGTGCAAATGGAGACTTAGAGTTTGACTGTAAAAGCGCGTTCATCACCTCCAGCCTCTTTAAATGGAGATTCAATAGTGCAAATCGAAGCTAACACACCAAAGCATGACCCAGTCACAGCAGAAGAGTCAGTCTCTTGATGTGCTGTGAAGTGAAGAAAAGTGAAGTTACATACCCAAGGCCTCCTGCCCGAACTAACGTAGGCCTGCTCCTTCATACAGCGTTCCAGCATGCACTTTCAGTAGCAGCCTTCATGCCCACTTCCCTAAAAAGTTAGTATCACTTTAGGCTACATTCAGTTTTTACCTTGACTGAGAGTAATATGTTGTACGCTCAATAATTCAGAAGTCAAAGATGAATGATTTATTCACAACAGTGGGAAGCGAGGAAAGTCCTTTTTTCTGTAGTTCCCCAGAAGTCTAAGAAAAGACGACTCTGAAGGAACGGAGGAGTGGGGCTTGTTAAATTTGCAAATCAAATGGCTTAACTGTCAGTGAACTTGTCTAAGACGGAGAGGGATGTAGGTCAAGAAAAAAAAATATCACAGGAATGCAGCGAAGTAAACTTTTCCATCAAGGTTCAGACTTAGTGCAACATAGGTGTGATCACACATGTAAGCTCCTGCAGGGAGTGCGATGGATGGGGGGAAGTATGTCAACCGGTTCTCCGCAACTGATAATATTTTTTGTGAAGGAGGCGTGCACTTTTGTCCCAGGAGAGACTTCCTTTGCTTAGAGCAGCTGGGAAATGTCCACCTGCAGCACCACACATAGATGACTTGACCTCTGTGATGTTTCCTGTGGTAATAAGATGTGACACTAAAGCGCCACTTTCCTGGGCACTATCCGCTCCCCGCTTGTCGGCCACCTCTCCAAAATCTGAAGGAACAGACATCTCAGACGAGGCCTGTGCAATCAGGTCATGCTCATAAAGATGTGCTTAATCAGTAAAGAAAGTGTGTTTTGGGATTAAACAGGATGTCACAGTGAATTTTTAATTCCTGTGGACCCAACCAGGTTAGAGAAAGTGCTAAACTTGAGAGGTTTTAGAGACCACACGAGACCCACTTCCTGCTGCAAACCTCTACAGCTTTTCTTTTACTCCAAGCAGATAAACCACTCTTGTATTTAAGAGGAAAGAGTATTTACTTTTAAAATACATCACTGTTCCTGCAATGTAGACAAACACTTCTTCTTCTAAAGCAAACTGCTGTCAGTGAAAAACATTTCAGAGCAGCATTAAATAAAAATGCTGGGAGCAGGATTTTTTCTTTTTTAGATCAAGTTAATCATTGATAAATCCTGCTTACACAACGCACCATAACCATCCTGTTTAACGGTCTGTTTGAGTTTTATTAGAGGAGCATGCAAAGCGAAAGACAAATTGCACATTGATCATGTGACAGGGTGAGGTGTGTGTGGGAATGGACCTGTAGGGGTTTGAAATAACTGAGAACAAAAAAAAAATCAAAGAGAAGAGAGTGAAATTATAAAAATGATTGCAATGTTGTATTGCTGTTTGAAGGCTTTAGTTTTCAGCACATGGTGCAGGCAAACATTATCATTATCCTTCTTGTTAGTTATATGCTTTCCACAGCATGTCTTTTAGCCTGTCTTCCTTCTCTCATGGCCGCCCCTTCCTGAGCCTTCCATAGATTTCTTCCTGTTAAAAGAGAGTTTTTCCTCCCCACTGTCACCAAACTGCTTGCTCATAGGGGGTTAAATGATTGTTGAGTTTTCTCTGTATGTATTATTGTAGGGTCTACCTAACAATATAAAGCCCCTGTGGTGACTGTTGTTGTGATTTGGAGCTGCATAAATAAAACTGAATTGAATTGAATTATAGCGAAGTCAGATCCAGTGTCAGTCACAGTGTGTCATGTGTATTCACTACATTTGGAAGTTACATTAATGAAGAGATTTCAGTTTGTTGATTGAGATTTATCATTAAATGCACTTAAAATTAATCAGGACTGATTTCAGCATTGTTTCAGGATTGATATGAATTCATAAATGAAGAAATTAAAACTCAAAACAGTGGTCCAATACGAGAATATAAGGGAGACTATTGCAGTGACAGTGTCTAATTTTACTGTATATACTGTGGAAAACTGCACAAGCCACACATATGAAAAGATGTGAAACATGAGTGGCGGTTGAGGCAAACCTAACCTCCAAATCTGGGTCTTTACAATCTGCACAGTAGCGTGCACTCTGTGCTTTACACTGATCGATCAGATCAACCTGCAAGCAAACGAGCTTATTAACAGAGAATGCAACTAAAAGAAAGTGACACAGATTATACCAACCTGACCCTGTCACTGTCATCTGACAATTTACAGTTTTTGTATATTCTTTGATTTTTGCATAATACATTTAGCACATTTAATACTATATTAATTAGTTAAGTATAGAAAATAAATTCAATCAAAATGTTTTTCTGGTCATGGGCCTTGACACACATAGAAGTTTTAAATTCTCAGTTTGTGTTAATTTTCCCAGCATTTTTCAGCCCTCATAACATCATAATTACAGCAAATAGCCTCAGAACATTTAAGCTTTGTTAAAAAGTCCAAGTCAAACCACTTTTATGTCAACTCCATGTGCCACAATCTAAAGCCAAACTCTTGTTTAAGCTTTTTGGACAACCAAATCTGGTTATCAATATCATTTTGAACTCCATGTTCATGATGCAGAGTAACAGAAACAAGCATTAGCACCCTGAATGTTTTATCTGTTTTTTGATAACTCACTCGAGGAAACTTTAAAATGTGTATTTTGGGTAAACCTTTGTGGGAAAGGTGTCGGGTCAAAACAATAGCATATGTAGCGTCTGAGAGCAGTAGCTTATCTTGTATTTACCAAAAATTGGATATCAGTCCACGAGGCATTGTGTATCAAAATACTTTTCTAATATAGTCTAGCTGGTAAATGAGTGAAGGAGACCTATATACCATTATAAAGGTCACAATATAGTTGTGACCTACATAATGGTTTGAACACATCATGCAGATTTAGTTGATACAGCAAGTTTTTTTTTTCAAATCCCCTTAAAAATAACTTAGCATGCAAAAGGGATCACAGAAAGCTTCTGAATGATCTGCATAGCTTATTTATTATTTTAGTTCTGCATTTCAAAGTATGTATTTATTGCATAATTTGAGCTTATTTTTAATCAAATCTTTATGTAATTTTTATGTATTTCAAAGAGATCGGTACTGGAGTTTAGCTCAGGCTATAAAGGCTGTGGTATGTGTCACAGTTTAGAAAACGGGACGAATAAAAGACAGACATGTTCCACAGCCAGTGGATATTACTGAAATGTAAGATTGACTTGGTTAGGGCCAGTAAAAGTGGTTCCAGAAAAAAAAATCACATACACTTTGACTGAGGAATGACCACAGAGACACACATGGTGCAGAATCTTCTTACCCCTGTCCTGCAGTCTGCACACAGACTCTTCTCTCTGGTGTGAACAAAATGTGTGGGCTGGGTGTAATTACAACTCTGTCAAATAACTGATACTCTGAAGTTGTTAACATGAAAGTTAAGAGGAACTTGGAAATTTGAAAAATCCTCCCAGTTCACAAATAACTCAAGAGCAATAAGCAAAGGGGATCTATGTAAGAATTAACTAAATGTATGCTTAAATAGAAATTTAAAAACATCAATTGAGGACAATAATTTTCAGATTTTGATGTATGTTCTGTTGGAGACATGACTACGTTTTTATTGGAGTGAAACTACTAGGTTATAGCTAAGACACAGGAAAGTGCTGGAGTCTTTAAGATACTGATACCAGAGGTAAAGCAAAGCACAGAAATGTTTTTCATGTCCTCTAAGGTCAACCATATGGAAAATAGAATTTTACATAAAACGATTTTATTGCTAAACTGATTAAATTAACAGATATTGTGGCATACTCGCTAAACAAAAGGAGCTAAATTATTCCCATTGCAAACTATGATTCATCTGAAAGTGTGTGTGTGTGTCTTTGGGCAGGTGCTTCTTAAATGCCTGAAAAAGCACACGTGGAAGCTTTGTGATTTACTTTTAGGTAGCTTTGGTTAGAATAGTCCCAGAAACACGAATCAGACTTTGCCACATTTAAAAATGAATGACATGTTCCGAAAAAAAATTCAAACTGCCCTAAATAGCTTGTCTGAAGTCAATCTGGAGACTAAAGAAACACTTCAAATCAGGGAGAAACTGGAACAAACCACTTAATAAAAGTTTTGAATCAACCTAAATACATGCTCTGGATCTCTGAATTATGGGTGCCTTTTGAAAAGCTCATAGCTTGTCCAAAGCTTCATTTCTTCAGTTCTTTATTCACTTTAACACGTACATTGAAAAAAAAATTCAATGCATCCTGTCTTTCATGAAAATGCTGCACGAGTTTGAAAAGCACAAAGATTCATGCTTCACGAACATGATCGCATGATGTGTCTGTTTGATTTATTGTGTCTATTTGGAGGTTTTCTTTGTTGGAGCCTCCTAATCAGTGAGCTTTAAAACCAGATTCAGATCAACATTCGATCTCAACCACCGGCGTTAATACAGAAGCAGCAGTATGGGTATGTTTCACTTTCATCTGCAGTGACACAGCGGATGATAGATCACTAACCAGACCACGGATAGAGATCTGAGTTTATTTTGCTATTCTTGGTCTGTCACCTTATTTACCCAGCAAACTCTGGGGACAGGATGCAGAAAAGGGCAAAGTGCTGAGTGAATTTAGTGTGGTATAAATCATGCTTTGTGTTATGTGGTATAACAAAGGTGGGGTCCATTACTCATCAAGGCCGAACAAAGCACCAACAAGAATTTACTAAGCAGTGAGATAATGGGTTTCCTGTTGATGGAGCTGAGAGACTGCAAACATACACGCACATATGCACACACACACACACACACACACATGCATGCACGCTGTGGATTGCAGATAATATATTCAGGACATTTAGCATATTGTTGCTCTTGCAGAATAACTCTGCAACTCAAGCTGACATTCAGTTCATTTGTGCACATGGACTGAATATTTATACGGTCCACAAAATGCAACGGTATTAAAGATCCTACAAACAGTTATTGAGAAGTTATCTCTGATAATTCAGTGAGCAATCGTGTGCATTACTCTGTGTATAGTGTGTTGCATGTCTAAACGTACTGTCTGCATTGGAGCACATACTGTAACGCTGCCGCGGGTGACAGCTTTTAGCGGCAATGTCTTCAGACATGCAGACTTTAATTAACTTGTGCATGTTACTCTAACTGATACAGCGCTCTTCATATATGCTCACTGCTGTGCATCATTAAAATATACTTATCAGTTAACAATCCAAGAATGTTTTATGATGGATGTGCTCATTGGCTATAGTTCAATGTGACTTTACAGCAGATTTGTTTTCCCTGTTATTTAGGTCAGGTAAATGCTGGGAAGTTAGTGATTTAACTCCCGGCACTAGACAGAGTTTGTATTCCAGCTGTGAAATAGCAAACTGAGTTATGGCACACCCATCACTGCCAAACTGCCCTTCAGCAAGACACCGAACTTTAGAACTGACAACTAACTGGGTCAGTGCACTGTGTGCTGAACTTCACTCTTTGAAATGTCTGGTGTGGAAAAGGGAAAATTCTAGCAAGAAGCAACTACAAAAGTTTAAAAACAGCAGTAAACAGAAACATTACCAATACAATGTCGCGCTCTTAGCTGATTTTGAGTATTCAGGATTGCTCAGAAAAAGGAGAATCTCAACACTGACAGATTAGCCTGGCATACAGAATAGAAAGCTCCTGTAAGCTGACAATCAGAAGGCATTTCAACATACAGCGAGAGAGATGTGCTGACCACATAAATTCTTGATTCAACTCTCTCTAGATCTGTAGCTTCAAATCTTGCAGAAAAACACACTGATCCTGAGTACTGACAGTTTAGTCTGCAGGTTAGTGACATTATTCAAAATAACACACAACAACAACAAAAAACTAAAATGTAATTATACAGTCCCAAACAAAATTTTAAGACCACTTCAAAAATGGCAAAAAAAAAGTCATATTTTGCATGGTTGGATCTTAACAAGGTTTCAAGTAGAGCTTCACCATGCAACAAAAAGAAATGGGAGTGTGACAAAACATTACTTTTGAGCATGCAGTTTATTGAAAACAACACTTAAACTGAAACAGGCTGTTTTACAGCTGATCAAAAGTTTAAGATCACACCTCCAAAAAAACCCGTAAACCACCCCCAAACCAGAAATCAAAATTTCAAACATGAACTCAGCAATGAGCAGCTCCATTGTTGTCCATTTTTGAAAACTTCCCTTGCCATCCATCCCCAAAGGTTCCCATTTGGATTTGGATCAGGGGAGCATGCAGGATGGTCCAATTAGAATGATGTTATTCTCCTGGAAGAAGTCCCTCGTCCTGCGGGCATTGTGTACTGTAGCGTTGTCCTGTTGATAAACCCAGTCGTTACCACACAGATAACAGCCCTCAGTCATGAGGGATGCTCTCTGCAACATCTGGACATAGCCATTGGCCGTTTGACGCCCCTGCACCTCCTAAAGCTCCATTCTTCCACTGAAGGAAAAAGCACCCCAGACCATTATGGCGCCCCCTCCACTGTGGCACATAGAAAACATCTCAGGTGGGATCTGCTTGTCATGCCAGTAACGCTGAAAACCATCAGGACCATCAAGGTTGCATTTTTTCTCATGAGAGAATAAAACTTTCTTCCACCTTTCAATGTCCCATGTTTTGTGCTCACTTGCAAAGTCCAAACGGGCAGTTCTGTGGCGTTCAAGGAGACGAGGCCTTTGAAGACGCTTTTTGTTTTTGAAGCCCTTCAGTGTCAGATGCAGTCTGATGGTTATGGGGCTGCAGTTGGCACCAGTAACGGCCTTAATTTGGGTGGAGCATCATCCAGTGTCTTGATGGACAGCCAATTGGATCCTCTGGCTCAGTGCTGGCGAAATTTTTTTGGGTCCTCCACTTGACTTTTTTGTTCCATAACCCTCAGGATCATTTTAAAAAATTCTAAATTATGCTTATGCAGTTCAACAACCCAACCACATTCAAAAAGGGAATGTTTTTTTTCCTTTGCCATCAGAACATCATGACAGTGTGACTACCTGACAGAAAATGTCAATGAATCCACATTTTTACACAGATTTGGCCTTTTAAAGGCATGTGGTCCTAAACTTTTGATCAGCTGTAAAACAGCCTGTTTCAGTTTAAGCGTTGTTTTCAATAAATTGCATGCTCAAAAAATGTTTTGTCTCAGTCCCATTTCTTTTTGTTGCATGTTGAAGCTCTACTTGGAACCTTGTTAAGATCCAACCATGCAAAATATGATTTTTTTGGGTCATTTTTCAAGTGGTCTTAAAGTCTTGTTCGGAACTGTATATATAGGGTCACTCCTTCTCACTCTGCCTTGTTCCCAAACAGTAGCAGCGGTGTCAGAATAATATAGCTGTCAGGTAATTATCAGAGAATGTTGTATGATGGATGTCCTCAATGGCTGTGACTTTATAGCAGATTTGTTTTCCTTGTTATTTGGGTCAGGTGTTATTAGCTGGTTATGGTCCGGTACTATAAATCAAGTTCGACGCACCATGGATAGTGTTTTTTTAAACTTTATCTTAATCATTTAAGATATGTACACACATACATGGGTGTTTTTTTATATCAGCGATTTTCTGCTTTAATTAAAACTAAACAACTGAAAAATTGGAAACCCCCCCAAAAAAAGAAGTGTTGTCAAGATTGTGCCAAAGCAACGAGCGGTGATATAACAATAAGAGGATCAGGCAGGTGATAAAGCAGATAAAGGCCCACACTGCTTTTCCTTGTTGATGCTGATAGTAATGGTATTCGTGGTAGCCAGAAGCTGTTTACAATGAAACATTTGATTGTGTCTTTTAACATGGTTTGCTTCAAAGAGGTAAAATACGATATTTATCTCACATTTGTGAGGAAAACTTTTTTTAAAAATTATATCATAATCATCAGTGAGTAAGAAATGTGCCCCTGATTGTAATGACTCACGAGCTTGTAGGTGCTCAGATCAGCAGTTCCAGTGTTCATGGATTGAGTGGGTGTGTCTGTGAGAGCACAAAAAATATACATCACCTGTAAGAAAACAGATTGTGTGCTACATTTATTGCTGCTCTACACTTAAGTTCAAAACTGCATATGCTTTGTGGAAGGTGGAGACACCTCTTAGAAAGAACCACAGTTTTCCTCCTTTAGCTCAAATGATGGAGCTTACTGCTCGGCATAACACAGGAAGGATTTCACTGCCACTCAGTTTCCCAAATCTGATTGAATAAACTCTAACATGAATAATTTCATGATGTAAATGAACAGGACGCTGGTGCATATGCAGTCAGTCTACATTAAAAAACACACCGTAGCTGAATAAGCCAGCTTCGTTGTTCGCACACATTCCTCGCTGCACTGCACTTTTTCTTAGAGTGACAGTTTTTCGCCTATAATTATGTGCACTGCTTCTGCAACACAATGCTAACCTCTATTTTGCCAGATCACTATTATCACTGTTATTACCTTGTTGTCACAGCTGTGTTTGCTCACCTGCAATGGCATTTTGTCTGTCTGTCTTTGAAATTAGGCCACACTGAGACTGGGGATGTACATGGACATGTACAACTGTGATTAAATATGGGTTTTCAGCAAAAAGTTAAGACAGCTACTGGCTCCATAATTGCAGGTAAAAGAAGAAAAACAAAAACATGAAGAAGTGAGACCTTGAAAAGAGGGTCATTTTTCAAAAACTAATGTAAATTTATGAGGAAAACAAAGCTGTGAGGTTGATTGTGAAGCTCTTAATCAGAGTACAGCTTACTTTGCACTTCTTTTTTTTGCATTAAAAAATAGTGCAGTGTATTTAGACAAAAAGAAACGAGGATGAGGTGACAGCTTTTGTGCATTCAACACAATGGACCCATGCAAGTACGTTACTGGTTAAATCATCAATATGGCTCCGTACTCGGCTGTCACAAAAATTTGATCCAGTCTTGCAAAGTGAATTGGTGGCAAAAAACTCCACATTTTTGGGAGTTAATTTGTGCTTTTATAACATCAAATACTATTCAACATTTTGTCATAATGTACCACTTTGTTCCCAGAAAGTATCTAGTTCTTTAATATAAATGTAAATATGTGAAATTATGAGTTTTTCCTTGGAGTACGTGTAATTAATTAATTAATTTTATTACATTTTTATTTTGTTTTACCCTAAATTTTCCCAAAAAGTGCCATCAGACGCAGGTGAATAATTGATATTTTTTCCCCCCTCGCTTGCCTTAGATGAGATTAGCAAAATTCTTGCTATAATGAATATTCTTGTCATTAGTCATTTCTTCATCTCTGGGTAGTGCACTGAATTTGACCTCCACGTTTGATGTTCTGATGTGTGTCATCCAGTACAAAATCAAATTTAATTCATTGCTTTCTTCTCCTGGAAATTATTAATATCAATCTTGCTGAAGTCATATCCTATCTTTGCTTATGTCATTACCTCTGGCTGAACATACTTTTGTCATTTATTTGATCAAAATCTTTCTGTATAGAATACAGCTTAATTGATTTATACTTCAATAGATTTTCCAATTAAAGTGACAAATCCAACGAGATAGAAGACATGCAGTAGATCCACTGAATCGTTTAAAAGATTACAATCCCCCCTCAGATCTCCTGTGCTCCTGATTGGGATGAGAAAATGATCACATGAATAAATGAGCAACGTTTGCATATAAGATTCTAAAAAAGAGAACACCTGCATTTTTTCTTTACCAATCATGCTTCGTGTTTGAATGCACACAGATGAGCTATTGTTCTATATGGATAAAAATAAAGGGAGAAGCCTTTAGTGAATGTACTTGTATAGCTCCTTTTAACAGCAAGGTCATTTGAATTTTATTACATGAGACAATCAAAAGGAACCATAACAACACAGAACTGCAGAAAATACATATAAAAGACTTTATATAGCTTACAATATGTATATATATATTAGGGGTGCAACGATACACAGAATTCCTGGTTCGGTTCAGTTCGATACTTTGGTGTCACGGTTCGATATTTTTTCGATACAAAAAAATGTTCAGGCCTTTTTAATTTGTCATTTATTAAAATTATAAATATACATTTTAACTCAAAAGTACAGTTTTTAAATTTAATGTTGCTGAAACAACAAAATAATAAAAAAATAAATAAATAAAGAGAGTTTATTACAGAGAAATGGCTCTTTCCAAAATAAAAGCTATACTATACGCTTCTTCTGGGGTATATTCTCAGCAGCATATTAAACATATCAGGTCCCCATAAGGAGAATCATGTGCTGACGGCTGTCTAAATGACTCGGGTAAAGTTTGTAGCATGCATGCTTGTTGTTTTTGTCTGCTTCCACTTGTCTTTGCACTAGGATGATGTCGGTGTAAATGTGCAGTCCACTTGTGTTCCCACTAGTGCTGTCAGCGTTAATCTCGTTAAAATGACGTTAACGCCATAATGCAGCAAATCTCCGTTAACGAGTTAAAATTATAACGCGGCAAATATCCGTTAAGGAGTTACCGCGGATCGCGCCGTGCGTGGGGCTGGATGGCGTCAACACGTTAACGAGCTAACTGTGCTAACGCAGTAGTTCCCACCAATGTAATTGAGCATTGCGTGGCACATCCGACATACTGTTTTACTTTTGTCCATGACACGCTTACCTTCAGGGTCATACTTCACATGAAAACCAACATAGTTCCAAACGCCAGATCTGAATGAGGGTGGGGAAGGTTCAATTTTGGGAACTTCTGTCTCGCTAGCTTGCGCTGCGCTCAGTGGATCTGCGCTTGACAGTGCAGCCTAGGCGGAGTAGTCGAACGCAGATCCACTGAGCTCTCAACACAGACAGCATCGTCAGAAGAAAAGTTGATAAAATAAATTAAAAATTTTGTATTGTTCGATACATAGGCGTACTGAACCGAAAGCACTGTATCGAACGGTTCAGTACCGATACATGTATTGTTGCACCCCTAATGTATATATATATTTGATTGTCAATATAAAGTTTGATTTGGTACAGTGATGCTAAAGAGAAAGTACACGCTTTTAGCAGCAAAAACGTGAAGTAATTGTTTTCTTTACTTCATCAGTGTCTCACATTGTTGTGGAAGACTTTGGCCCACTCTTCTTTACAATGCTGTTTCAGGTCATTGAGGTTTGCAGACATTCATTTATGGACAGACCTCTTGAAGTCCCATCGCAACATTTCAATCAGGTTGAGGTCTGGACTTTGACTGGGCCAGCACAGTGATTCTTTCTTTTTCAGCCATTCTGCTGTTTATTTGCTGCTGTGCTTGTGATCATTGTCTTGTTGCATGACCCAGTTTAGTCCAAGCTTCAGCTGTCAGACAGATGGCCTGACATACAGAGGGGTTCATGTTTGACTCGATTACTCGAAGAGCCCAGATCCAATATCTGCAAAACAAGCTCAAATCATCACCCCTGCACCAACATGCGGACAGCTGGTGTGACGTATTTGTGCTGGTTTCTTGTGTTTAGTCTTCGCCAAATGTAGCACTTTGCATTGTGGCCAAACGCTGATTTGGATTTGCTCTCGTCTGTCCAGAGGACATTTTTCCAGATGTCTTCTGGTTTGTTCAGATGTAGTTTTGTAAACCTAAGCCATGCTGTTATGTTTTTTTTTTTTTTTTTTATTATTTTTTTTTAGAGAAACAAGACTTTCTTCTTGCAACCCATCCAAACAACCCATATGTGTTCAGTCTCCTTATAATTGTACTGTGATGAACATTAACATTTCACATACTAATCCAGGCCTGTGGAGGCTGAAATGTAGCACTTGAGCTTTTTGCATAGCATTCATAGCACAGTCTGACCTTGGGGTAAATCTGCTGGGAAAAAAGACAACTGTCTTGAATGTTTCCACGTGTAAAAAATCTAAGGTCATTCCTGTTGTCTTTCCATTGTGTTAACACACACCTGAATGCTCCAGACCAGAAAAGTGCCAGAACTTGTGCTTTTATAAAAGTGCTCACACATGCATTTGATCATTAGCACCTGGCTGCTGCTTACCCTTGTAATCCTTATGGAAGTGATAAGACTGTACTTGATCTTTTTTTTTTTTTTTTTTTTTTTTTTTTTAAATAAATGACACAGTGTAATATGTCATGTTCTGTTGCTCATCTGAGATTGTATTTACCTAAGAACCAGATTATTTTTTAATATATGTAAAATCTTATAATTGAAAGAGGGTGTACTTTGTTTTTACAACAACTTTACAATGTCTTGTTTTGCCCTCACATGGGTTATAGCCTTTAAATATATCCTCTTGCTCTTAGCCGAGCTTTTTAATATCTCTGATATTTTCATCTGCCCAAAATAAAAGGTCAGTAAGAGGATAAGAGGTTGACAAAAGAGCAGCACTCAACGGTTGCCTTTGTGTTGCATGGTAGTGTTGTGACTCTGGAACAAGTTGGCTACAGCTCCTCCTCACTGTCCTTTTCCATTTGCAGAGGCATGAAATGATGGCGTATAATGGGGCGCGCAGCTACTTCAGCTATACCAACTGCTGGCTAGATGCCAAATTGGAAAAAAAGTGAGTCGGTTCAAAAGAGGAGCTGTCTGTGGTATCCTTGGTAACTAAAATTGCTCAACATTTTTTCTCAAAGGTCAGAAGAAAAACGGGAAGAAGTGGAGACTTGGATTCCTCCCCCACATCTGAGACTTCCTTTAAGCTTATTTAGTTTTCAAGGTGTCCTTTGAGAGGGAGAGCGACAGAACCAAAGGGAAGGTGACAAAGATGGAGGGGCTCTTCACCCTGGCTCTCTCTCATCATCATGACAGGGAAAAAAACGGAAAGGAAGACAGATTTGCTGGCACATACTTATTCACCTTCCAGTACCAGACTTTACTCGTTGTATAATAATGAAGAGAAAATGAGTACACTCTTTAATATTTAACGTAACATTTTGGGAGCTTGCATTTGAGACTGTTAGTGAGATGCTACTCACAGCTGAAAGTGTATATTTAGGTGGCCAGTAAGCGCAGCACAATGACAAGCATGCACATGTACAAATGTAATTTCCTTTGGAGAGCCAAAAGCCTCTAGAGGCTTTGTAGCTGCATTACAAATCAGGTCGCCATGGCTGCCACCATAAAGGAACTCCATTAAATAATTGACAGGGAGCAGAAAATGGCTAAATGCATAACAAGCAGGCATAAATCCATTCAGGAAGGAAAAGTAGATTGTGTGACAAGATGGAGCGATTTACTAATGTGACAGAGAAGAGAGAACGGTCTCATTTCTTACTAAAAAACACAACATTGAGGTAACTGAGAAAAAGTTTTTGTGGACTGAGGAGCTTCCTAACAGTGCTGGTCCAAATCAAAAGGCACCATGCATACATAAATTCTGTCTTAACCTCATTATTTCTACTTACATAATAGTTATATATAGGTGAGGCTGTGCAGCTGAAACAAATTGAGACCAGTTTGCCTCTGTTACATGAATATTAATTAAAAAATGAAGAAAGACATATGACCTGAACCAAAAATTTATGAGACTGCAAAACAAGTCACTTAACAGCGATCACTTGGAGAGCAAACACAAGGATCAGAAGGTAATGTCATAACAAGTACCGCGTTGTTCTAACGCCAGGTAACAAAGTAATCACTAAATTGCTTCTGAGCTGTGAAAATGTAATTGCCATGGTATTAACAAAACAGCAACAACTAAAACATTGCTACAAAGGTAAATCTATTAGCTGCTTAACACCTAAATGTTGTTAAACAGCTAATAGGCTGTTAGCTATGTCAGCGGTCTCTGTTAGCTAGCATCTATTAGCTAACAGAGGTCACGCGTGCTGCAAACTTTCTCATATGTGTATCAAAGTCACAATTATTGCAGACATGCTAAACATGTACAATGTTACAAATGATACCAAAAGGAACCAAAAACTGAAAGATAAGGAGGACTTTCTGCTTATTAAACAGCTAATAGACTAATTTAACCTCGATGAAACCAAAGCTTAGATGTAATTTGTCTAACCTCTACCATAGATTTTAAGTAAATGCAGTACGACAGATAGATTATATGGACATAGGTACAGGGCCATTTATACATTATACTGACAGAAGCTGTTTAGCCTTGGAAGCTCATAGCATGAAGCTCTTGGTACACAGTTTCTGTGCTGATGTTAATGTGAGACAAGTTACTGAGTCGAGAGAGTTGGACACTTTTACACATTATGCACATTAGCACGCGGCAAGCCCGTTCTGTAACTGTATATGGTCTGTTGCTGAGTTGCTGTGGTCCCTAAACTCTTCCATCCATCCATCCATCTTCTTCCGCTTATCTGGGGCAGATAAGCAGGGGCAGCAGCCTAAGCAGAGAAGCCCAGATCTCCCTCTCCCCAGCCGCCTCCAGCTTGTCCGGGGGAACACCCAGGTGTTCCCAGGCCAGCCGAGAGATATAATCTCTCCAGCCTGCTCCGGGGCCTCCTCCCAGTGGGACATGCCCGGAACCTCTCACCTAGGAGGCTCCCAGGAGGCATCCTTATTAGATGCCTGAACCACCTAAAATGGCTCCTTTCAATGTGGAGGAGCAGCGGCTCTACTCTGAGCCCCTCCCAGATGGCTGAACTTCTCACCCTATCTCTAGGGGAGAGTCCAGCCACCCTTCGGAGGTGCTGATTCTCATTCCCACTGCTTCACACTGGGCTGCGAAGCCGCCTAAACTCTTCAACTTTGTGAAATTACAGCTCACAGTTTAATTGGTTTATCTATTTGCTTGATTTTGTACATTTGTTGCAATGGAGCTGAAAACACCTGATAACAAAGATTAAGAGGTATTAAGAGGTCTGAAAAACCTGTGTGTGTGTGTTGTTCGAAAACCCCCCCCATAGCTATTTGTGTTTTTTTTCAAATCAGCTTCTTTACCCAACAGCACAACAACCAGTAATAGAAATAATTGAGCCATACATAAAATGTCTAGTGTGTGATAGATTGACCAACAAGCCATGATGCACAGAAAGATGTGACTTAGTGCTTGGGAACTAGCCCGAGGAGCAGAAGAGCAGAATAAAGTCCTCTTGGGGCTCCATTGTCAGGAAGAAGAGATCAGAAATACTGGCAGGAGGTTGGAGTCATATGATGTTGTCGGGGTCTGATGGGACAAAGAGTCGGAGGAGCATGCCGAAAACAGAACAGTGTTAAATAATGTGTGTGATGGGAATTGCTTGGTTCAAATAAACTGCAAATACTGCACTATGGCAGTAGAGTAATGTAACAGTATAGATAAAGGCAAGATGTAAGTGGTGCGTTAGTGCTTGTGATGCAGCGCTGACCAGTAATAGCAGACAGCAATAACATCAGCGGCAACAGAAAATGGTGGCAGCAGTGGTTTAAATCAAATAACGTGACATGACAGGAGCAGCAGCAGTGAGAGACACATCAGGAAAAACATAAATGGTATTATTGACCTTGGAAATGGCGCTTTAGAAAAAAAAAACTAAAGGAAGTGGAGCTTGTTAGTGATTTGTTATGTAGCACTAGCGGCAGGTGTTGGTGAATTAGTCGAAACAGTCTGACTTTTATTCATTTATTTTTTAAATTTTACCCAAGTAGGTCCGTTGGACTAGAAATTTGCAACATTTTGCTCTGAAGGCCTTTGAAGTAATTAAGAGTCACTTTTCCGTCCTTTAGTTTTATGCATGTTTTGTTGCCACGTGTTGATGCATGTAGAGCAACATGCTCTACATGCTCATGTTGGATTCAGGGGCCATGCAGTGCCTCCTACATTATCCATATTTTTGTATGGTCACTGACTCTCATTATAAAGGGAAGATCATCAAACTGACTTTGACTGAGTTTAGCTGGAACACCAGTGAAAACTTTAGTTGGGATGCATAAATTCCACCCTTTGGTCTTTGGTGCACTTTCCTCAGATACTTTAATCCCAGCTGTTTTGTTTTGTCACCGTTCTGGTTTAACTCAATGCTTTTGTGTTGCAGATTTTTTCCCCCAGCTTTTTAATTCGCCTTTATTCCTGTACCCTATTATCTACCCCGCTCAGCTCTCTTCTGTTCTCTGCTGTTTTTCCTTTGTTGTCCAAGGACACCCAGCACTGACTGGGATGGACACAATGACTGTTGGAAGTGGATTTCATTTATCACTGTGTCACTAATAGCTGCCCATCATCCCTATTGCCGTGAGAGCCCTTAAACCTCCAATAGTGACAGGTGGTGAGTTGTGTAGGAAAGGCCATAAAATATCCACTCAGAGGGTTTACAACAATTAGGAGGAAGTAAAACAGACATAAAGGATTTAAAGTCTGATGAGGGGAAGTGCTTTGTGAAGCTAGGTGTGTCTTGTAAGTATACAGGATGACTCTGTAAATAGGTCACCGATAGAAAATGGTTTTCATTGCTACATAATTAACAAAATAGAAAAAATCCAACAGATTTTAAAGGGTCAGGGATGTTATCGGTGAGCACTGAAAACCAGGATTGTTTTGGGACCCCAAAGCAGGCCTGAAGTATTGAATGTTGAGAAGGATTATAGATCACTTTTGTCTCAGATCTGTCCTTGAGCTGTGTTCAGCATGCCCACATTTCCCTGTGGTTCCACATGGATAGTTAAGTGTTTACAGGACAATACAGTAGTAATCAATCTCTGTTAAAATCTCCCTTGTTCTGTGGAAGGTGCTTCCAAATTAATATTTTGCAGACTTGCCTTCACAGAATAATTCAACTTTATTCCCACTTTATGCTGTGTTTACTGTGCTTTTTCAAAGTTGGCACTTTAATGATAACATAACTTTGTGCTATAGATAGGAGTACCAGTCACAAGTCTGGACATGGGTTGTACTGTATACACATGTGGGTAACAGTTTGATTGCGGCTGTTGCAATATTATAACATGAGTCAGTGTGGCTACAATGGTGAACTGGAGAAAAAAAAATGGACGCTAGAGGGGTATAAGTTTAACATTCAGTCAGATTAAAAGAAGTTATATAGACTTACTGACCACTTTATTAGGTACACCTGTTCAATTGCCCCTTATCACAAATATCTACTAGCAACCTGATGCATTTAGGCATCTAGACTTGGTCAAGAAGACCTGCTGAGTTCAAACTGAGCATTAGAATGGGGAAGAAAGTTGATTTAAGTGACTCTGAACATGGCACGGTTGTTGGTGCCAGATGGGCTTGTCCGAGTATTTCAGAAACTGCTTATCTGGTGGGATTTTCCCACACAACCATCTCTAAGGTTCACAGAAAATGGTCCACTGTCACGGCGGGGTGCGCCGGTGTGTCGATGAGGTAGACCCAAAAGCAGAGACAGTGGAGATAGAACTAAGTTTCCAAAAATAAAGCGAGCCTTTATAGTGGCTGATGGCATGAGAACAACACTAGAGACACACTGAAACTGGGAAAACTAAGGAGACTAAGAACACTGTGTAAACTAAAAGACTATGACACTCTGTGAAAGAACTATGAAAAACTATGAACACAGAGTAACTAGGAATGCTATGAAACACAGTGAAACAATGAGGGACAACTATTAAATCTGTGGCGAGGATAATAGACGACCTGACAAAGAACAGTAAGAGACAAAGGACTTAAATATACACATAAGGTGATGAGGGGGAGTGGAGACACGTGAGGAAACAGCTGACTAGGATGAACATAATGATGCACAGGAAATGTAAACCAAAACACAAAGACATGAAAACTGGACTTTCAAAATAAACAGGAAAACATGACAAGACACAGGCATGACACGAACTTGACAACATTAACCAGGCAGGCAAAAAGCATGACCAATAACACCCAATAAACAACAAGGGGAACTTAAACACAGGGGAAGATGACACAAAGAAATTAAGAAACAAAGGACTAACAGCAACCTAGAAATTGACTGAAACTAGAACACAAATGAATACAAAATGACACACTAACAACCCACATACTGGGTCATGTGACCCAGTACCGTGACAGTCCACAAAAGAGAAACTATCCAGTAAGAGAAAGTCCTCAGGGAGAAAATGCCTTGTTGTTGCCAGAGTGGTCAGACTGCTTCAAGCTGATAGAAAGGCAACAACAACTCAAATAACCACTTGTTACAAGGCAGAAGAGCATCTCTGAGGAATGCCGAAGGGCATCTCTGAATGCACAACATGTTGAATCTTGAAGTTGATGGGCTGCAGCAACAGAAGACCCAACACGTTCTCACTTCCAAAGCGTAATATTTTACGCTAGGTGACAAATCGTCAACACATTATGCTTCCGGGCACCCAACATGTCCCTAAATGATGAGATCGGAAAAATGAGGAAACATGAGAACCGTTTGGAATCAATCTACACATGTTTGTTCATTTTACTTAAATCGCTTTGGAAAACACTATTTAACGTCATTAAAGAGCTGGTTAGGGCTAGGGATAAGGTTATGGTTAGGGATAAGGTTAGGGTTTGGGCTGGAATACATGGCTGGAACGTGTATTACCGCGGGACCGTCACTCTACTGGATTTCACCCATAACCCGGTGTGTAGCATAAGAACGCAGAAGGTCACCTTTCACGTTCCTCAGGAACACCGCGGGATGTGAAACATCGTCGGGATGTTACTCGAGAGTGAGAACGGGCTGGAAGACCACTTTGGGTGCCGCTCCTGTCAGCTAAGAATAGGCTACAACACAGGCTCACGAAACCTGGACAAAAAAAAAAAGACTAGTAAAACAGTGCCTGTTCTGATGAGTCAACATTGAGATGGGGTCCGAATTATATCAACAGGTCAGGCTGGTGGTGATGGTATAATAGTGTGAGGAATGTTTTTTTGGCATACTTTAGAACCAACTGAGCATGTTTTAAATCCCACATCTATCTCTTTAAGACCACAGTGGGCCCATCTCCTGATGACTGCTTCCACGAGGATAACGCACCATGTTACAAAGGTCAGATCATCCTAAACTAGTTTGTTGAACATGGCAGTGAGTTCACTCAAATGGCCTCCACTGTCACCAATCCAGCAGAGCACCTTTGGCATGCAGTAGAGGTTCACATCATGGATGTGGATGAACTATGAGATGCAATCATGTTATTATGGGAAAAAGAACTCTGATTAATGTTTCCAGCACCTTGAAGATTGCAACGTGTTAGATTGACAGGTAAAATAGAAACTTAAGGGATGAGATTAAAATGTAGGCTATTGTCAAAATGTTGTGGTTGCAAAGAAAGTATTAATGTGTAAAAGTTGTCTAAATGTTTCAGGTTGGACTAAAGTTTCGGTCCAGCATTGCCATCTTGTGTGTGTGAAATGCAAAAAAACAAAACAAAACAAACCTGCAGTCACCCCCTCAACACTTTTTTGTCTTATTAGATTAAGAAAAGGAAAATTAAGGTGTTATGTTTGTTGTCGGTAACTATAAAGTTTGCATAAATTTGGCTTATCAACTTTTTTTTTCTGGTAAAAAAAAATAAATCATTGCCTTAAGTAGCAATTTCCCCCCTCGACACGTTGGCTGAAATAAAATAATAGTTATTCACAGACTGGCTGGAGGTAATACACAAATCTGAGGGAAGAAGTGTGTCTGTCCAGGGATGACTCAGTTTGGCTTATGTAAGAGTCTAAATGTGATTAAAGAAACAGCTCTATTGTTATTTTACTCACTCATTCTCACCTCACCATGAGCAGAAATCACACAAGAGAACAGAACCTGACCTAAACAGGTATAATAAGTGTGTTAGAACAAAAATGCTAAATTGTGTGTAAAACTCGGAAAAAGACGAAGCTGCTCCTTTGCTTCCTTGTTGAAAATTCATGTCGTGCTCTGTCAGAAGAAAAGCAGCTCAATTTCTGTCTTATGGTGCTTCCTCAAATAGAGCTGAAGCGCTCCTTGAGGACTTGACTCGTTGTCAGATGTCGGAGAAATGTTCCAGAGCTCTCACTGAACACATCCGTTGTGCTTCAGTTGAAGAAAGCTCAGAATAAATAAATGCATGTGTTGAACAACTGTACTCTTATTTTCTTCTTTATTTAATTTTTTAATTATTCATTTTTTTATCCAGAGGTCCAACCTTACATTTGTTTAGTCCAGCTCATAATACCCATATTACAACACGGTGTACTTAACAAATCAATAAGCAAACAAGCTTTTCTACGATATATCTTGCACACAGCTGACACTCGAGTGAACACTGAACTGTGTTTTCCGAGATCTTCCCCATTTTCAGCACTCTCGTTCACTTTAGATAAATCAAACCAAGCGTGAAAGCGGCCAGTACTCACAAAGCAATGAAGCTGCGTTTCTCAAAAAACGGTTTGATTTCAGGTGACGTCTGCACCTCTCTGTCCGCTCGCTTAAATCACACGCAGATGAATACAGAGATCTTCCAAAAATGGGCAACACTTAAAATTTTTAAACTCATGTTGAACCCCACCCCTGCACATTTGTGCTTTGACATAAGAATTATAAATGGCTTAGTGAAGGGACTTCAGTGGAAAGTTTCTGTGGGAAAAAAGGTATTCTGACAGACACAGAGCTCCAAATTTACCACCTTGTCTCTCAGCCAGTGGCTTGGATAAATATTTCACCATGTTTCCCCTCTCAGAAGTAAAAGGTTCGTGAGGTTCTCCTGGAGATGACTGACGACTGTTGCACAAGAGGGCCAGTTACAGTGTTTCAGAGCAGAAAATAGCACACTATACTGTGCTCTATGGGGTAGCCTAGTGGAGGTAATGGAATTCTCCATTAGTTTGGGCATTCTGGTTGCCTATGGATGGGTAATTCCTGAGGGCCGCTGTATCTACCAGAGATGTGAATAAAAAAACAATTTAAACATCACTGACTGTGTTCAGGTCATACTTGCATCATAATGTAAGGTTCAAATATGGTATGCATTTTGAAAAATGCTCTAGATTTCTATTCAGACTTACAGATGGTCCAGTAATGCATAAGTCTTGAACCACCTCTCTTTTATGTTTTCCTAACACGGGAAACAGATCCAGCAATTTACTTATAACGTGCAAATGGAGAGGCTGTTGCTTGGGAGGTAAAGCAGGTCATCGTTTATTCAGAAGTTTGGTGGTTCGAAGTCTGGCTGCTCCAGTTATCTTTGGGCCTGGAGTTCAAGATCATCCACATTCAATGGACTGTGAATGTTTTATAGAAAACACTTATATGAAGTAAAAAGCTTGAGTAGAAAAAGCACCATATAAGAACCGGCCCTTTTAAATAACTGGAAATACAGTATAGTCAATATTTGTTATGACCACCGTTATTCTTCAACACAGTCTGAACTCTCTGAGGAAAGCTTTCTCGTCATTTCTTTAAGGAGTCTTCTGGAATAGTTCTCCAGGCTTCTTGAAGGACATTTAAAGCTCCTCTTTGGATGTTTCTGCCTTTTGTTCCCTTTTCTGTTAAGATGATCAGGCACAGCTTCAATAATGTTGGGGTCTGGCTTCTAGGGAGGTCAGTCCATGAGTGACAGTGTGTGTGCGTGTTTTTTCTTTTAGTGCATTCACAGTGTGTTTGGAGTCATTGTCATGCTGAAAAAATCGATCTGTTCTTGTGTTATTAAGCATACCTTAGCCTTTCTCAGTGCCTCCCTTCCTTAAGAACGGCTTCTTGACAGACATCCTTTCACTCAGACCATTTCTGATGAAGCTTGAGTGAACAGTAGATGGATCAGTAGATGGATCCTCTCTTCCGGCGCCCCCCGTGTGCGGCAGCCTGTTACAGCAGCTCTGCTCATTCTGAGTTTCTTTCTTTCTTATTTTTTTTCTTCTCGTAATCAACAAATTTCCCACCTGTGGGACTAATAAAGGTCATCTTATCTTATCAACTGAAGGGCCACATATATCTCTCAGGTCATGTGTCTCTCAGGTCTTTGCTGGGTTTTTTCCTATTTCTTGAAGACAATTTTGTGCCTGTCAAACTATGTGATCTTTGGCATTTTTTATAGATTCGACTAAAGAAACGAGAACATATGATATATTTTTAAGACAGACTGCTAGTAACCAAGTGCATAAAATGCTATTTGGTTCTTGTCTGTCTAGAGACAACACAGGTTCATCCCTTTAGTTAGGTAACTTTTTGATGCTTGAATGAGTCACAGGTCAGTGTTAAGTAGCTTAATAAATAAACAAAACAAAGTCCAATATCTTGACTGCAAATTTTTTAAAAAGAAGCCAGTGTCTAAAGAAAAACTTTGAAATAACACCAGGAAGCTGGTGAAAAAATAAAAAATAAAAAATAAAGTCTGGGTCCTTGGAAGAAAAATGTGAAGGAATGAGGTGTGGTTCAAGACTTTTGCACATCCCTGTGTATGAAAATAAATTTCTGCAATCAGTATTTTAATATCAACATTGGATTAAGTGACTGTGTGTAATGTGGGAGACATCCCTTGTAGCGATCCTGCTTGGTTTCTCAGCTCAGTTCTGTGGCGCACTTATGTTTTTTGTCTCAGTGCTCATAATGTGACAGTGGGTCAGTGCTGGGGACTAACTGTGTTCACCTGGTGAACACAGGAGTTAGTGGAGAGAAGGAGAAAGAACAGTAGACTTTTATTTCTGCATGTTTCTGCCATATTAACCTATCACTGTTACGTCGTACGCGGCAAAGGGAAATACACTTACATGTACGTGTTTTTTGCTGTTATTGATCTTGTTACCCTGCCTCTCAAGGGTTAGTAAAGTTCAATTTTTAGAATGCAAAAATAAGAATGATTAAACCCACAGATGTTTGCATCAGCTCATCCTGCTGCAAGACATGCAAGAAGCAGTGTGATGAAGTGTTAAAATGCGTGCTCTCTTAGCCAAACCGCAGTCATTTGTCTCCAGAAGGACGATGAGAAGATTGTGTGTCCAATGAGAGTGCGCCTGGAAACAGCTCTGCCTTCTAAAGGTCTGAGTATGAGTCATGGTGGCAGAGAACTGCCCTCCACCCCCCACTGACAAACAAATATCCCCCCAAATAAGCACCACAAACACCATCTTCATTACTGAGTAATGGATTCAGAGAGGAGTGTTGCATTACTGCGTATCTATTATGAATTCCATAGAAGCATGCCATGTACCCATCTTGGCTCTGTTTCATATTTATTTGACATTGTTGTCTGGGTGTGTTTAGTCTCCCCTGTGAAACTTAAGTACATTTTAAGTGAGGGGTGTAAACTACTCAGATTAGTGGAGGGATTAGAAGAATGAACACAAAGTAGTTGTTATATAACGTCCACTGAGGACGGATAACCTGAGCTGAAGGATCTTAGAGTCTGACTGTGTGATGGTGTGTGGCACATAAGTTTACATGGAAACTGAAAAGTTACTGTCTCGTATAACCAATGACAAAGGTAACCTACACCAACGCAACTATCAGTCGCGAGTTGTAGCTGTATCTTTTTCTTTCTTTCTTTAGTGTCGCAGTATTTTCTGCCACCGTCAGCCCACAAGACCTGCCATGGGCGACAACATAATGACACCTGTCTCAGATAAACGACTGACGTTTCATTCGGCGTGGCAGTTCTGATACGAGGCGTGTGAGGCTTTTTAAAGCTGATTAAAAAAAATCTGATCTGGGTTAGGTGTCTGTGTGTGTGTGTTGGTGGTGAGGAAAGGGTATAATAAAGCGCTCCTAGCAAAGCGCTAGTTGTAGCCCCGGTGTCCGTTCCGAGTCATTCCGATTTAGATCAATACCACTTGCATTATGTGTTGGCAGTAGTTAATAGGCACCAGTGTGCATCAGAGGTGCTGGACTAGAGAGCATTTTGACATTTTGTGTACCTTCACTCACATGTGTCTTCAACCAGCATCTCTTAAAAATGCACTAGAAATGATTTCTGAGGAGTGTTATAATGTTATTTGACAGCCAAGTTTGTTAATGTCCATACTTAATCTGAATGTAACAGAAAATGAGCTGCAGATGGCATCGAGCTCTGTAATATTTGTGACTAGCATAATACTAAGCTGTACAAACACTGGAGAAAATGTTTATAGATGAAGTAATATTTTAAAACTACACCTGACTTGAACAAGCTGAACTTTTAAAAACCTGCCAATAGAGTAAAGACCCAAGTCGAAAAGCACTGAATGTAATTTGACAGTGAATCACAGCGATCCTTAACATTATTTTTTATGTTAGAATTAACAGCAAAGCAGAAATCAGATAAAATAGCCCGGAGAGTGGAATATAGAGTTTTCATCAATGACGCATCTGGTGCTGATGAGTGCTGCAGGCGTACCGCCAAAACATGCTGTGTTGTACACACAGATTTATCATTTTGTGTGAATAGTGGCTATTTTCCCAGTTTTGTACAAATTCTAGCCTTTCGCACCTCATTTTGTCTTTTTTTTTTTTCCCTGACACCTCCAGCTGCTATTTGAAACCACTGAGCTGCCTGTTTGATTGATAGCTCGTTCTCTACTTACCAAGCTCAAAGAGCCAAAGAAAAAGCAGCAAATAACCCTCCGGGCAATGACAGGGCTTAAGTCCTTTCATTCAGATGTCTGTCTTTGAAATGAGTGGACGTTTCTTTGATGCTACCACACTACAAGCCTAAAAGGGTCTGTGTGGATTGTAAATGATAAATGATTAATAAGATTTTGTTTTTGAGATGACAGAGAGACTATATTAGATGAGGAGTTTAAAAGAAGATGTCAATGTGACATCAACTGCTTTTAGTACTTTATAAAAAGATCCCTGCAACTGAGCAGTGATGCTTCATTTGTCTCCTTTTCTCGCAGGTATCTGGGGATCACACGGCCTCTCACCTACCCAGCCCGGCAGAACGGTCAGCTGATGGCCAAGATGATCCTGGGAGTCTGGCTGGTGTCAGCATCCATCACACTGCCGCCTTTCTGTGGCTGGGCCAAAAACGTCCACACAGCCGGTGTGTGCCTCATTAGCCAAGACTTTGGCTACACCATCTATTCCACAGCTGTGGCCTTTTATATCCCTATGCTGGTCATGCTGGTCATGTACTACAAGATCTTCAGGGCAGCTCGCAAGAGTGGCGCCAAGCACCGCTTCACCGACCTTTCACGACGCGAGCGTCTCGAAACAGTGGCTAACGAGGCTCTCCGAATGCAGGGCCTGAAGCCGCCCGGGGTGGCAGAGGAGTGTGCCGCATTGTCCCGCCTGCTGACCCGCGAGCGCAGAAACATCTCCATCTTCAAGCGGGAACAAAAAGCGGCCACGACACTGGGGGTGATTGTGGGCGTCTTCGCCGTGTGCTGGCTGCCCTTCTTTATCCTGTCCACCGCCAGGCCCTTTATCTGCGGAGTGGAATGTAGCTGTGTGCCCATCTGGCTGGAGCGCACGCTCCTGTGGTTAGGTTATGCCAACTCGCTAATGAATCCCTTCATCTACGCCTTCTTCAATCGAGACCTGCGCTCCACTTATCGTGACCTTCTCCGGTGTCGTTATCGCAACATCAACCGTCGGCTTTCCGCCGTGGGTGTACACGAAGCTCTCAAGGTGTAAGACCGAATGGTTAAAGCCGCTGCTCTCGTACACTCGGTGCTTAAAGGGCGACACTTAAACAGCCGGCCTGCAGACAGATATGGCCTAACGGGATAAAAGTCAGTGTTAGTGGCTCGCTGCAGACAGCACGATCACTTCAGTGTGTGAGTCAGTCATTCTATTTTTGGAAAGAAAATCACAGAGCGTACTTGATGGACTATTCAAGTCGACACTGCTTTTGTGCATATGCCACAATTCCATCCTGTTCCAGATTTATGATGGAATAATGCCGTAACAAAGGAAATGACATATAAACACAATCAATCATTCTAGGGCTTTCAAAGAGACCATAAGGCAAGCAGATTTCTGTATATTAACAAAATTGATGTTTGATAACAAATAACGTTTGTTTCGTGGCTTTCTGAGCGTTTCCCTCTCACCGTGTATCCACGCAAATCCCCGATGATTATTTTTCAAACGGGAGGCAATCACTTTGAGGCGTATTACAGGACTGAAACTTATATCACGCCATCACAAGTCAGAGCCTTCAAGCTGGTCCTCTGACTGAATTTATTTTGAGCACCCTATGTCGCCCAGTTATTTAAAATTTGGTGATTCTAAGTAGAACAAAGTGGGGTGGAAAATGCTGATTTAACACAACATAGTGAGAACGTCTCAGTGTTTGAAGGTAGTTTGTTTTGTGTCTGCATGAAACATTTTTCTTACATGCCACTGTATACATAAATCAAAAGAGAAGTAGTGGCAGCGGTGTTTCATGGGTGACCCAGACACTGCATCGCACAGAAACCATGATACTGTGGAGCTTTTCACTTTTCTCCAGTCATACTTGGTAAATAGAGCAAACTAAACGTTTCCACATTCTTAAGGCTCGTTTTCCTCACTGGTTGTTGACAGTGTTTTTATCTCTCTTCTCAATCAGGATGTGTGCCCCCCCCTCAGTTCAGTACATTTCCTTTTGAACTCCTCAGTGACTTGTACGAACCCATGTCCGATATCATCAGTCGAGCAGTGTGTGCTTTTTTTCTACCTCGATTTTTTGAAATGCTCTACATTTCCTCCCCCCCAAAAAAGAAGCTGTACTGCTGTATCATTTTGTATCGAAATGCTATTTTTTATTGTGTAAAGTCAATCTGTCTACAACTGTGTGCGAGCGCTTTGAGTGACCACTCTGTTATTACCTTGAGAAAGAAGTTGGGGAAAGTGGTAAAAGTATTTCATCACTTTGTAAATAAAGAAACACCGAAAATGTCACTGTGGCCTAGATTAGTATGAAAGCCGTTCGTGCAAAGTCAGTGAAGTTCTCGTTCTTTGGACTGAGACTGCAATGATTTAGGAGACAATCAACATGGGTCTTCTTGCTTTCTAGCCCCACCACAGAGCATCCTCAAATGCCTGATGCACCCAGTATGTCATGCATAGAAATAAAGACCAACCTTTAAGCCCATTAGAAGTCTTTAATACATTTGTGACCTTTCTTAAAGCAGTATCGCCAAGACTGTTGGGCTACAGCTAGGATTCTTAAGGATGGTTGCCCCTCCCGTCTGCCCCAGAAATGCCTTTGTGTTAAGTCTGCTTTGAGCAAATGCTTTTATTCAGAGTCTGGGTGACAGCTGTCTGCTTACTCCAAGGGAAAAACAGTGACGAAGAAGAGTAAAGTAGGATGTGTCTTGTCTTGTGGTCAGAAGGTATGTCTCAGTACAGACATATTTGGGTTGTGTTTGTAGAGGAGTGTCACTGTATTGCAGGCAAATCACCACTTCAAATATATTTAACACATAAAGACCAACTTATAAGACGAACAACATGGCTTTCCAGTCATATTATTAAGGCTGACACCAAACAAGCCTTTTTATTTTGCGTGTACTTAATATATACATATTCCTTCACTCACATACACATACAAACTGCTTCATCAAAATTACTTTGCACATCACAGGTATGATGCGACCAAACTCATTTATTTAAAAAAAATATTCCAAGCACTTGCCGATGAACCCCTCCCCCTATCCAGCGTATAGTGGTGCTCTTTATAGGAGTCTTTTGAATTAAACTTAGCGCTGCCCCTCATGAGCAGTTTGCCTCAGGAGACCATACCAGGGGCAAATGCATCATAGACAACATACTTGTGGGATCACTCAGACATGCAAACCCTTCACCTTAAAAAGGTTGGAGAAAGAACATAAAACTGATACTTTTCATTTGCAGACAGGTGCTAACAGGTGCTTTTCAGAGCTTTTTCCTCAAAATAGTTACTTGTGTTGGTTGAAGAGCTGTTGTGGTAAACTGTGAATTGTAGCAACTTTGACACTTCCTGTCCATTGTCCAATGCAACAAAAGTCATTGCAAGTTTTCCTGATTTTGCCAAGAGAAATTAGGCTAGCTTTATTTAATCCACAAGAACGCTGTTACTGTTCATCACAACACAACTGCAGCGACATACAATCCCAACACAAATGTGATTTTTCGAAATGTTTTCAACTCATTCCTGTGTAAAATCTCTTGGAAAACCCTTTAAATGTGACACTTTTAATATTATTACTGTTATTACATGAATCCAAAAATAAGCCTTGGCGGAACATTTGGCCATTTCCTTGATTTCACCGTCTGTCGAATGGTTTGGTGGGACGGTACCCAAATCTAACATAAGGACATTCCTAATTATATTCTTTCATTTGCACTATGAGTGGCTCTCCAAGTCAGTTGAACAATGTTATGCAATTCAGCCCTGCTGACAACAAAAAAACCCCATATGATGATCACAGGGGAAAAATCTAGTTAACTGGCCCTTTGTGGACTAATGTCTATTTAGGGTTCAGAGTCAAAAAAAAGAGTTTCAAATTCCCTGGAGTAAAGAGCAGCAACACAGCCTCAACCCGCACGCTGACATTTTGTTTCAGCACACAAATAGGAGGCAGCGCTGGTGGATCTTGTGTGCTGCCCCTAAGACCTTCAGACTCCCGGCAACCATGTCAACGGGCGTTACTCTCGGGGAGTGAGCACCACTGCGCCTGCGAGGAGCGCCTGCCCTCTTGGTCATCGTGTCTGGCCTCCTGCGCTGGCGCCTGATGTGTGTCATCGCTGTCGGTGAACGGGATGAACTATTTTCATTTGATGTAGTACATTCATCTAAGGGAGAAGGATAGTAGCAGAGAGTCTTTCACATATGCTGCCCAAAGGCTCAGTTGCCAGCTCTGACAAGCTGTGGGGGTTGATGTGGGGACGATTCACTCACGCTTTGCTATTTTTAATCTGTCCCAGCAATTAAGCGAGGAAGCTCTGATTAAGCATGGGGAAAAAGGAATTTAAAGTACTGTGATTTTGCTACCCTCCATGTACCTGCTGCACATGCAAATAATAATAATAATTATCGATTAGGAGATAGTCTTTGTTTGATACTGCATAGGACAATTATGGAGACCAGGAACTTGAAATATTTGCTTACATTTCTATTCAACTCCGTTAATACATGATTAGTCCACATTTATTGTGTTTAAAATACTGTTTGCGTTTCTTTCAGTACATGACAAAGTCAAGTTCATTTATATACAATATGTTTTGTAGCTGATGACACGTCACATGTTGGTGCAAAAACTTTTGGAAAGTATGAGTCTGACTTTCAACCACAAACAAAAAATGTGTGCATTAACATTTACACTGCGTTAACAGAATAAAGTACACAGCTGTGGTTTCCAACATGTCAACGGAAGGACTGGATGTCCTGAGACGATTTTAACCAGGTAAGAAATAAGAAATAAAAAAATTGCAATGAAGTTTATTATTATTATTATTTTGCTGAATTTTGTGAACTGCCACAGTTTCCTTCTTAAAGCCCCTAAAAACGGTGCAGGTGGTTCCATTAAAGTTGGAAACACCTGCACCTCATACAAAATTAAAAGAGCCATGTGATATTTTCACTGAATGTACATTTAGGCTTTCATTTAATATTTCTTAATAAAAGAAAGCATGCATTAAACTATTTTTTTGTTTTTGCAAGGTGAATGTTGGGATTTTCATATTGTACATTTTTTAAGTGTGTGCTTACCTCTAAGCATCATCACAGTGAGCTTAATAGCATCATTGTCATTTGCACTGAAGACTGTGAATGTAACAAATAGTAAAACAGGGTAATTAGCACAGGCAGAGAGCTTAATTAAAAAGATTTATTTTTACAGTTATTCACTGTGGGAATAAAATAATTAATTTAAGAAAATCATACATTAAAGATTATTAAATATTCTCCACTGCTTCCCTTCTCTGACTATAAGATGGATATATGGGTAGTTGCTGAATTTCTATTGCATTTACAATTTCAGACTTTTAATGTAACAGACTAGTTATTTCTTTTACCTGTAACTTATCAAAGCTACTCTCAGATAATTCCAAACACACATCGATGTAAATCTGATTTCTAAGATAGTTTGGACACACGTGTACCCGGATGTTACATCCTCAAATATAATCAGGGCCATAAATGTAGCCTCGTTTCCCACCTTCTAATTAAAAAGGGATGCTATAAATACACCAGTAAACATGTCAATTATGTGTTAATCCAATTTATGTGGTGCGTCCTGAAATATCAACTTCCTCCCACGGCCACCACCCATGGCCAATCACAGCACGAGAGTCTGTTCATTGTCTATGGGACTTCCTACGGGGATGGGCCCGTGGCAAATGCAGACAAGTTATCTAAGTGTCACCAAGAAGTTTTCTCCCCTCATTTTATTTTGTGGAGGCAGCAACCTGTAATTAGGTTTTGTCATAGAGCTGGAAGGTAAATGTCTGCTTTTTAAGGTTGCAAGCATCAAAGGACCTGCGTATGAGGGCAGCCTCTCCTGTACACTTCAAAGTGAACGAAGTAGATATAACCCTTCTTTTGCATAGCAGTTTTTTTTGTAACTCGGGTATGAGAGCATGGACTTGATGCCTTGTATTTGCACACATGTTCACAATGCTGGCTGCCAAGAAGCCCTCCTACACGGCTTGTATCGGATAAGCCTGTCGATTGTTCTGCACTGCATCTTTGAGGCCAATCAGTAAGAGTGTGAATGTGTGTGGAAAGGCCCCCATATGGTCTAATGCTCCACGTTCCCTTAATATGTTAAGCATATCACAATAGTAGCACTTCCTAAAATCATCCGCTGTTTTTTGGGATCTTAAAGACTTTGCAGACATTGTGATTAACCTACAAGCCTATTCACATGGAGGTCTGATATTTTTGCATCTTCCCATTTCAGTGCCAGGTTTTGTTTAAGTGGATTTTCTTTTATAAATAGGCTACAGTATTCGTGGTGGTAAGAGCATATTGCGAGCTACATTTTTCAGACAGACTTGATTTTCCAGAATTAAAACTCCCACTTGGAACAGTGTGGCATAAAATAATAATAATTAAAAAAAGAAGAAAGAATAGTACAGAATATTATTTTTAAACCAAATCTGCCACATGGAGTTATTATTAGGCTTGCAATCTCATGAAATAGCCTATCTAATAAAATATTTTAGGATGCAAAGAAATGTCAGCAATCGATTATTTCGTGGATGGACAGACTTGAAATGATTAGTAAGATTAGAATAAGTTTGTTCTTTTATCAGACTCACTTAAACGTATTCGCCACACATCAATTGTCTGTCGTTTTGTTCGTATACATCTCACACAGTGACCAGGGCAGGTCAGCTGCTTGTCATCTGCTCAACTACCTCAATTGCTGTCTCGCTGCCTTTTGAGAACAGTGAAAGAAAACAGCAGTTTGGTGAGATTGAGGATAATGGGCTGCCTTTTGCAACCAGCAGCCTATGAAATGACAGTAAATGCCTCAACCTGTAAAGGCCACCATTTGGTGTGAATTAATTCTTTGTAATTGTGTGCAAGACGCAGATTTAAAATGCAGTTCCATTGTCGGACTGAGGAACATTAAGTAGCGGGCTTTTATGCAAGTTAACAAAGCACAAAACAGTTATATTAAAGCCACTGTGAGTTGGTTATTATGCGTTCAATCAACTCAGTCGCTTTGCCATTTAGTTTCATTTTGTCATTATGGGAAGGAGGATTTTGGATAAAACTCCTCCATTTATCCAGACTTGGAACCGACTTTAGAAGTGCTGGGTTGTGTCTCTTCCTGGAATCAAACCAGAGATCTTTCACATGCACGGTGAAAGTGTTAATCACTATACAATGGAGCGACTAAAGAAAGTTTATACACTGTAACAAAGAAAAAAATCATAGAATAGACCGAGGTCTGACCAGAAAATTACCAGAAAAGTGCAATTTTCTATTAACCTTATGGGGAATTCCAGCATTTGTAAAACAGAACATTTTACAATTTTAAAGAACTGTAAAATGTTTTACTTACCATCTCTGTAGTTAATGGGCACTTTCATCTGTTCAGTTTTGTATCCTCTATGTCAATAATGGACATTTCCTCATCATTAAGATAAGATAAGATAAGATAAGATGACCTTTATTAGTCCCACAGGTGGGAAATGTCATGGTTCTGGGTCCGGTGGACCCAGTATTTTGAGTTCCTTATGTTTTGGTTTATTTTGCATGTTTGAGTGTGTTGGGGTTGTCTGGGGTTTTGATTATTTGTGATATATTATATTACTGTGATTCTGGTTTTGGGGTTTTGTTCGCAGGTTTTATGTTCTCATGTTTTGTGTGGGTTTAGTTCCATGTGTCTCTCAGTGTCGGGTCTGCGTCTTTGTGTGGTGATCTCTTATTTCCCGTTTTATTGTGAAGGTCTGCGTCTCAGGTGTATGTGTTCGGTTTTACCTCTTGTCTCGTCTTGTTAATTACTCCCAGCTGTGTCCACCACCTGTGTGTAATCTCCCTGTGTTTCTCTGTGTGTATTTAAGTCGCGTCTTCTGTCTTTGTAGTTGCTGCTTCGTCTGTGTTGTTTCCCTCGGTCTCCCTACCTCTCCCCGTCTTCCTATGGATTTCCCTGTGCCTCCCTGCATATCTGTTTCTGGTTAGTTTCTGTTAGTTTTTCCAGTTTAGGTTTTCTTAGTTTCTAGTTCACCCTCGCCACCGCTGTTTGTATTTTCTTCTGTTAAATAAACTCACCTGCACCAGAGCTGCCGCAACTTGGGTCCTCCCTACTACTCCACACGTCTGCCACACCGGACGTGACAGGAAATTTGTTTTGTTACAGCAAAGTGCAAAGTCATGTAGCAGAAATTAGAAAACACTGGAAAGCAATAAAATACAATAAAATAAAATAAAATAAAATACCATATACAGTAGAATAAAATAGAATAGAATAATATATACAATAGAATAAAATGGAAATACAACTACTATATACAACTGAGTAGGAAAATACAAAAATACAACTTCGTCAGAAGAAGAATTGCACATATAGCAGTCTTATTGCACATGTGTGGGTTTGTGTGTTTGATCAGCTGCAAAAGTCTTTATTATGGAGTCTGACAGCAGTGGGGAGGAAAGACCTGCGAAATCTCTCCGTCCCACACCGTGGGTGCCGCAGTCTCCCACTGAAGGAGCTGCTCAGTGCCTTCACAGTCTCATGCATGGGGTGGGAGATGTTGTCCAGCAGTGATGACAGCTTAGCCACCATTCTCCTGTCACTCACCACCTCCACTGGGTCCAGAGGGCATCCTAGAACAGAGCTGGCCCTTCGGATCAGCCTGTTCAGTCTCTTCCTGTCCCCAGCAGAGATGTTGCCGCCCCAGCAGACCACACCATAAAAGATGGCTGAGGCCACCACAGAGTCATAGAAGGTCTTCAGGAGTGGGCCCTCCACTCCAAATGACCTGAGTCTCCGCAGCAGGTACAGCCTGCTCTGCCCTTTCCTGTAGAGGGGCGTCTGAGTTATGAGTCCAGTCCAGTTTGTTGTTCAGATGAACACCAAGGTACCTGTAGCTGTCCACAGCCTCAATGTCCATACCTTGGATGTTCAGTGGTTGCAGTGGAGGATGCTTGTGCCTGCGGAAGTCTACCACCAGCTCCTTGGTTTTACTGGCGTTGATCTGGAGGTAGTTCAGCTGGCACCAGTCCACAAAGTCCTGAGTCAGTCCTCTGTACTCCTTGTCGTCCCCATCAGTGATGAGGCCGACTATTGCAGAGTCATCAGAGAACTTCTGCAGGAAGCACTGGGTGGAGTTGTGGGAGAAGTCTGCAGTGTAGATGGTGAAGAGGAACGGAGCCAGAACCGCTCCCTGTGGGGCCCCATGCTGCAGACGACCCTGTCCGACACACAGCCCTGAGTCCTCACATACTGTGGTCGGTCGGTGAGGTAGTCCAAAATCCAGGTAGTGAGGTGATGGTCCACTCCTGAGTTCTCCAGCTTGTCCTTCAGAACCGAGGGAAGAATAGTGTTGAAGGCACTGGAGAAATCAAAGAACATGATTCTCACAGTGCTCCCAGCGGTCTCCAGGTGAGCAAGGGAACAATGTAGGAGGTGAATGACGGCATCATCTGCTCCAATGCCAGGCTGGTAGGCAAACTGAAGTGGGTCCAGTGATGAGCTCACCAGGCGCCGAAGCTGAGCCAGGACCAGCCGCTCCAGGGTCTTCATCAGGTGGGATGTCAGAGCCACCGGCCTGTAGCTGTTGAGGTCCTTGGGGCGTGAAGTCTTTGGCACTGGAACAACACAGGAGGTTTTCCAGAGCTGTGGGACTCTCCCCAGCCTCAGGCTCAGGTTGAAGAGGTGCTTGATCACCCCACACAGTTGGTCCGCGCAGGACCTGACGACCCTTGAGCTATTAATCATATAAATTGAATAATTCAGCATATCTTCATCATTTGCCAGAAATGTATTTAGCACTAAAGTTTTATAATGACCTAATCTAGCCATTACTAGCCCACAAATTGTGGTAATTACCCAGTTAGTTTCCTCACCCCTAAAATCATATTAAAATAGATATAAATCACCGGACTAATAGAATATAATGTTTCTAATTACTAAACAGCAAGGACAGAAAGATGATCAAACAAAGTTGGAATATATAAAAACTAAACATGATTTCTGTGTGCAGTGTATAGACATTCTCTTGCCTGTGAATATTATAGTTCTGTGCACCTGTGATCCACCTGAAGTAGCGCGTTAGCATAGTATACAGTCGATGGGTTTTCCTTTCATTTTTCTGAAATCTTGAATATTCTTCTAACTTTCAGCATATTCAGCATTATTTAACATTATATGGTTTCCTTTTTAAATCACGGGCATATGTGTATCAAAAAAAATTTGAGTGAAATGCAACTTCGGGTGGCTGATGTGAGGCATCTGCTGAAAATCACGGGATGTAACGGTAGCTTGATGAATGTGACAGTACAAGTTTAATCTGCATTCTTCCAGTAAGTGCACAAAAGTTGCTCTGTGTGACTATGTGCGAGGACAGCCTGAGACTTGAGTGAAGTCGTGAAGTGTGGGTGAGGTGGGAACTAAATTGCACAGCTTGCCTATGTCAGTTTGTTAAGTCTCTGGCAGTGCAGCAGGGTGCAAAGTGAAGACTGACAGCAGTTGGTCTGTGAGTGTAGACTCAAGCACAGTCAGGTGTTCCTGTGCTGTCTAAGCCAGTTAGAGCAGCAGTCAATCTCCACCTGCCTCTTGTCACTGCACATTGTTGCTGATCTGTGGGGTCGAGCCCGTGCAAGAATTTCTCATCCTGACACCTTACCTGACTGCTCTCAAATCTTAGCTCTGTTTTCTGTTGCCAACTCCCCACAGTGTACTGCCCCACAGTCACTCAGATTTGCTCTCAGTGATGAGTAGCACGAACAGGACAAGATGAAGGACTCAAAGGAATTTTTCTAAATTGAGTCTATCAAACGGTTCCGTCCTGCTGGGAAGCAATATGCCAGATTGAGAACTTGGCCTATTTTGTTCCTGAAATCATCCAGATCCATGATCCACAGTCATGATTCCAGTGTTTTGTGTTTGTTTATGAAGGCTACTGTATATTTGTGGTATTATTCCAGATCCATCCATCCATTTTCTTTCATTGCTTGTCCAATTCAGGGTTGATCACCACCCTATTGCAGGGATAACACACAGAGACAGAGAACCATTAATGCTCCCATTCGTAGCTACAACCTATTTAGAATCATCAGTTAAACTAACAAGACTGTCCTTGAACTGTGGAGGAAGCCGTGCAAGCACAGGCAGACTATACACACCAAAATGCCCCAGTGAGCTGGTAGATTTGAATCCAGACCCTTCTTGCTGTGAGGTAATGATGCTAACCACTGCACTGTTGTGCAACCACCAGCCCAGATCTTTTCCAGGAAAAAAGATGCTGTTGCTGAAACACATATGTCTGAGTGTCTTGGGTGGTGCAATAGGACCATCCATCCATCAGTCTTAACTGCTTATCTACTTCAGGATCACAGAGAACTGGCAAAGCAAGAGACGAGTCTCCAGTCTGGGCAGTTAGTTATACTGTATATACAATCACACTGCTGGCACTGTGAGGCTGTATAACTATACAGAGATAGTTTGTGTAACAAAATGAACTTGTTAGCAGCAGCAGCAACAGCTTCCATTCATGTCTTAAGGCCAGGTCACCCCATGCTTTGGCAGCACTCAGATGCCCCCTGTAGACAAGCCACTGCAGTGTTTCAACATTAAAATGCCTACATTAAGAACTTTATATGCTAATGTTCAGCAAGTAACATTCACCATAATTTTTGCCATCTTATTTCATCAATGTAGCATGCTAACATTAGCTATTTAGTACAAAATAAAGCAGACATATGAGGTAAAGGGAATTTTGATAGAACAAAATTCAACTCAGTAGAATGTCTGTACAGCATACTGACACTGACTTTATTTTGGACTTGCAGGAAAAGTAATGATATCTGTCCTCTGGGTAACATAAATGAAATATTTGTGTTCAGAGAAAAAAAATAAAATAAAAATGCACAACTGGAATACCTTCGGGAGAGATGGTACATAGGAAGCTCTCCATTTATAGTTCTCTAGATAGAAGGTCCTATTTGCGTGTACTCATATTGATGGATTGTAGAGATGGACCTGGTTACAGAATCAGAGCTCCAGTCTTGATTTGCAGTATGCACAAGCTGTGCTGTGCGTGGCAGGCTCCAAAAGTTGGGAGGAGCATGACCGAGGTGCAGCCGTCTTTGTGCAACAAACAGAAGCATAAACTAAGAATCAGAGGTAGTAGCCGATGTTATGTATGTATGTAAATATCCTCTAAAACACCAGTTGGGTAGCTGGAGGGATGAGGGACATTTATATTATTTTACTTTCTTTTGTAAAAGATAATACTCATAATTATACTTATTCACTTATTTTCAGGAGATGGAGAGGAGCTGGGGGATCAGTGTGGTGAGGCGGGGTATTTGAAGCTTAATGCTTTCAAATGTGTCATTTAATGCAGACATTTTTCTTTATTGATTTTTTTTCCCTCTGCGTGGTCCTATTCCTTGCTGAGATATCACAGATGACACACTGGCTCTGTGATATTCGTATAGCATTTATGACCTTTATGTGGGCAGCAGTGCTTTGCAGAGGCTGAATGCAACTCAAGCAGCCCAAATGGCCTTCACGACACAAGCTTCAAACAGCAGCACTGGTTGCTGCTTCCATCTTCAGCGCTCACTAACACACTTCAGCCATCGAGTGGCATCTCCCACAACTGTTTCTTCTGTGCTTACTGATTTGTAAGCAATATCCACTCAGGATAATGAACATGATCGTCCTTTGTTTGGTATTTTTTTTCTTTTGTAAAATAACAGATTCTCATTGATTCAGAGTCATGATGGAAAATCACAAATCGTTTAAGTGCATCAAGGTTCAAGGTGACAGTGTTTTTTTCTCAAAATCAATAGAGTTATAAGCCATTATCTGTAACACAGGCTGTATAGTTTTCTTTTTTCTGTGAAGTATTTTTAACTTTTGTATAGTCCTTTACAGTAATGCAGACATATATAAATTCTGAGTGCACTTTAGACTCTCATCACTATTCATAAAAAAATCGGGACCTCTTACATAAATTCACTCAGGTATGTCAAATATGTATTTTTTGGATGATGAGGTATTAAAGCTGTTCTCTGAATCCTGAATATTTGATTTGTGGACTGTGTTTAATTATGCCATGAAAGAACACACACACACACACACACACACACACACACACACACACACACACACACACACACACACACACACGTATATATATATATATGTATATAGAGGACTGGGTGTTTTTATATATATATATATATATATATATATATATATATAAATGGTATATATATATATATATATATATATGTATATATGTTTTTATATATATATTTTATATATATATATAAAAAAAAAAAAAAAACACCCAGCACGCCCCTGCGGGCAGTCTATCCTTCAATCTTGTGTCCTCTACCAGAGGCCTGGGAGCTTGAGGGTCCTACGCAGTATCTTAGCTGTTCTCAGGACTGCGCTCTTCTGGACAGAGATCTCCGATGTTGTTCCCGGGATCTGCTGGAGCCACTCGCCTAGCTTGGGAGTCACCGCACCTAGTGCTCCGATTACCACGGGGACCACCGTTACCTTCACCCTCCACATCCTCTCGAGCTCTTCTCTGAGCCCTTGGTATTTCTCCAGCTTCTCGTGTTCCTTCTTCCTGATATTGCTGTCATTCGGAACCGCTACATCAATCACTACAGCCGTCTTCTTCTGTTTGTCTACCACCACTATGTCCGGTTGGTTAGCCACCACCATTTTGTCCGTCTGTGTCTGGAAGTCCCACAGGATCTTAGCTCGGTCATTCTCCATCACCCTTGGGGCATCTCCCATTTTGACCTTGGGACTTCCAGGTTATACTCGGCACAGATGTTCCTGTACACTATGCCGGCCACTTGGTTATGGCGTTCCATGTATGCCTTGCCTGCTAGCATCTTGCACCCTGCTGTTATGTGCTGGATTGTCTCTGGGGCATCTTTACACAGCCTGCACCTGGGGTCTTGCCTGGTGTGATAGACCCCAGCCTCTATGGATCTTGTACTCAGAGCTTGTTCTTGTGCTGCCATGATTAGTGCCTCTGTGCTGTCTTTCAGTCCAGCTTTGTCCAGCCACTGGTAGGATTTCTGGATATCAGCCACCTCCTCTATCTGCCGGTGGTACATACCGTGCAGGGGCCTGTCCTTCCATGATGGTTCCTCGTCTCCCTCCTCTTTCTTGGGTTTCTGCTGCCTGAGGTATTCACTGAGCACGCTGTCAGTTGGGGCCATCTTCGTGATGTATTCGTGGATGTTTCTTGTCTCATCCTGGACTGTGGTGCTGACACTCACCAGTCCCCGGCCCCTTCCTTCCGCTTAGCGTACAGCCTCAGGGTGCTGGACTTGGGGTGAAACCCTCCATGCATGGTAAGGAGCTTTCTTGTCTTTATGTCAGTGGCTTCTATCTCCTCCTTTGGCCAGCCTATTACCCCAGCAGGGTACCTGATCACGGGCAGGGCGTAGTTGTTGATGGCCCGGATCTTGTTCTTACCATTCAGCTGACTCCTCAGGACTTGCCTGCAGGTACTTGGTGGTTGCAGCTTTCCTAGCGACCTCTTCATGGTTCCCATTCGCTTGCGGGATCCCCAGGTACTTGTAACTGTCCTCTATGTCTGCAATGTTGCCTTCTGGTAGTTCAATCCCCTCAGTTCTGACTACCTTCCCTCTTTTTGTTATCATCCGACTACACTTCTCCAGTCCGAACGACATTCCAATGTCATTGCTGTATAGCCTGGTAGTGTGTATCAGTGAATCGATGTCTTGTTCACTCTTGGCATACAGCTTGATGTCATCCATGTACAGGAAGTGGCTGACAACTGCTCCGTTCCGTAGTCGGTATCCGTAGCCAGTCTTGTCAATGATCTCACTGAGGGGGTTCAGGCCTATGCAGAACAGCAGTGGGGACAGAGCATCTCCTTGGTAGATCCCGCACTTGATGGTGACTTGTGCTATGGGCTTGGAGTTGGCCTCTAGTGTTGTACGCCACATCCCCATTGAGTTCCTGATGAAGGCTCTTAGGGTCCTGTTGATCTTGTACAGTTCTAGGCATTCCAGTATCCAGCTGTGGGGCATTGAGTCATAGGCCTTCTTGTAATCAATCCAGGCTGTGCACAGGTTGGTCAGTCTGGTCTTGCAGTCTCGGCTGACTGTTCTGTCTACCAGTAGTTGGTGTTTTGCGCCTCTGGTATGCTTGCCAATCCCTTTCTGTGCCCCGCTCATGTATTGACCCATGTGCCTGTTCATCTTAGCCGATATGATGCCTGACAGGAGCTTCCATGTAGTACTGAGGCAGGTTATTGGTCGGTAGTTGGATGGGACCGGTCCCTTCTTGGGGTCCTTGGGGATCAGGACCGTCCGACCTTCGGTTAGCCATTCTGGGTGTCTCTCGTTAACTAGCAGCTGGTTCATTTGTGCTGCCAGACGCTCGTGGAGTGCAGTCAGCTTCTTCAGCCAGTAGGCGTGAACCATGTCGGGCCCTGGTGCTGTCCAACTCTTCATACTGGAGACCCTTTCTTGGATGTCTGCCACTGTGATGGTTACCGGACCCTGTTCAGGGAGGTCGCTATGGTCTGCCCTCAGATCCACTAGCCACTGAGCATTGCCGTTATGGGTTGCGTCCTTCTCCCATATGCTCTTCCAGTATTGCTCCGTCTCCAGCCTTGGTGGTGCTGTTCTGCTATTGTTCCTCTGCCACTGAGAGTACACCTTTGCTGGTTCTGTGGAGAACAGCTGGTTTATTCTCCTGCCTTTGATCTCTCTGGTGTACCTCCTCAAGCGGCTGGCCAAGGCTGTGAGTCTTTGCTTGGCAGTTTCCAAGGCCTCAGGTATGGACAGCCTGCTGTATTTCTTATGCACCTTCTTTGTCGCGCCTTTCTGCAACTCCGTTAGTTGGCTAACCTCCTCCGTGCTACTTTGATCTTGCCCTCTAGCCTCCTTCTCCATGGAGGGTACTGCCCCTTGTGGCTGTTCAACTTGTAGCCAAGCATCTCACTGATCACTGCTGCCGTAGTGTAGATCAGCTTGTTAGTGTCGGTAATCGTGGTTGTAGGTATCATCCGTAGTGCTGCATTAACATCATCTAGCAGACCTTCTGAGGGTACTTCACGTAATCTTGGTAACCGCCACGGGGGTCCAGGTTTCAAGCTTGGCCATGATCCTATCTTTCAGGTCAGTTCCTCTCGCACTCAACTCTCCTATCGCACTTGGGGCTATGTACCCAATCTCGGGTGGGGTGATGATATCTCCCCCTGACCTGGCGTCCTGACTCCTCCTTGCCGTAGCATTTATGTTGTACCTCGTCAATCTCTAGCTGTGAGAGCAGTCCCTTCTTTCGAATGTTGGAACACTGAGCTACTAGTTGTTTCGCCGTCATTGTGGATGTTGGGTATCGAAGAATCCATAGGTCCCTCATCCTATTCATGTAACCCCTTCCGCCAGGGTTACTTGCGTAGTAGCATTCCAACAACACCCTGTTTTCGCCTCTCTTGCCCACCGATGCCTTCTTGTTCCAGTAGCCCACTTATATATATATATATGTATATATATATATATATATATATATATATATATATATATATATATATATATATATATATATATATATATATATATATATATACATACACACGTGTGTATGAGCATGTTCACCAGTCTAGACTACACAGTTTGGGAAAAAGGCAAAAGGCCATGGGGAAGACATGCCATAAATAGCCTTGGGACAGATTTAACCTCTGCATATGAGTTGTCAGCATATCATCTTCTAACATCAAGATCATCTAAAATGTATGAATCTAATAAAAAATCAACAGTTCCTGAATGGAACAGGTGCTCATGATGGTGGAATTTGTAATGTAAAATATGTCTTTGTTAAACGCCTTAAACTAAATTGGAAAGTTTGGACTTCAATCACATCTGAACTGAGTGCTTTTTGTTATATTTCCAGCCTGCTTATAGAGTAGATGTGGATCAGAATTTAGTGACGGTGGTTTCTGCCTATGCAATTGGCAAACCCCCAAACTATTCTTTTTGTGGTCAAAACTCATCTTTATTGATGTATACTGGGGTGTTAAACTTCCTTGTTAATGCTACAGGAGAGTTCATCAAATGTCATTTTTATAGGGGGAAAAGAGTTCACATTCACTGTGTTGGGGTACAATGTTACTCTTTAAAAACTGATGGACCTAACTATATACGCTGAAGGACAGAGCAAACTCTGCCACTTAAAACCCAAGAGAACAAACACTATTCTATTCTATTAACTGCAATACACAAACCCCCTCTTTACTAATGAATCATGTACCCCATCTGGGCTGATGACTTGCAGATGTTCCACTTCCCAAACTTGACAAGTGTGGATTGTGTAGGATTGTTCACATCCATTACTCACAATATTCTCAGAAGTGAGGCCTACGCAGGGTCGATCAGCATAGGTGGCAACTTCTATTTTTGTCCAGGTTAAAAAGTCAAAAAGCCCAGCCAAGCCATGCACCATTGTGCACTTTGCAATCAGGATTTGCGACCCTGTCTGCATGCAGGCGACGAGCGAGATAGAGCAGATTTAGTAGTTCTCTGCTGATAGCTCCGCTTTTATTACTCATCCTCCAAAGGACAGCAGTACTGCTTGACTGGGTCAACCGACTTGTGCATAATGCATATTTGATAGACATCAGTGCTTTAAAATCAACTAATGTGAATCCTGTTATGTGGGAGGAATTAAACACTAGATACCATGGATACCACTATGCATCATTTGACTTTTTGATATCGCATAATCATTTGTTCGTCTTCTTACAAAAACGAGCATTATTGTGATTAGCTTCTAAAATATGACAGGGCACGCATGAAAAGCTGGCCTTCTCCCCTTCATTTTGGTCCTTTTTAATATGCAAATAACATACTTGCCAAAATATATCGCACAAAGGAAATATGCTAAATATGCACCAAGGGAACACAGATTTGCCTGGGGAAAGTCATGTACTCACACAAACAGGCTATAAAATGCAAAAAGGGAAATATCTGTGATAGTACGCATATACAGGATAAAACTATGAACGTTTGTGATTTATTCTCTGAATAATTCTGTCATTTTGTTATTATTAGTTTCTACTCCTTAACACGTCGGTTTTTTCAATTTTAAAATTGAAATCTACTTTTTCAGTCCCCTTTCTGCAACATAGGCTACGTGAATCTATACTGAAATGTATTAAAATTAATTCATGAAAAATACATGGCCTATAAATTATCATCCATGCTTTAATGTTGATTTATTAAAAAGAAATGATAAACTATCATAGCTTTGGTATATCTAAACAAAGCATGTCCCACTTCAGAAGTCAAACAAAGTTCACACCCTGCCCCCTGCAATTTATTATCATTCATGTGGAAGTGTAAAAAAAATAAATACAAAATCTAAGTTTACCTGTATTTGAATAAAGGTTAATATCCCTTGTTTTTTTTCCATTA